>NC_064567.1:81414956-82014956 GCF_937001465.1 Orcinus orca
TACATGGGTAGGTACAGGAAGATGCGTGTGTGTGTGTGTGTGTGTGTGTGTATAGTTACATAAATAGATATTGATGTAACTGTATGTGGGCGCGCATACACATACACACACACACACACACACACACACAGATGCATATCTATAGCTACGTCTATTAAAAGAGTGAAAGAACTTAGGAGGATGATACAACAATAGCAATGAGCACATCTAGTACCCAGATACTGACTTCTACATACCATTTTATCCTATAAGAGCTCCCTAAAGCAATGACTCATTTTGAAAGTGACAGGAGTTAAAATGCAAGATGAGCTTGAAATAATGCATTGTGACAATAAGCAAGAACATGATCAAGGAATGGTGAGGGTATGTTAAAAAAAAAACAAAAAAAACCCAGAAATTAGCTTGAATTGGCTCCCTCTAGCCAATTTAAGGGCGCTTTGAACATAATAGTTCATAAATGAAAATAACAGTTGCAAATTACAACCCATTATAAAAAATGGGACTCCATGAGTCCATAGAGATATAAATACATAAATAAATTGACAATTTCATGGGGAAGAGAATGTTTACGTATTTTCAAAATACCTCACCATAAAATATTCATTAATTGCAAAGGATAAAATAGCAACTTTGGAATGGAGAAAACTGGTAGACACCAACTTTGTCAAGAAATTAAAGTGAACATCATCAGTAATGAGTCAAACTGATAGCATGCCATAAGAAGATACTGTAACTTCTGTGATATTTAATCCCAAACTACATAACCCAAATCTTATCATGGGCAGACATCAGGCAAATCCAATTTGAGGAAAATTCTTGAAAATTACCAGCCTTTAATCTTCAAAATGATGTTAAAAATTAAGAGAAGACTGAAGAACTTTCCAGATTGATAGAGACTAAAAGGACATGACAACTGGATATTTTGCTATAAAAATATTGAGACAATTGGTAAAACTTGAAAGGAGGACTCAGTATTAGATGTATTGATGTCAACATCTGGATTTTGTTGTTTTTATTGTGGTAATGTTGGAGGATGCTCTTAGGAAATATACCTTAAAGTATATGGAGATGATAAGACATCAAGATCAGCAACTTATTCTCAAATGGTTCAGGAAAAAAAATTTTTCCCACATGTTCATGATTATTTAAAACATTTAATAATAATAAAGACTAAAAAATAGAAATCAAGAAAGAAAAAAGATGATATTGAAGATAGGCAGAAAAGAGGCAATACTTTAAATCATATTCTAAAAATTCCTGAAGAAGCACATAAAAGCAATAGAGCAGAATACTGAAAAGTATCTATCACTCAAGAAAATGTTTCTAAAATAAAAGATGATTTGAGGCTACATGTTACAAAAGGCAAAGTAGGTTTTTGGAAGACCAATACGGAGTGGCTGAATATGAGACATTTTCTAGTAAACCATTAGATATTAATGTAAAAGAAAAAATATTTGAGCCCCTAGGCAAAAAGGTTAAGTCAGGTATAAGAGAGTGATAATCAAATTGTAAATAGACTTTTTTTACAAGAATTTCCACAGTTAATAGAGTAACGTATTTAGGAAACCTGAGGACACAAATTGTGACTTTAAAAATTTATACAAAGGAAAATGACCTCACAGATAAAGAAAGCAGATAAAATGTCAGGACCATGGAAGCAATCAGGAAATATTGTTCATATGAGTTCTTCCTGAGGAATTTGCTAGGGAATGAACTCCAGACAACCAAAATAACTGAAGAATTATCAGCATAAGAAATGATGGTGAGAGATAAATACATATTTATTTATAAAATTAAAAATAAATAATGTGTTTAGAGACTGTACTACACATAAAGGCTACATTAGCTGCAAATATAAATTAATTAAAAAGCAACTGTTAATTAAAATATTATGTTTTTATTTTTGTTGATTTTTGTTTTTGTTTTTCTCGCTGCACACAGCTCCCTACCCTAACTCTACTCTGCCTGGGCCAGAAGAACTAAAAGCATTTATAGTAGGGAAAAAAATTGGAACAGAGGCACAATGAGGGGAAACTACTCTAGTAGATATTAAAACATGTTATAATGCCTCTGAATTGCAAACAGTGTGATAGTGACAAATGATTATATAGATAGATGTATGGAACGGAATATAAAATTTTGATAAGAGTCCCAAATGATCATGAAAATGTAAAAGTGCAGAAAAGGTTGACGTTTTTTAAAATGAAGTAATAACTCGTAGCATGAGGAAAATAAAACATTTTTGTATTGTATATCAGATTTTATCAAATTGATTAGATTTTCTCAAAAATGCAATCATACACATAATAGAAGAAAATATGAATTTCTTTATAACCTGTGAGTAGGAAAAACTTACAACCATAACTCAAAATCCAGAAACCACATGGGAATACATTGATGAATGTGACATAAATCATCATATGATCACCATCAACTTCATCACCATCATCACAACAACTCCAACAACAACATTTTTATGGCAAACAAATAAAATCACCATAAGAAAAGTAAAAATACAAATGAGAAATTGGGAAAATATTTGCATATTAGAAGAATAAAAGTAACAATCAGATAAGAAAATGGACTAAGACAAGAATCAACAGTTTAGAGGAGTTGCAAATGACTCTCAAGCGTATGAAAATATGCTGTTTTAATTCATAATAAAATTGAAAATTAAAATAATACATTACTATTTGTAACCTATAGGATTACCAAAAAGTTATATTTGAAAATATCTTCCGTTGGTGAGGCTGCGTGAAACAGACCTCATATAACTCTTGGTGAGGATGAAAAATACTACAACCTTTACTGAGAGAATATGGTAGAATCTAGGAAAACTGCATATGCATTTACATTTTGATGCTGCAATCTCACCTCTAGAAAATACCTCAAATACACTGACAAAAATATAAAAAGATGTATGCACACACCATTCGTTGCATCATTATTTAACAGCAAGATTGAAAATATCCATAGGGTAGTGATTATATAAACTGTGATACATCTAGACAATGGAATAATATGTCCATAGAAAAAGAAATAAGGAGCCTCTCTCTATATTATTTACGTAATGATCTCTGAGATACTATATTGGGGGGGGAAGGTGAAAAATGGTGTGCATAATGTGTTACTGTTAAATTTATCATGGAAAGAACACAAAATTATATAACAAATTTTTTAAATCCTGGAGAATTTTATAGATTAAAGAGAGTTAAGAGACATACCAACCAATTAAAAAGTGTGGACTTTACTTAGACGATGATTTGAAAAGCAACAAAACTTCATAAGACAATCCAAACATTTTTATCATTACTGAATATATGATGATGCTAAGGAATTAATGTGATTTTTAAGGTATGCTAATTATATCACAGTTATATTTTAAAAGAAGAGTCCTTTGCCTTTAAGAATAGATAATAAAATATTTACAAATGAAATAACATGTTCTTTGGGATTTTCTTCAAAATAATCCAAGTAGAAGATAAAATAGGCAATGCTATAGATGAAACAAAATTGGCCATATATTGTAATTGTTGATGCTACTGATGTGTACGTAAGAGTTTATTGTATAATTCTCTTGGATTTAATATATGTGAATTTTTAAATAAAAACTTTTTATTCAGGAAAATATATGCCCTCATCATAATAAAAGTAAATACCTTATATTTTCAATTGCAATAAACTATATTTTTAAAACAACACAATTTGAAAAGTGGATGGGATATAGTAAAGATATTAAGAATTTCTCTTACTGTCTTCACTCCACTCCTGTTGCTCCTTCTAAGACAAAAATGCCTAATCAGCTAGAATATATGTTTATCAATTCTATCTGCTAAATATGAATTAAAATCCTTCCTTTCCATCACTATTGTAATTCAACATCTCTCACCCAATCCTCAGCAGTACAATTTACTTTTCTCAAAATACTCTGTTCTTGTACATATTTCTGCCCTTCCATGTGCTATTCCATTTATCTGGAGTGTCTGTCCTACTTCTTCTTCTCCTTTGGCTTCCCTTTGCCATAACTCCCTCCTCGCAACCTCCACTCCACCCCAGTCTTCTTTACCTGGATTTCCTGTGCTCGTTTCTCAACACTCAGCATAAGCTTCACTGTGTACCCCTCACCGCACCCACCATGACCCTCCTATGAAATATTTTCTGACCTATGCAGTTCAGGAGGGTTTCCCTTCCAGGTCACTAAGGATTCCCCACAGATCCTCAACGGTGAGTGGTGTATAAGCTTCATCAGGTCAGCAACTGTGATTTGTCCTTTAATTTATCCCCAGAACAATTTTCTCCATATCACTATTTTAATTTATAGTGTTTTCACCTTGTGAATATTGAACAAATTTTCATTATCTGCCTTTTAGATTCAGGAGAGGTCACAATCGCCTGTCCTTTGGATTATGAGGACGCACCCACCCCACATTCTTGGGTATTACATTTTAGCGTTTACGACAATGAACGACTGCATTCCACAACTGGAACATTCACAGTGATTCTACAAGATGTTAAGGACAATCCACCTCAATGCACTCAGGATATTTACATGTAAGTTATTATAACAAATTTGGTCTTCAGATTTTGGCATAGAGAGAAAAGAGAGAAAAATAAATGGGTAAACAACATACTATTCCTGGAATGAAGACGAAGCCCTTCCTTCCATCTTTACTGTATTTTTAACCAATTTGCAGCTTCTCTGGTACAATTGGACCTGCTTTATTTTGTCTCAGAAAATTATAAAAATTAAAGCTAGAAAGGACCCCAAAAGATGACATTTGTCTAGCCCCGTACTTCCAGGGAGATAAAACAACTATCACACTAAAAATTATATATATGTATGGATAGTAAATTATAATTCATTTTTTAAATGTTACTGGAATTAATTTAAAGATAGTGCTAAAGCCACATGCAAACTTTCAGCTTTTTAATTACACAGAGATTTTAAAATGAAGGCATGATAAGTTATTTGCATTATATAAAAAGAGTACAAAATCTATAAGATTTCATTCACTGAAACACAGATTTCCTGATCCCTAGTACATTTTTCCCTTCAGAATACCTGATTGCTCAGAAAATTCTTAACCTAGTCTGGCAGTATTCTGGTAACATACTCTTTTTTGGTATTCTCATTACATATCTCATTCCAGCAGTGTATGCAATAATCCACCCTTGAGGAAAACCATAGATATGTGGGCTTTATATCATCAAGTAACAGAAGACAATCTAGATAGAACTAAAATCAACTACATGGAGTAGAACTTTGACAGTCCTGCAAGATGAACAACAGAATCTCCTGCTTAATCAGAATTTTCACTTACATAGTAGAAACAATGTTTTATACAATGCTATAAAAGTGCTTTAGTGGTCACTCTTAAATAATGTATTGAAACCACTTAAAACAATATTTTAGAAATACTATTGCTGGCATATATTTGATAACTTTGTAGAAACAAAACATAGTCCAAAATTCACATATGGAAATAGTGCCATTGCACTCCTGAACTTCGAAAATCAACTTTTAGTTTGTAAACTTTTTGCCAGAAATATATTTTACTAAAAAACAAGAGATGGCAAGAATAAACAATAATTCTGTAGACACTCCAACTGTAGTTTGCTTTCACTTCCTATTCTAGCTAGTAGTTTACAGATTCTTACTGGAACAGTATTAGAATTTTTGGTTTCTAGAACATTCTTTCTGTTAACAAATTTGACAACTCACCTTTTATTCCACTATTTTTCTCAAACCTAATGTAATTTAAGTAATTAAAATTAGGAATATTCTTTTAAAACAAACAAAAAATACAAATATAACTGTTTTTATTGGTCAGGATATTTAACACTAGCTGCTGTAACACCAACAAAATTTTTTTTTAATCAATGACTAAACTCAATAAGCATTTCTTTGCCCCTTATGCAAAGAGTAATGAAGCTTGGTTGGCTCCAGTGAGTGGCACTCCCCTCTCTATGCTGAGACTCAGGGGTCCTGGCTTATTAGATCTTCTGTCCTGGTCATACTGTTGCCTTTTACTTCCAACCACATATTTAATTACCTTGCCTAGACTTATACACAGCCTTTTCACTTATATTTCATTTGCCAGCACATCCTCCCCTCCTCCCGAGCCCCACAGCCAACTGTAGAAGTTGTAGAAAAACTGGGATACAGAGAGCAACATAAGAATATTGGTAAAAATTAACAGTCCCTGCTAACTTTTAAGCAAATTTAATAGACAGTAACAGGACTACTGCAGCTTGAGCTGTGCATACAGCAGATCAAAGCATTAGTTCCAGTCTAGTACTATTCAATAATTTAAGGAACCTCCTAAAAACAAGACAGTTTGAAATACCAAGAATACAAAGAAAATTATACTGCGCATAAGGCAAGAAGTCAAAGGTTTATTCTTTTTTCCAGTCTGTGTCTTTTTAATTGTCATCTAACTTCTCTAGTCCTCAGTTTTCTCGTTTTTAAAATGGGGACAATGTGTGAAGTTGAGGTACTACTGCCATATTTCCAGTGATAATATATGCGTGTGTTACTAAATTTGCTGCTTATTAATCCAACATAATAGCAGCTCATTTTTCCTAGGCCTTATAGCAAGAATGCCAAATATTTTCTTATCTTTCACAAATTTTCACCATTATAACTTTATTATTGGCAGAAGTAGTTATTTAAAATATGAGTATATTTTAAAACATATTTTAAATTAAATATTATCATCTGCATAAATCTAAATTAACATGCTACAACACATTTTTCTCATATCTTCTTATTATAGAATTGAACTTCCTGAAAACATCCCAGTTGAAACTCTTTTAGTCTCTCTAACTGGTACAGATAAAGACAGAACTGTTCCCGATAACAATATAACTTACCATTTGATTATGGATACTTTTTCAAATGAAAACTTTACCCTCATAAACAATGAACTGAAAGTATTTTAAAGATTCTCTCTGACTGTGGCACTGTGATTGACCTTAGAAAAACATTTTATTTTTATTATTATAAAATCTTTAATGAACTACAGTAGTTCAAATAGCTGATGGCAGAATTTGTTCCTGTATTTTCAACTGAACCTTAAACTGACAACAAAATATTTAGCTTAGAATGAATGCTGGAATGCAATTTTGATCTTGGGAACTGAACTAAGAAGGTTATAAATTTCCTAGAACAAATGGTTCTGTGATAAAGTACTGGCTATTCCTTTGGACTGTTTTAAAGTAACCATAATTGCCATTAAGTAAGTACACTAAATAACTATTCTATAAAATAGAATATGCATACTTTATTACTGCATCTTGGAATATACAATAGCTTAAATATTTTACCAATTCAGTAAATCTAAACTTTATTTTTAACAATTTTTGAAACCAAAGTTAGTCTATAAGTTGCTATATTCACATATTTTTAAATAGAATTGACAGGCTTGGTTAGGCATTGTGTTCAACCAGGATTTGTGGGTAATGTGTGGATATCATTATGATAAGCAACTGCTCATCTGACCAATTGGCTAAGACATCGGACACAGTCTGAGTAAGACATACATAAGTAATAAGCAGTTTTTTGGCCTTGGATTTGACACAAGCCCTTGCAGTTGGACTCCTACCCAAGCCCCAAACTGCATTTCATACTAACTCTAATGCCCTTACCATTTGCTGCCTCACACTGTATAATAGAGGTACACAGAAACACTTTCATGACCTTAAAACACTGCACTGTCTGTCAGCTCTGTCTTTTAGTCCTTCTGTTCACACTGTTCATACCACTAGAAAATGTTCCCCCGCATTTTGTTACCCAATTACCCACAAACTTTTGCACAGCCTTCATGACTTTGCTTAGACATTTCTTTTTTTTTTTTTTTCCAGTATGCGGGCCTCTCACTGTTGTGGCCTCTCCCGTTGCGGAGCACAAGCTCCGGACGCGCAGGCTCAGCGGCCATGGCTCATGGGCCCAGCCGCTCGGCGGCATGTGGGATCTTCCCGGACCGGGGCACGAACCCGTGTCCCCTGCATTGGCAGGCGGACTCTCAACCACTGCGCCACCAGGGAAGCCCTAGACATTTCTTTTAAGAAACCATCCCTAATATTTCTTCTCCCTCTTGCCTGCATCACGTGATTCTCTTTGGGTTCTCAGCATTTTGTATCTCTCCCACAAAAGCCCTTATCACATCTCTGTCTCCCCAAATAAACAGAGAAAGAAAAAAATCTGTTATGAAACTAGTGCCTGGCATATATTCAGTACTTTGTAGATATATGTTAATTAATGACTGAATTAATGAGTTATAAATGAATAAAATTAAACTGTGAAATAGGTTTGTAAGGCACTGATAGGATTTAGTAATAAATTACTCTCAAATACATCAGTACCACATTTTCACAATTCTTTGCAACTAGAAGTTATTGTTAATATAACCAGAATGTCAAAACAGATTCTTAGAAACTATATATACTAATATGTACCTGATAATGATGAAAAATAATGCAATATCAAAAATATTCTTAATTAGGAATATTAAGATAATAGCATGGTATAACATTTCCTTGAATAAATAATAAATAAAATAAGCTCACCAAATATATGAATAAACAACAGATTGTTGCATTGGACCTGCTCTAATGTTGACAAAACCCATAAAACCTGCCACATAAATTTCCTAGAAGCAAAATCATTGAATCAGAGTACCCATGATGGCTTTTCCGACATTTTCCTGTAAATTATTGAATGTTATACTCACTGGTATATAGTTTACCTCCTTTTTCTTTTTTAAAACATTATTAGATTATTGGGATGAGAACAATAGGATTTTTTTCAAAAGGTAATTAAGCTCAGAAAGGGTTATTAAAATGGCAACATTCTTATCTCGCTAGAGCAGCAAAGCCAAGAGAAGCCAGTTTGCAGAAGAAAAGAAACTGACATAATATTAATGCTTAGTGAGTAAAACCTTTATTAAGAGAACATAGAACTCGAATTTGGCTTTCCAACAATGTCTGAATTTTAAACTCACAAAGGGGCGTAATTAAGATACTTTTAGAAGATAAAATTGATTTGTTCTAAGATGGCCATACATTTGCAGTGTATTATACTAATGGGAGGAAAAAAAAGAGTCTTAGCATTCACTCAAAACTGGGATTTATAATAAGCGTCAAGAGTTTTATGTTAAAATAATGAATAAAGCTCTAATAGACTAGTAGATACCATTAACTCTAAATTTATCTTAATTCATTGAAGAGTGACATTCACTGGGGTACTGGTGATAGCTATGTGATTTTAATGTTGAACAATGAATTACTATATAATGAATCCGAACTATTTCATATGTAATATATTTAATTTATTAATAAAATAAAAAATGAATGTTTATATTAGTATTGCTAATCACATATTTGATTAGGTCATTTTTCTTTAATGAGTATTGACATGAAAAATCACCCCAATACATTTTATTAGTCAATTCATTTTTGATTACTATTTTATGATGTAATATTTGATATTTACAAGATAACATATCTGCAAGGTATGACACATAGCATTAAGATGAACCCCTGAACCCATCACCCTTCTTCAGAACTAGAGCATTACTAACAGATGTGCTACTACCCTTTCTCATCCCTCTACTTGGCCTTCAGAGGCAACCAATAACATAGTTTTGTATTTGTTATTGTTTGGGGGATTTTGTAGTTTTATCATCTATGTACATATTCCTGGACAATATTGTTGGTTTGCTTAGCTCTTCAGCTTTAAAAAAGTGGTGTCATATTCTATTCAGCCTCCTGTGACTTAATTTTTTCATTTATGTTATGTCTGTAAGAGTCATCTATGCATGGCATCTATCTAGCTGGCTATCTTTTACCTACCTACCTACCTAGTTGCTGTAATGTTCCATTACATGCTTTAACATTCCATCGTGTGACTATAACCATTCTCTCACTGGGATTTGGATTTCCTTCTGGATTTCACTTAAGGTTGTAATAAACATTCCTGTAAGTTTTGCATGGTGCCTACATGCAACACATTCGGAAGGGTATCTACTTAAGCACAGAACTGCATTGCCATAGTGTATGTAAATAGTCAGTTACATAAGGTGGTGCCAAGTTGTTTTCCAAAGTGGTTGCATCACATTATACTCTCACCAGCAATGTATAAGGATTTTTCTTGATCGATATCCTTCTCATAATAACTGGTACACTCACATAGTTTAACATGCTTTAGCCTGATTAGTAATGAGGTTGTACTTCTCTTCATATATTCATCAACTGTGTGAAAAAAACATGAAATATTGGGGTTTCCTTTGTGTGAAGGCTAAAATATATATTTATCCATTCTTGTTTTGTTTTCCTTATTGATTCGTGTGATATATTCTGGAAAATATCTCATTTTCCCATAAATATTTTAACAAGTGGTCTTTCATATTTAAGTTTTCTAGACACAGGGGAACTAATTTGTGGTTTGGAGTGAAGTAGGGATTCCATTGATTTTTTTCACCACTTGTAATACCAACTCACAGTGATGTTTCTACAGCGAACTACACTGCCATCTCTGACAGACAGAATTTTTGTATATGTTTGTATATCTGGATATTTTCTTATTTTTGTTGTATTTCTTTTCAATGCTCAATTTATTTCTATTTTTCCATATTATTTTAATGCAATTAGGATGAGAAAAAGCATACAGTAAATTAACAGGAGCACTACCACTGTGGATTGTTAACTTCTTGACTGATAATCTGGTTCAGTGCCATCAGTGTTCTTCATGTCACCTCCCTTTATCTACTTAGAATATAGACTACAGAATTTTATCATTGAAAAGTAGTTTAGAGACCACCTAATATTATAGTTTATTCATGCAGAAACATTTTTTCCCATTTGACAATTCATTTACAGCCCTTGATTTCTATAATTCTTAAAACGTTGTAGAATCCTAAGAAAACAATGCTATTCACCTATGCTTTTCTGCACCAAATTATCACCTAGTTGCTCCACATAACTTTTCTCCCTAATAGGTGCTGGTTGTTTGTTGATGAAAATAGTTAATGTGAGTGTGGCTAAGGCACAAAAAGAACCTTAGAAGAACTGAAGACACAGCACACAATCACATTCCTTCCACCCCTCTTGGTTGGCCTTAGACCTACCCTAGCAATGGCCACCCTGAGGACTGTGTGATTATGCATGAGCTGAGAAAGGGGAGACTCCTACCATTACCTCTTTTATTTAACATGAAAGATCCTGAATGCATCATGCCTGCCATGCACATCCCTCTCAGGAGAGTAAAGTGAAAGAACAAAAACATGAGACGCTTTGACCCCTCACACACAGAGTGGATCTCAAATTCTGTTTTTGCATGATTTCAAAGCTTGCGATTTAAAACTTGTTTCTGAGAGATTATTCTTGCTAATACTAACTCATACCTAACTCACTTTTTAAAAGTGAAAATAAATTTATGACTACTTTTTACAAATCTTAATTATACATCAGAGCAGTTATTTATGAAGAGAATTATGAAATAGGAAGAATACAGTCTATGGCAAATGAATCAGTGTGAACAAATGCATATCAAACATGGAACCCTAGTTTTGCTATTAGCATAATTTTACAATATGAGGTAATAATTACAAAGTGCCAGAATATACAGTAATATTATCTTAGCTTTTGTAATAAATGTATAGTTTTTATATTATAAAACTTTGCTCTCCAGTATGGAAGCCATCAGCTACTTGTGCTTTTGAGCACTTGAAATGTGGCTTGTCAGAACTGAGATATGCTCCAAGAATGAAATAAGCAACGGATTTCAGAGAAGTAGCACAAACAAATGAATGTAAACATCCCATCAATATTTTTTTGGTGTTGATTACAAGTTGAAATGATAGTATTTTGGACATATTTGATTAAATAAAATACTTTGTTAAAAATAATTTTGCCTGTTTCTTCTAACTTTTTAAAAATGTGGCTACTAGAACTTTCAGAACAATGTCGAAAAGGAATGATGGGATGGGACATCCTTGCTTTGTTCCTGATCTTAGTGGGAAAGCTTTGAGTTTCTGGCCACTAGGTATGATGTTAGGTGTAGTTCTTTGTATATATTCTTTATCAAGTTGAGGAAGTTCTCCTCTAATCCTGGTATACTGAGAGCTTTTATCTTGAATGGGTGTTGCATTTTGTCTGATCAGGTGGTTTTTCCTTTTTAGCCTGTTGATGTGATGGTAATGTGGCTTCTAGAAAACTTAAAATTACATATGTGGTTCACATTCCTACCGAATATATCCCTATTGAATAGCAATAGCATTGCTATAGGATATTTTCACTTATTTTTTTTACCAAAGGTTTCACAAATCTTAGTTTTAGAGTCATGTAACTGATAAAGTGAATGCTTAATTATTAAAAGTAACCATCAATGTGATATTTTTTATCTGCAAATTGGACCTACACATCTAGATTATGATAATGATATTTTTGCAGGAATGCACTTCAAATATACATTACTTGTGAGAGTGTCTGATGAAGGAAGTCCTGGACTCTCAAGTAAGAATTTACTAATTTGAAATATTAAAATGTTCTGAGTTATATAAAATAACAAGTAATTTAAGAAATTAGTTATTAGAAGTTTATTACATTTGTAAATATTCTGATGATCTGCTATAATAAAGTATAAAATTGTTACTTATTTTAACTTATTTAGTGCATATGTACTGCTATTTAAAAAAAGAAAGTCCAAATGAAAATTGGAACATTTGGAGAGAATGATGTCCAAATGCTATTATAGCATGCTGCAGCTATTTAAAGGCAATGTCAAAGTTGAACTTTTCTGAAATAGTTGTTGTTTAAAAAATTTCTCAGGGAATTAATTTTGCATTAGAGAAAATACTAATGTTCACATTCATAGTAAATTGCATTTCCTTCATATTTCTTTATTATATTGTCATGATGAAGTATTTCAACTAGAAAACAATGTCTGCTTTTGGAAACTATGATTTTTAATTCAGAAGAGGCCATTATGCATAAACACGTTATAAAATATGATTGTTTTGACAAGTATTCAAAATCAGTTAATAGGGTGTTTTAATCCTAAACTTATTTTCAAATGCTCTATAATCGAAAAGGTAATAATTTAATAACAAAACTTAACAATATAGATGTATTTGTAAAATTTACACACTTAAAATATAAATATATTAGATGTTAATTAAAAAGTAAAGAAAAAATGAGAATTATAGAAGACATATGATCACCTTAATTACATTTTTATATACTTTTTTCTCTGTAGCACCTATTACAGTCATGATAAGGGTGAGTCGCATAAATGAATTAAATCCAAGTGGAATTACATTGGCATTTACCTTCAGCTTACTTGAAAACAGTCCAGTTGATATCCTAGTTGGAAAAAGTACGTTTACAGATGGAGACTGGCCATTTAATAATATAAAATACAATATTGTTAGAGGCGATATAGGATCACCCCCCAAATTTTACATTGAGCCAGACATGTACTGTAAAAATGCTGATATCAATTAGTAACAAAAATAAAGAGCTCATACATACTCATTTAGAATTTATTTTATTGAGAAACAGTGCATATTGGAAAATGTTAAAAAACAGCTTTCTCTTAAACTATGCAATGTTCACCTTGGTTTGTTAGCTGTATCCATAAATTTTTAGTTACTGCAGGAAAAGCACTGAAGTTTTAATCTTTGCTGTATAGATCTTCAGAAAGCCTATGCACATGTATTTCTTCCATATAAATGGTGTGTTAATTAATGTCTACGATGATTTTGCTGATGGAATACATGTTGGGAGTATGAACATATAAACAAAATTGGTTTGTATTAGTCCATTACCATTTGTTATTATAGTGATTAGTTCATTCATATCATTTATAATTTAGCAGATATTGAAGATATTTAGTGATCCTGGGATAAGAGTTTTCTTTTCATTTTTGTGTCAGGAATGATAAAGCTATTGGGTTCACTGGGCAAGGAATCTGAATCACGGTACAAGATAGCTGTGAGAATAACAGACTGTCCCTGACAGTCCTCAGACAGAGAAGTAGTACCGCTCAGGTGACTGTCAATGTTCTGGTAAGAATAAATCATTGCTTGTAATACTGTTATCCCCTTAGGAGACATATTCAGTCCCCTCAACATGGACCTAATTCAGAGAGTAACACGTGGGTTCAAAAACTGTAACACATGATGAGAAAATTGTCATTGTATACAAACTAATCTGTGTGAATTCTGAATTTGATTGTCTCACACATCTGTACTTCAATGTAGAGTGCCTGATACCTAAAGTTGTATGTAAGAAGTTTTGCAAGAATCATTCTGTTGTTACACATATTTCCATAAACAAACAAACATCTGTTCTAGAGTTTTAGGAGGTCACTCTGTTTGATACTTCAAAAAAAACTGCTTCTCGGGCTTCCCTGGTGGCACAGTGGTTGAGAGTCCGCCTGCCGATGCAGGAGACACGGGTTCGTGCCCCTGTCCGGGAAGATCCCACATGCCGCGGAGTGGCTAGGCCCGTGAGCCATGGTCGCTGAGCCTGCGCGTCCGGAGCCTGTGCTCCGCAATGGGAGAGGCCACAACAGTGAGAGGCCCGCGTACCACAACGCCCCCCCCCCCGCCCCCCACAAAACTGCTTCTCTGCTCATCTAGTTGTTCTAATCCCCCTCTGGTTTTCACTTAAGAAATATTTTAATATTTTCCCTAGTGAAGATTCTGAGAGATCAGGCATAGACGTTCACAAACATGAAGCACAGAGGCAAGAACTTCTAACTTATAAATACTTTCTAAATATTCAAAGCAAAAACATATTTGACTTGGTTTGCTTAAGACTTACATCAATACAATTCTGTACACTACTTTTATTGGCAGAACTCTACAAAAGGAGAAATTCTCCTTTATAGATACTGCCAAATTTTCTTTATCTTATGAATTTATTTGTGCCCTTTCTTGATGCTTGAGAGCAGTAAAAATTCCAGCAGGGGACTCTATGAAGCAGGCAATGACTTCTAATAAAATGATTTAAAACCACAAACACTGTTCAGAGCCTATGCATACCCCTACATACTGGACACTTTCATATGTGTTCTTGGGGAGCTAAAATCCTTAGTGGAGCCCATGACTCAGTGTTACAATCCCCATTATAGGATCATTATGTCTGGAAAGCACAATAAACCAGGCCAAAAATCTTTGTGGAGAAAAATTTAATGAAGTGACTGAGTGGTTTCAGCCATGACTCAGAGATGTCATAAGCTAATGAACCTGCTGTCTTTCTGCAAGCTTTCAATAATACAACTGCACTTTAAGTTACATTGTAAGTTTCAGTAGATGTCTTTTGCATTTGCACTTCTATATCTGATTGTTTCCATTTTCATTTTGTTTGTGAGCTCCTATATTCAGAGAGGTATAGAACAAAAGATCTTTGTTCTTCAGCTTTAAAATCATTCACATTTCTTTCTCTTATGGAGCTAGAAGGATTTATTTAGGAATGAATACCTGATTTCTTGGGACTAGGAAAAAAGCTATACATTTCCCACCATCAGACAGTGTGGTAAACTTTTGCCTAAGACGTTGACACTGAATTCAAATACCCTTCCTCTAAAGATACTTCCAACCAAACTTTGGGTGGAAGGTATAAAAAATGTTTTATTCAGAAAACTAAACTGAGGCCAAAATTCCCTGTACGGTATAATTATTTTTTATACTACAGTTTGTTCCGAGAAAGATTGAAGCTCATATAAAAAATAAATACAATATAACAATGCTGAAGTTAAAATTAGATGAATAAATCTAAATTTCATCTGTAAAAGCAAACAAAAAAAATTTGCATCCTTTATAAAATGAAGGATGAATATTATTATGTACTGAATGTTTGTGTTCTACCAAAATTCCTATGTTATAGCCCTAATCCCCAGTGTGATGGTATTTGGAAATGAGGCCTTTTGGAGGTAAATAAGATTAGATGAGGTCATGAGGATGAGGCCCTGGCCTGATGAGATTAGTTTCCTTATTAGAAGAAATACCAGAAAGCTTATTTTCTCCCTCTGCCATGTAAGGACATGGTAAGGAGGTGACCATCTGCAAGCCAGGAAGAGTTCTCACCAGAAACTCAAACCTGCTTGTCTTTGATCTTAGACTTTCTAGCCTCTAGAACTTTGAGAAAATAAATTTCTACTCTTTATAAGCAACCCAGTCTATAGTATTTTGTTATGACAGCCCAAGCAGACGAAGACAAACATAATTTGTTTCAACAAACATAAAGATGTTATAAACTATAATATAAAAAGATATATTCCTAGTAAATAATATTTGCTATTCCTAGAAATAATAGCTAGATCAATGGAACATTCTAAGAAATCTAGGATCCAAGATATCAGATAGTAGGTTAATGATAAATTCTTAAATGAATGGTGTTAGAATAACTAATAAACAATTTTAGCAAAAAATGAATGTTGTTTCCTACTTTAGGAAGATTCAAGAAATAAATGTAAAATAATAAACTTTAAGTATATATATGAAGAAACATAAGTAAATATTTACAAAATCTTGAACTTGAAGAAGGACTTCTACTAAGCATCATAAAAAGGAGGCATCATATAGGACAAGATTGCGAGATCTAGCTACAAAGACATTTATTAAACTGTCTGCATTTCAAAAATAGCATAAAGCAAACTGGAAGGCAAACAAAAAGTTGACAAAAATATATTCACAGCATTTATAACAGAATTTCAAATATTAATATCTTTAGTCAATAAGATCATTATAAGAAAAATACTATCTCAATAGGAATTACAAGTTTATATAAGAAAAAATTAGCAACTTTACTAGTAAACAGAGGAATGAAAATGAAAAAAAAAACCTAATTTATTTTTGTGTATTAAATTAGCTCAGAAAAAGAAAAAGCAGATGATAGTTTGTGTTGGAAATGATATAAGGAATGGACAACTCATTTCTCTGGGAATTTAAGTTAAACTGGCACAAGTTTTCTGAAGGGTATTTTGGCAATGCATATAAATTCACATTTTATGTGTGAAGAGGTTGATATTCACAGAGGTTAATTAACCAGCCTAGCATGGTTATCAAAAGCAGTCAGTCCTTAATTCTTTAATCACGAAACTCTTCCAGTATTTTTTTCAAAAGCATCAATACAAAGACTATTTATATTCCCAATTCCTGTGATGGAAAATTATCTCAAATCATAGCAAATATGTCATTTTCTAAACTGTATTTTTATTTGAAAATATGCCATGGATATATTTCCATGTAATTAAATATTCTTCTTGCCATCATATCTATGTCATTTGTAAATTTCAATAGAAATAATCATAGTACAGAGAGCCTATCTTTGTTTTTAAAGCAGTAACAAAAGGACAATCAAAAACACTCCCAGTGCAACACTCAAAAATCTTGTATACAATCTCCTGCTATATCCTCTAAGATAAACTAGTTTCAAAATATATGTCAAAATGTTTTAGTGAGATGAATTTTATAGATGTTATCAGCTATTGCCAAATTCAAATTTGTTATTGTCAATTGACTAGTTGATCTGCAGTTCTTTTTTCTGGAATAATCATCTTCTTGGGTTATATGTTTCTAAGAGAACTCTTAAGTTATGATAATAAACCGCATTATGATGATAAACTGGTTTGTTGGAAAATGCCATATTCCATAGCAGCAAAAGTTGAAGAGACATGCTTTCACTTTGACAAAATCGGGCACCAAACTTTCAAACCATTTTAACCCTTTGGAGAATTATTATCTGTTTTACAAAAAGATAAGTCCTAAGCACCATGCCTCCCAAGGAAATTAGAAAGTCTCTCTCGGCTACAGTCATTACCTAATGGCTACAGTCATTACCTAATGGCATCTATTCATCTACTGATGTCCATGCACTATAATGTGCTCCCAGGCTTCTGTATTTTGTTCTTAATTTAATGTGTCCCTTACTATCTTCTGCATCTATTACTATTCTACATGTCCTTCAAATTCCAATATATTATTTCTCTATGAAGACTTACTTTTTAAATAAAATGTAAGTATTGTACGAAACGATATGACAGGGCCTATATTCATACTTGAACTAATTTCTCTGCTCTGTAAAAGCTTGCAGCCTGGAGCAGTTATTCTTATACAGGGTGAATACGGCTCACTAAGGTACCAGCATGAAAGATGTTCCTTCCAGGATTGTGAGATCTACAGACTTGTTCAGAATGTAAATTATAGAAAATACAAATTAATCCATAAAATAACAAATTGATGCTGCTTCCCGCTGCTGCTCAGTCCAGGAGTTCCCAAATCAGCAGGATTCCAATTTACACAATTTACCATTTATTTCCATTTTCACCTATAATTTAAAGTGAATACCCCAGAGAATCTCCTGGCACAAAACGCCTTGAAATGTGTGATAAAATTTAACAAATAAGTCTTTAAAGTAGAAGACTGACCTCCAAAGTAATTAAGGGAAATTTCTGGGGGCAAAAAAATAAAGAGGCTAATCAAAGCTGCCAATTGTCTTGGGAACATCTTTTATTCTCTATAAAGAAAAGGCTTGCATTTTCATACTTGGACAGGAAATAAAATTTGGGGACAAGAAAGTCAGGGAGTTGGAATCCCTTATAACAATGGGGCCTTTATAATGATAAAAAAATGAAAGGACACTTTAACATACTGCCCCATGAAGTGAACAAGAAGGCTTGCCCATCTAGGCCTGGGCTCTGAACTAAGGGGAAAAACATGTCTCCTGAAACTCAAAGCAAATTTACTGGGTTTGAATTATACATACTGCAAGATATTGAAAAACTCAAGACTAGAACGTTAGAAAAAAGTGGTCCTGGATGTTTTGTTTCAAGGAGTTCCTGGCAGAAATGGAATCAAAACTTCTCAGGAGAGGCCTAACCTCCACCGGAACTGCAACAAATTCTTATAGCTAAAACCTGGCTGAATATGAGCTCAGAATCTAAAATCTAAAACTCTTAGAAAAAAGATCACAACATGCAGAGTACTAATTTCACTAGTGCACAGTATTTCATGTCCCATTCACTAGCTGTAAACTGGAATGACTGGGGTCTGGGTGAGAGGTACAGCTAGTGCACCTTGTGAGGTGACTCCAGGACCAGGAATGGTTTGCTTCCTTGTGTTGTGGAGTCTATTTCTGACTCAGGTACAGATGATGATATGACAAGGCTATGGTTTTGTTTTATATTAGTTAGCTGCTAATTGTTATGTCAGCTACTAATTATTAACATACTGTACAATGTTTACTTCATACTAAATCTGCATAACAAATCTAGGTAATATTAGCATATTTGGGGATGTCTTTTGTGGAAGGAACATACGTGGAAAATAACTATATTGGTTTTTTGTTTTGTTTTGTTTTTACTATATTATTAATACATCATTTATACAATGAAAATAGAATTTAGTAACTATAATGTTTACATGGCACCTGGTCTCAAATCACCAAGGCATTGTGAACATTTTAACAAAGTAGACAGTAGTGAAAATTAGGTGTGGTCCTGATGTTTAGAAGGGCACTATTTTGTTACAATGAAAGAAGCTGGAGGTCATTTAGTAATGTGCTGATTGAGAAGTTATTACAAGCATCCAACCAAGTTGCAGTTTTATGTGACAAGGAGCCTCATGTAGTACCTAAAAAGCTAGAAAAACATATAATATTAGAACACTGAAGAATGGTGCTGAGACTAGATGCACCAAAGAAGTTTCAACAGGTTTTCTTATCAAATGGCAATTTATGAGCCAGAACGTCGTATCTGAAACAAGTTTTTGAAAAGATAGAAAAACTTGTCCTTGAAGGTGGATATGACCTGCCTGAGTGGCTTCAGTCTGCTGTTAGTGCTGTGCTTTATGTCAATTAGAAAGTGAGCATAGAAGGAAGCCTGTCCAGTAACAAGGAATATAACTAAAAGGAAATGTGCTTTTATCTAGTCAGAATCAAAATTTTTGCACCAGTAACACTCAAGGTAAGTAAATCAGTATTCACAAATAACACTCCTGCTTGGACCTGAAGAGCAACAAACCAGGAATTTCTTTACTGATGTAAAAAAAGTAGTGAAAACAATTTCCTAGCATGATCATACATTGTCTATTACACCATCGTGTACTCACTGACAAGAATTTGCATACAAATACTGAAGGCTGTTTTGTCTCCTGCAAAGAGCATGATAAATTTCCTCTGAGGATAGATTCTAAATCATCACTGTCTCTTCTTTGTGATTCTTTTGAAGAAATTATTACCAAACACATTCGCTTTATTTCCAAACCAGAGTACGGTGGCTCTCCCATGGCCAGATGCTTACTTCATTTCTAGAACATGTAAACATATAAGCCATTTTCTTTATGTCTAAAATATTAATAGTCAATCATTTGTAGATTAATCTTTGTTCTTCCTGAACATGGTTGTAAGAGTAGCCAAACTCTTAGAACTCATTCCGGTTCTAAAGGAACTAGAGGGAAATCCCTGGAGGTCCAGAGGTTAGGACTCTCAGTGCTTTCACTGCCAGGGTCCTGGTTCCATCCCTGGTCAGGGAATTAAGATCCCACAAGCCGTGCGGCACAGCCAAAAAATAAGTAAAATAAAGGAACTATAATGCAAGAGCATGGTAATGGCCACACTTAATTTATCTGTTTTTATAATAAACTGTCTATTGGGTAGGCAAATTTTACTAACTTTGCTTTCTAACAGAAAGGTGTTAGAAAGCACAGAAATAACCATTTGAAATGACAAAGCATTACCAAGCGTTGATTGCCTCTCCATGGCTATTTTTCTCTTGGAGAGTTTTTGATGCCAAAGAAATAGATATTGGATCTATATATTTTTTTAACTTAAATGCCTATTAACCACAAGAGCCAGCAACTATATCCATACGGATTTAGAGATGACAGCATTGCCAAATATCTTTCATGCCGTTGCATGCTGTTTAAGCTGTGTTTGTGACCTTGGGCATGTTATTGAATCTCTTGGGCAGGTTACTAAAACCTCGTTTCCTCATCAAAATGACAATAAATATTTCCTACCCCAGAAGGCAGAGATGAGATTTTAAAAAGTGAGTATTTGTAAAGCACTGACTGGCTCATAGTAAGTACCATATGAGTGTTTGGTAAATGAATAAACTAGAAGCATTTCCACAACTGGGGGAAAAAATGGATGGAAATTATTGTTCTATTGAGTCTACATACTTGATTAAGATTGGATTTTCGTCATTTAATCATTAAAACAAAGGCCAGAAACTATTTAAATATGATGGCTAGGCACTTCAAATGTTTTTATTTTTTGCAGATTATAGAATAATGCTACAGCATGAAATTCACTAAGCTTGCATATTTTTAAAAAGCATAATGCTTCTTGCATTGTTTATGTTATTATGAAACTGAAACTGTAAATCAATTTCTTTCATGTACTAAATATGGCACAGTTTAAAGAACTTTAAAATATAGCATAAAGAACTAACTTAATACAGATTTTATTTATAACATGGATGAGATCACATTTTGAGAAAAAAATTTTAA
The DNA here is from genome assembly GCF_937001465.1 of Orcinus orca. Lineage (NCBI taxonomy): Eukaryota > Metazoa > Chordata > Mammalia > Artiodactyla > Delphinidae > Orcinus > Orcinus orca. The sequence continues at coordinate 81,436,472 of NC_064567.1, forward strand.
ATAATGCAAGCTGAAGGAAACAAAAGAAAAAAAGCACTGTATTAGAGTTCTCCAGAGAAATATATATCTCTATATCTACCTATCTAGCCAGCTAGCTAGCTATCCACCCATTTCCTAAATAAAGAGATTTATTATAAGGAATTGGCTCACATGATTATGGAGGCTGCAAGTCCCATGGCTGTTGCCTGCAAGCTGGAGACTGAGGAAAGCTGGTGGTGTAGCTCCAGCCTGAGTCTGAAGGTCTGAGAACCTGGGGCACCAATGGTGTAAGTCCCAGTGTGAGGGAAGGAGAAGAAAAATGTCCCAGCTCATCAGTCGGGCAAAGACAGCAGTTTCTCCTTCCTCTACCTTCCTGTTCTACTCAGGAGCTGTATGCAGTGGATGATGCTCACCCACATTGGGCAAGGCAATCTGCTTTACTCAGTCCCCCAGTTTAAATGATAATCTCATCCAGGAACACGCTCTCAGACACACCCAGAAATAATGTTTAACCAAATATCTGGGCACCCCATGACCTAGTCAAGTTGACACTTAAATTAACCATCTCACACACACAGTTCTAGTAGATCTCTGAATTGAAAATTAATTGCTCTTTTCTCAGTGTTCCAAAGTCTTCTATATCTATATTTGGTCAATAAGATCTTTCTGGCTTATATTATAAAGATCATTTTTTAAATTCTATTAAGTTGTTAAGTCCTTGGATTCTGAATTCTTTCTTATGCAGCTTTTATTTCTATGCATTAAGCATAGGATTTCCTTAATTACTTGCTGAATATATATATGACTATAAATTCAATTGGAATTCTGAATAGGAAAAAAAATTAGAGCCTTAGTATTTACTGTCATTGAGTTTGAGAATTTGGGGGCTGGAGAAAACCTAAGAAAACCCTGATATCTCTTCTTCTCTCATTTTATACAAAAGAGACTTGCCTTATTGAAGTTGAAAAGCAATGTGATTATCAGTGGTTCCCTAAATGTGTAGATTTGAAGTTGGTAATGGCAGACATGTTGCTTTGTATTCACCAGATCCTGTTTTATTTTCTGGGGACAGAGGAAGACTACATTTTCTGGCTACTTTTCAGTGAGACTACAGCCATGTAACTAGAATGTGGGCTGAAGTCCTTTCCCAAGTCTGGCCGTGGAAACTCCAGCACAGTTGTCCACTTTCCCTTTGCTAGGTGATTTTCAAAGGCCATCTTTTAAGATGAAAACATTACAAGATGGAAGTCACTGCTTGAAAAAGAGCCTCCAAGAAGACCCACCTAACATGTTCGATTGTAACATAACAATGAACAAGGTTAATTATTGCCTAAGTCAATCAGATTTCATGGTTTAACTGTTACTGCAACATAGTCTAGCCTATTGTGCCTTATGCAGAATTTTTCTGGATGACAGCTGGATTTTCCCAAATAGTTGGAATTCTCACAAATTTCTTTCCATCTCTATGTCCCTATGACTTTGAGAGTAACCAACAACCTTTTTATAACATCAAGACAAGCTTTCTTGGATGTGCTTATGGTTTTATTTAGGTTATAAGAGTACATAAACATTTACATAAGGAACTTTTTCTTGAAAAAATTATCAATATAAAATTTTACCAGCTAATTTTCTGTAAAACTATATGCTTAACTAATTGTTTCCTAATTTTTCCAGTGTTAGTGAATGATAAAATAGAAAGAAACTCAGAAGTTTCTGGATAAAATTTAATAATTATTTATTTCAGCAATAATTATTTCAGCTTCAACAATATTAAAAAATATGCTTTGATAATAAAAATTGAGGTGAAATATTTGTGCAATTATTATGTTGGTATTTTTATTCCAATATTAAGTGATTTATGTGATCAACTTCTTGAGATAAACATTGTCTCTAATTTTTCCTCATCCTTTATATATTTTTACTGGAATACAATTGTCCTGGGGGTAATGACTCAATGTTATGCAAGATTTTACATATAACAAGAAACTACGGTATCTGGGAAAACACAATTTTTTGAGAGAGAGAGAATTTGACAATTACTTTAAACAAAAGACATAAAGATGAACATAAAATGACATTTCCCGTCTTGCCAATTTAAAATTCTTCTCTAAGTATTACATGGGCAAGTGGGGGAGAAATAAATCACAGGATTTATTTCTTATAATATATTGTTTATGAGAAATGCAGTTTTTTATTTAATTTAAATTTTAGCAAAATTGATAACAAGTAAGCATATATGACACATTTTTAAATGAAAACATGTATATTTATTGCCTTAAGAATTTTTATATTATTATTATTATTTTAGATACATTAACTTGAAAATGGCTTTAATTATTTTAAATTACATTGCAATCTTGGGGATGAGATTTATATTCTATATCAACCATTTCCTAATAATCTGTAAACATTTCTGAAAATATAAGAAATATTCAATAAGTGTATCCTATTAGATTTAAATACTGAATTTAATTGTTCACTGCTATTAGTTTTCTAGGACTGCCACAACCAAGTACCACAGACTAGGTGGTTTAAAGCAACAGTAGTATATTCTCTCACAGTTTGGAGCCTAGAAGTTTGAAATCATGGTATCCCCAGAGCCATGTTCTCCTGAATGCTCTAGGGGAGAAACTGTTCCATGCCTTTCTCTTAGCTTCTGCTGTCATTAACAATCCTTGCCCTTTCTTAGCTTGTAAGTACATTTCTACAATCTATACCTTCATCCTAGTATACTATGTGTCTCTTCTCCCCTTCCTATAATGATACCACACTGTATTATGTGCCCACTCTACTCCAATATGACTTCATCTTAACTTGATTATATCTGAAAAAGTCTATTTCCATAAATACATCAGATTCACAGATATCAGGGGAACGGATTTGATCTTATCTTTTGGGGGCTGCACAATTCAATCCATAACAGTCACATATATCATCTAGGTCAATTCTATTTTGGAAAGGAAGTTTAAAATAGTAGATAGAACATGGCATTAGATACACCTGGTAGTAATCACCATTTTGCCTTTATAGACTGTATACCTTAAGAAACTCTGTGGGTCTCACTTTCTTCACAAGGAACATGTGCTAACAATAGTACTCACTTAAAAGGTTTGGGGAATGATTATATCCAGAAAAGCACCTGGGACATAGTAAATGCAAAGTAAATTTCAGTGTCTATCTCTGTTTTGCTATTACTACAACTACCTGAGTTTTAAACAACTTCCATGGAATGGTCCCATATAGGGACTGAAATTCTCTCTAACTTATGTAATTTAATGTTCATTTACCAAGTTACTATAATAAACATATGTTTTGGTGAAGGCTATTTGGAAAATTTGGACAAAATGCAATAACACTGATCAATTTAGAACTAAGCAAAATGTAAAATGGATGGATAGATAGATCGAGGTACATATAAGAAAATACAGAACCAATCACATCAAAAAAATTTTTATCCTTTGCTCAGATTCTTGGGGTAGTTAATAGGTTAATATGCATTTTGAATCTCTGAGGGGGTTGGAAGTAGTATTATATAGTAGTTCCCAAACTCATTTTCCATAGACCAAATTTTTATGGCATATCTATGTTCCTTAGAGCATGCATTGGGAAATAATGTACACAGATAATAGATAATTGAGATTAAAATAAAAGCAAGAAATTTAAGTACAATAATTGTGGCTTAAGTAATACAGATATTAGTGAATAATCTAATCTCTTAGACATTAACTTTTAATGCTGATACTTTAAAAATTTATCTATTACAGTATTCAGTATGGCATTAGAGATTAGTTTTAGGAATTTTGCTGCTGAAATTATTTGCACTAAAACCTACGAACAAAATGCTTTGGTTGGAAGATTCAATATTGTCAAGATGTCAGTTCTTCCCAATTTTATCTATAGATTCAATGCAATCCCAATAAAAATCCCAGCAAGTTATTTTATGAATATCAACAAAGTGATCCTAAAGTTTATATGCAGAGGTAAAAGACTTAGAATAGCCAACACTAATGCTGAAGGAGAAGAACAATGTTTGAGGACTGACACCACTGGACTTCAAGCCTTCTAATAAAGTTATAGTAAACAAGACAGTGGTGATAGTGGTGAAAGAACAGACAAACAGATCATAGAAGAAAACAGAGAGCTCGGGAATAGACCTACATAAACAGATGAATTGATCTTTGATAAAGGATGGAAGGCAATACAATGGAGCAAAGATAGTCTTTCAACAAACGGTACTGAAGCAACTGGACATCTACACACAAAGAAATGCATCTAGATACAGACCTTACACCTTTCATGAAAAGTAACTTAAAATGGATCTAAATATAAAACCTTAAACTCTAAAACTCCCAGTATATAATAAAGGAGAAAAGCTAGGTGACCTTGGGTATGGTAATGACTTTTTAGATACATCACAAGAGACATGATATATAGATAAGCTGGACTTAATTAAAATTAGAAATTTTTGAGCTTCCCTGGTGGCGCAGTGGTTGAGAATCTGCCTGCCAATGCAGGGGACACGGGTTCGAGCCCTGGTCTGGGAAGATCCCACATCCCACGGAGCAACGAGGCCCGTGTGCCACACTACTGAGCCTGCACGTCTGGAGCTTGTGCTCCACAACAAGAGAGGCCGCAACAGTGAGAGGCCCACGCACCGCGATGAAGAGTGGCCCCCGCTCGCCGCAACTAGAGAAAGCCCATGCACAGAAACGAAGACCCAACACAGCCAAAAATAAATTAATAAATAAATTACTTAGTTAATTTAAAAAAAAAGAAATTTCTGCTCTGCAAAAGATGAAGGTAAGAGAATGAAAAGACAAGTTACAGACTGGGAGAGAATCTTTGCAAAAGACATATCTGATAAAGAACTGTTATCAATATGTCCAAAGAACTCTTAAAACTCAACAATAAGAAAATAACCTGATTAAAAAATGGACCAAAGACTGGAACAAACACCTCACCAAAGAAGATATACAGATTGCAAGTAAGCATATGAAAACATGTTCAACATCATACGTCATTAGGGAATTGCAAGTTAAAACAACGAGATACTGCTACACACCTACTAGAATGGCCAAAATCCAAAACTCTGACCACAGCAAATACTGGCAAGCATGTGGAGCAATGGGAACTCTCATTCTTTGCTGGTAGGAATGGAAAATGTACAACCACTTTGGAACACAGTTTGGTGGATTCTTACAAAGCTTAAACATACTGTTACAATACAATTTAACAATCATACTCCTTGGTGTTTACATAAAGGAGCTGAAAACATGTATCTCCACACAAAAACCTGCAAATGGATGTTTATAGCAATTTTATTCATAATTGTCAAAACCTGAAGCAACCAAGATATGCCTCAACAGGTGAATGGATAAAAAAGCTGTGGTATATCCAAATGATGGAATATTATTCAGCACTAAAAAGAAATGAGCTATCAAGCCAAAAGACATGGAAAAAACTTAAATGCATATTACTGAGTGATAGAAACCAATCTGAAAAGGCTACATACCATATAATTCCAACTACATGACATTCTGGAAAAGGCAAAACTATAGATACAGGAAAATTATCAGTGGTTGCTAAGGTTTATGGGGGAAGGAGAGATGAACAGACAGAGTACAGAGGATTTTTAGGGCAGGAAAAGTATTCTGTATGATATTACAATGAGGAATACTTATTATACTTTTGTCCATACCCATAAGATGTACAGCACTAAGAGTGAACCCTAATGTAAACTATGGACTTAGGGGATAATGATGTGTCCTTATATGTGCCTGGACTGTGACAAATGTACAACTGTGATGCACGATGTCAACAGTGAGGGAGTTTTGCATGTGTGGGTAAAGGGATTACAAGGGAACTCTCTGTACTTTGTGCTCTATTTTGCCATAAACCTAAACTTCTCTAAACCATAAAGTTTATTAATTTAAAACAAAAAAGGTGCTCACAGATCAAAGAGTGACTAACTTCCAAATAATAGTCTTAGTAACAATTGTTTTATCTTTTAAAATTATTGGGTTTTTTCCTGAAATAAGAGGAAAAAACAAACATGATGACTGTTGTGAGGATTCATGGTCTACAATGGAAAAATTAACCTAGGCTCTTTGTAAATCCTTATGAAAGAAGTCAAAGTTGGACACAGCATTTATGTAGTTTGTAAGAACTTATTTATTTGTGCTTTTTTTGTTTAACATTCATAAGCTCACTGACATGTTAGAGAGACAGATCATACTTACTCACAAGAGCCCATTGTTAGTGGCTCTTCCCTACTTTGCCTTCGGTAACGTCTTGCAGTAATACCAGTTACGGTGGGAGTATTTTCAAAGTATTCACACCATGGAATTTGGCAAATTCTATGAATCAGTTTTTGTCCTTTGGGGAGGAAAGTAGAGTTGGTTGTTAAACTGCAGGACACCAATAATTCTCTGAGGCCTCAGATTGACCAGACCTTCTTTCTTGTTATTCCATTCCCAGTGTGTGGCACAGGCCCTGCCTCATTATTGGGGTTCAAAAAATACAGGTTGAATCGATGAAGCTATTTTGAAAATGATTTGCAATGATGTTATGATTGAAGCCAACTGAGAGAATTTAGTCACCAAAGGTGGAAGTTTAGTGAGAAATGAATTTGGTAAGGCATCTCTCTCTCAGATAGTAAGACAAAAAAGAATGCATTTTAAAATGAGAATCAAAATAGGAAACAATATATTCATTGTATTGGAAGGCAGAGATATAAAAGGAAATCAAAAGTTTTACATGTTGAAGGGAGTGAGCCAAAGTCTTCATTTTTAGAAGAGTTCTGGGGCAAAAATCCAAAAGGTAGGAAATGGATTAGTAAACTGGGGTGCAGATATAGAGGCAGGAAAGAGCACTCTTCGCTTCGGGGAACCTGTTCCCTTCAGACTTTGGTCTGCTTCTACAGGTAGGTGCCTTGCTCCTTGCACAAAGTGCCAGCTTCTCTGGGCTATATGTGCCTAATCTGTGAAAACAGAGTGATGAACTAGAAGGTCATTTCCAGCTGGAAAGTTAAATGATTTGTGGCTCTTTGAAAAAATTAAAGGAGAGAGAGAAAAAAGGTGATACCTGAGAGAGTAACAATGATTGTTTCCTTACGTATAAGAAAGCGGTCTAACCACGCTGGTAGACAGAAAGGAAAAGATCCAAGGTAGATGGTAGATAGACTGCTTACTTAAATGGGGAAGCTATTTATAGACTGGAATGGGAAAAGTAATACAAGTAGGGGTATTAGTACTGCAAAAGAATTTTTAAAAAATCATTATCAGGAAATAATATTTCATTTATGAAATATTCAATATTTCATTATCATTTTCAGGAAATAATAATAGTTAACATTTGTTAAGGATAATACACGTGCTTTTCTAAATGCTTTGCATGTACTATATCTTTTAATTCTCACAAAAATCTAAAAGATAAGCAGTTTTTATTCTATTTTACAAGGAACTGAAAGGTTCCTTACCCAGGGACCTGCCATGGATACAGGATTTAACCCAAAATTCTGAGTCCAGATTGTGTAGGCTGGTAGGCAGAAACCTATAACTAGAGACCTGTTTGGTAACTTACCCAAGTCTTTTACTACTCTGTCCTCTGTTTCCTTATTCAGCAAAAACAGGCACAATGTTTTCTTTCCCATCTAAATTCTAGGGCTATTTTGAAGTTTACTTGAGAAATTGTACTTTATGAAAGGCAAATTATGACAGATATGTAGCATATCTTTAATAAAAAAAGGACATGAGAATGTTTAGAGGATAAAACTTAAGCAGCCTAATCTTGAATGCCCTTGATTACTTCATTAATGTAGACAGGGTCATATACTAAAAAGGGAGAGACATAGTATTGGAGGCTTAAGGGGCATAAAAAAGATTTGGACAAGTTAATACTGGATAATCCCCAGTAGTTCTACTATTTTACTCTAGTTTGATAATGGGAAATTTGCCAGACCATAACAAAGGAAATTCCAGATTATGATTTAGCAGATACTCTTATGTTGGCTTCAGTGCCATTTTGCTTTCTATTTAGTCTGTCAACATTCATACCATCTTCTATTAGTGTGTCAGACATACAATTGCACTCACTATGGAAACCGAGATTTCTCATGAGATTTTGAACATTAGGATGACAACAATGTTGGATACATATACCCACACAGAGTTTTTCTTTCTGAGTTTGCTTTTGTTTCTTTGGCTGAAATAAGAAAATGCAGAAATAAAGCCTGAGGGGTTTGGGGGTTTATTTTTGTTATTTGTTTGAACCTGAATATGAGTTTGCTTCTATTTTCAATGCTATTGTTGTTTAGTTCAAACTACTTTTCTTTTTACAATGCAGCAAATCTTAACAGCATAACGAAAGTATGAGTGGGAAACATTACTATTACGTTTTTTGTTATTTTGGCTCAAAGAATCTGTGTGAAAAAAAAAAAAGGCAAAGGGAAAATTATGTCTATGCCCAGCCACAACTGGAAACCCTCCCAAGTTTTTAAAGTAATTAAAGTCCAGTCTCTGGCTGGAGGCTGTGTGTGTATAAACCTCAGAGATAACATAAAAATCGCCTTCCGGGCATCCTCTGAGACAGAGGATGTTCAATCAGATTCCAAGAACTCAAGAACATGCGTTTTACAAGAGAGAAAGCCAAAATACAAACTTGTCTGTAAGAACTACAAATACCATATGGAAAATTGGTCCCATAGACTAAGAAGAAAAACAAAATAAAGGAATGACTTTTAAATCCCACTCTGCCAGTTAAGGGATATAGTCTTGCCTCTTATCCTAATTAAAAAATATATATATGATTGAGTTAAAGGGGAATATTTGACTAGTAATTCAGTTACCATTTCTTTTTCTCTTAGTAAACCTGGTACAGACTGATATATGGTCTTGTTATTTGCAAAAATAAACCAGTTTTTGAGAGGGAGAGATATGATTACTTTCATTGGTTTCCTGCATTATGAGGTATTTGGGGTTAGTGTTTATGTTTCCTTTCAGGGAAAGCTGTAGAATGGTAGAAATTTATCTTAAGTTGTAAGCAGTCTCCCAGTACATGGGGAGAATAGAAGTCATAGTCTCTGTATTTGGGCATTTATTTATTTACTTTATTTGCTTATAATTAGTAAGTCAGAGTAGAGGTCAGTGGTGAGATTATAACTAGCATAAACTCCATCCTTATATAAAATATTTTGACATGATTTTTACTATGAATTCCAAATGAAACATGAAATGATGCAAGAATAGTGGTATTTTATCAAATCTTATATTTTTCATAAGGCCTTATGCTTTGCTTGTGGTTTATAATGTTTAAAATTTTACTTCAGTCAATTTAGGAATACATTTATGGTCCCTTTCAGATAATTAATTATCATTTCCTGGAGGATTAGTTCTATTTGTGTTTTGCTATTTTTCATCATGCACTTATCTTTTTCAGGGATTTTTTTTTTAATGAAAAGTCCACTGACTGCCTTGTAAAATTATCCCTCTAGAACAGATTTGCCTTTATTTCTGCTCTGCACTCTCTGAATATCATGTGTTCTGGATCAAATTTTATATTAATCTTACCAAAGATTTCCCACAGTATGCAATAGGGTAAATTTGAACTCCATACCAGAACAAACACAGGGTTATGGTTTTTATTTATTCCAGGGAATTAACTTCAAACTTCTTACTGTTTATGTCTTGTGTAAATCTGATGATCCTCCAGGGTCTGGGCAAAATGAGTTTGCACCATTATTTGCCCTGCCTTTCAGTTTCCTTTCCATTAGTGGTATTTATGGACTTCCCTTTATTTCTAAATTCAATTCAGTAAGCTCAAATTCAGCATTTTAGGCAATTTGTAGTAGAAGATGTTCCTGTCATTTTCCTGGAAGTCTGAAAGGACCATTTCATTTATTTTATAAAGTTGACATCAGGCACACAAACTTGGACACTTTTTTTGTAATCCTTGGTTCATAACTCTTATCATTGTTCTTCCACGGCCTGCTTTTACTTGTCATTTAAAATAATATAATTAGTACCTTCAAGACTATCACTAAATAATACTCCGGATCTTGATGATAAGTTAGAACAGTGGGCAAACAACAGCAGAGCGATTAAAAATGAATGATTCACAGTAACACCCAGCCATATGCATGTATCTAAACAATAAGCTATTAAGTGTTAATAAGTTCCAAAAGGTTACAACACCATTATGCTCACTTTCAAAAGTTATGAAAACAAAACAAAGCAAGATATTATCAAGTACTAACTTCAGGATGAAGATTGCCTTCGGTGATGGTATCTTGAAGCAGGAGTAAGAATAGGATGGTGGGAGTAGGGAACACTGCATGGTTAGATGTAGATTTTTTTTCAACTCAAAATAATATTATATAAAATTCGGATATTACCACACTGTGTTCCGCCCTCTGACTGTGACAGTATTTATTTGTATTCTCAAGCAGTTCAAGAATGTTTACCATTTGTGGGATTGCAAACAAAAGTGCCTACTTCAAAGTAGGGAGGTATTCAGGTCCTTTTTACAGCCTCATTATGACAGAAATAACTGGCAATGATGATCTCAATTCATAGCTCCATTACTTCATTTGAAGCAGATTCACTGGGTTGGGCAAACATTTCAGGGTTCTAAAGAAAAGTAAACTGACATTTTTGAACAAAGATGTCTAATAGAAATTTGGTAAGCACAGCATTTGTGGCAATAATGTGAAATTAAACTTTCTGAGAAAGGTGAAGAAAATACGATTTTATAGAGAAAAGACAAATAACAGAAAAAATTGTTATTCCCACCTTTTTTTTCCGGAGAGAGAAAAAAATAATCAAATGTTGGGTGAATGTCCAGGAAATTTATGATTGCTAAGCGGACAAAGAGTGCCCTGGAACTGACTGCAAATTAAGCTACTCTAACTTTCATAATATTCTCTCTGACTTCTCCCTGGCCTGGGAGTTTTGAAGAATAGACTAATTATTAGGTACTTTTTCAGAAATAGCAGGTTAACTTCCAGTCAAGGTGGTATAGTCCCCTTTCTCCCTACTCCTCCCTCCTAAGCACAACTATAAACCCTGGAAATAACATGAGGCACAATCAAAGGAGAGTTCTCAAAGGTTGTAAGAAGAAGATGAACTTGTTTGGAACCCCAGGATTTTAGCAACTACACAGTGCCCACCCAACAGAAGATCCCTCATTTCCTGACCTTCAACCTAACAACAGAAGGCAGCTCAGGTAGGCTTACTCTGCCCCAGGGTAGAATATGACTCTCTGACAATATCAGCGAAGTCCAACAGCACTGAAAAAGGATCAGGATCTCCGCCAACAGTAAGTGACCTTTGGAAATGTCCTCTTATTGGTTGTATCAGCAAATGTTCATTCATTAGGCCTTTCTCCTCTATGTGATGTTTGGTTTTGACTCATATGTGAATGATCTCACCACGAAGGAACCCTGAAATGAAACTGAGGATGCTTTCTTCCAAAGTTAATATACCTTTTGCTCCTGCTTTGAGAAAGGGCTCACTACCTACTAAAAATTACTATCATCTCCTTCGTGCAGCTTTTCTTAACACAAATATCTTAGTTTCAGCTCTCTTGGCTTCAAATTCAAGTCTCAGGATCTCAGTACCAAAATGGTCACTGTCAGATTTAGCATTTACTTACAAAGTTGAATTCCAGTTTCTCTTTCTCTCTCTCACTTTATCATAAAATATTAATTCTTTAGAGACCATGAATGCATTAATCATCATATTTTACCTACTATCTATTTATTTGTAGCAGCACAGACCTTCAGAGCAACTGGTCTGATTATCACACAGAGCAAATTCTCAACTAAACATTTTGTTTACTTAAACTCAATAAATATATGCTGGTGATTCTGTAACCACTTGCAGGCTGAGAATTACTGGTGTACACAATCAAGGCACTGAAGAATATTTCAGGGTAAAATTTTTGCATTTTGATTAAAAATTTTTAAGAGCTATCCACAGCTGTCCTTAATTTTAGCTGGATGAGGATCATCATTTTTTTTCCCCTGGGTTTCCATTTGAGAATTTTTTTAAATAAAATTATTTATTTATTTCTGGCCGTGCCATGTGGCATGCGGGATCTTAGTTCCCCGACCAGGGATCGAACCCATGCCTCCTGCATTGGGAGCTTGGAGTCTTAACCACTGGACTGACAGGGAAGTCCCTCCATTTGAGATTTTTAAAGCTCATTTAATATTGATATTCAGCTTGAAGAGATATTTCAATGCATGTTCCAGATGATTATTTTAAATAGCTACCTAAATATTTTACCAGGTAGATTAAAGAAATATTTTATTCTGAATTAAATTTAGTAAGAATTAGAAGCCAAATTCAAGTGCATAAAGTTGTGGGAACAACAAGTCATTCAGTCTGCTGAAACTTTATTTACCCTAAATGAAAGGTCTCATATTAATAATAGTGCTGCTAATATAGCTCTTCTTGATTTAGTTTAATGTGTCACATTCAGTCTTGACCTGCATCCGTACAACAGGTGTCATCCATTATAATAGCACTAGAAAAAATAAAGCCATAAAGCATTCACAAAATATAGTTTATACTGAAAATTCTGTCACTTTACAAAAGACAAATACAAAGTGCATGTAAACAATAAACAGAAAGTCTTAAACCTAAAATCTAATTGAGAAAGTGAAAAATCTTAGTAATCTGTAACTATATTTTGAATCTAGAACTCTATTTACTCAGAAGTTTTTATCAAATCCTCAACCATATTTTCTAGAATTTATTTAACAATTCATTGAATCGGTGGTCTCATGCACGGTGTATATAAGTTATATTTACACTATACTGTAGTCTATTAAGCATGCAATAGCACTGTTTAAAAACAAAAAATGTACATCCTTAATTAAAAAAATACTTAATGCTAAAAAATGCTAACCAACCCCTGAGCTTTCAGCAAGTCATAATCTTTTTGCAATAGTAACATCTAAATCACTGATCACAAATCTCTGTAACAAATATAATAATAATAAAACAGTTGGACATATTGTGGGAATTACCAAAACTGACACAGAGACTAGAAGTGAACAAATGCTTTTTGAAAAAATGGTGCCAATAGACTTGCTAGATGCAAGGTTGCCACACCCTTCAATTTGTAAAAGACACGGTATCTGTGAAGTGCAATAAAGTGAAGCACAATAAAACAATATGCCTGTATTTTTTCCTGGCCTATTATAAATTTCTGAACTATATTCCTCCCCTACCTCCTGTAAGAATTCTTTTCTAACTACCATCTCCCTGTCTTCTGAAAGTCTGTAACAGTCCCTCAGAATTTAGCATACCTGTTTCCTGTAGGTTTAATATAAAAACATTTTATCTCATAGCTAGATTCCTGGGATTAGGCACTAATGCCATATATTATTATGTTTTCACACAATTACTAGATTTTAAAAGTATATAAATGTGAATTTTTTAGTTGATAATGTTATGATTGATTTTTTATATATAATTACATGCAAACAATATAACAATTATATGTTAATTTAAATTTTTAATTTAATGGAGAGCATGGTACATTAAACAAAAAAATCACACTGTTATTGTCCAGTTTAGGGGCTTGGGAATCAGGTAGTTTGAGCTACTGTACACAACTATACCCCAGATGACTTCTGGGGTCTCCTTCCTTTCCAAATCTTGGTTTATGTTCTTTTCCAGAGATTATAGCTTCCCCCGCTACAGGTATAGTAAATGTAACATTGTCTTCTTACTGTTTTGAGAAACAAGAGAAGATCCCTATCCTGCCTTTATACAGAAACATCTCCTCTACTCAGCTATCCCATGTCTTTAAAATATAAAATTAGAGTTTTGGAAGTATTTTTAAAATTAGAATTTATTAGCCATATATATATCCCTTTGGGTTTTTAACATATTAATTTGAATTATTTTTTGAAATAATAACGCTTTTGTACTATAAGTACAAATTTAGTCAGGGAGAAGACATGAGTGGTTAGAAAGGATTTGAGTAGCTACGTTCTAGAAGTCCAACTCAGACTATTCTTTGTAGACCAGTTAATGACTTCTGACATAGATAATCTCTAAGTTTCTTCTAACTTTCAAAGTCAATGAGATAATTTGGGTTTGCATTAACTAATAACTGCATTTATTTTAATATAATGTATACATTTATTTTAATATAATGTATAATCAAATCCAAATTTTGCAGAGGTTTTCTTTCCTGATTATTCAAAATGCCAACAAGCACAAATATTTCTATGAGTTTGTGGCTTACATTTCTGAACTGTATTGTCTCCCTATCTCTTCTATAAGGTGTTTCCAACTACTACCACTATGTCTTCTAAACTTTAACAATAACACATAGTTTAGCACAGTTTTTCTCTTCATGTGTCCCAGGTTTATCTTATCAAATAGAATCAAGCTCCTTGAGTTTAGGCATTATTCATGCACTAATTTTGATTATTAAAGTTGTATTTAAAACTAAAACATTAAATCACTGTAGATAACAGAAGCTGACTAGTTTAAGGAATAATTTTAACGAGAATGAAAACAGACTAGTTTACGTCAACCAAAAATTTAAAGAATCATTCTTCCCAAATAAGTAATGTATAAATGTAAGAATGATTGTGTTTGTAATATTTATAAGGTATAATTATCCTTCACTTTTGAAGATGGATTTGTTCTTGACAGGTTTTATGTAAAATGTAATTAAAATAACATGAAACAGTGTGATTCATCACTAGAATTGATCATTTTGTGAACTGGAAAACTTGCAAATAGCTTTGCCCCATTTGATAAATTCAGAATTCCACTTTTTTTTTTTTGGCGGGGAGGGTATAAATGTTTAGAGACCAAAATGAAAACTTGAAGAACTTGTTGCACACTTGCATGTGTTATATTTGTAGAATTATAATTTGTGGAATTACCGAAAGGACTTTGCCGTTGAATATTATCATTATTTATCTTGTCAATCTGTGAGAAGCAAGATTTTAAAAACACATTGTATAATATATAACCTCATTTGTCTCCATGGATCCCGTGAACATTCATACAAATAGTTGCCTATAATTTTAAATTAGATATTAAAGCCTCACACCTTTTCTAAACATTTCTGTGAGAGACTGCCCTGTCTAAAGATACTGGAGATTATAATTACCTCTTGCAGAGTTATTAGTTTTATTATTGTATATGTAGTACCCTGTTTTGTATAATAAGAATCAGTGTATAGTACCCATATTAGCATAGCATGTTACTATTAGAAAATTTGCTTAGCTTAAGTTTCCATTTGACATTTTTTAATTTAACTTCAATTTATATTAAGAAAAGGGTTCATGGGTTTCCCTGGTGGCGCAGTGGTTGAAAGTCCGCCTGCCGATGCAGGGGACACGGGTTCGTGCCCCGGTCTGGGAAGATACCACATGCTGCGGAGCGGCTAGGCCCGTGAGCCATGGCCGCTGAGCCTGCGCGTCCGGAGCCTGTGCTCCGCAACGGGAGAGGCCACAACAGTGAGGCCCGCGTACCGCAAAAAAAAAAAAAAAAAAAAAAAAAGAAAAGGGCTCATAACTGTCCAAATGATCCATGAGTTTATTTGTATTTTAACAACTGATACATTTTCTATACTTAAAAAAATATTATATCTCTAGAAGGTAAAATAAAAATAATAGTATTTTCAAGAATTATAATTTCTATATTGACAATAATAGTTTCTTAATTAACAAACAAAGAAATATAGATAGCTTTGGTTTCTTCATTAACAAGAGAGAAATTGAAAATGACTTTTACTCATTACTTAAAGATAATCTTAATTTATTTGTCTTTAACTGGGAACAGGTTTGAAGGAACTTCCCAGATAAACTGACTATGTTTGTTTTTAGTTACTGAAATTTGGTTAATAAATTTATATAATAAAATTCTATAGTATGAGTAATAGTGTTATGAATTATGTTAGCTTTCCTTATTATTTACATTTTTGTATTGCAAGTGACAAGAAAGGTAAAGCATTACCTATCCTTTTTCTTCTTAGTGAAAAGAATTTCTTGTTCATCCATCACCATTCCAGAAGTTTAATAATTCTAAATTTTTGAAATGTACAAACAGCTAAAACTTAGTTTCCCTCTCTCTTGTAGACTACATATTGAGTAAATTTTCACAATATGATAGTGATATTTCTAATATTTTAATTGAGAACATTTAGAGCAGTAAATGTGTTACATTATCCAGTAATTGGAGGTTCAGTTAGTCAGGATAATAATGGTCTTTGCTCAGAATTATTCTGATAAGTAACACTGGCATTATAGATTAAACGTCAGGCCACAGAAACAGCGCCCCAGAAATAGGAGCTGATGATTCAAGCTTGGCAGAATCTCCTGTGCTCAATGTTAAGAACTAGCTTAAAGGCTTGTCATAATAATGTTGGAGAAAAAAGAATTCTTCTTTCCAACATGTTCGTCAATGGAGATACCAACAAGACTGCTGAAAATTACAGGTCTAGAAAATAAGGTCAAGTGATGAACCTGGAAGCCACCAATAAATCAAAGCCACAAACGACAGATTTTTCTGAAAGCTTTTAAACAGCTTCTATCTGAGGACTGTTTGTGGGTCCTTATCCTCTATCCTTCTCAATAATGCTTTTACTCTATTCAGGTTTGTTAATTTCTCACTAAAGTTATGAGATGGATTGACTTTTAAGGGTAACAAACTTTACAGTAAAATTAATGAATAATTTTAACTCATTTAATTAATTCGTGCCCTTTTCATTTGATTTTGCCCTCGTAACCATAGATTGCTTTTTCTTTTTAAGTTCTGGTTGTCTCTACATAATTTCACACTGTCCCTGCAGTGATGGTACTATGCTAGAACATTCAGAATAAAGCCATTGGGGGTTCTAAGTGTTATGCTTTAGAGCAAGACACTTTAAAGTTAAGTAATACATTTTCCTATATAATATTTATGAAAGAGCTACTGCATATTCAAGTCAATATTATTTGTAGTCAAGTATAGCTGTTTTCACAAATATAAAAGTTTACACAAATGAGTAATGTGAGAACAGAAGAAAAAGGTAAATGAATGAATGAGTCTAATAGGAAACTAACAGGAATTATCTGTGAAGAGAGCATATTGCGCAAAGTTGTAGAGGTGAGGAACTTGGCCAGTTTTGAGCAGTTAAACCATCTTAGCTATTCTTCAATCATAGGATCTGAGCCACTAGATATAGATATGGATGAGTGTGTATGTTTAGCTATATATTGCTACATATATACAATATATATTGCTATATATGTGTGTGTGTATATATATATATGTATGCAACTCTGTAATTTGCATCAGAGTATCTATAGAATAACTGAGCAGTCTCACTCTCAAAAGGAAAAGAGCTGCATAGACCACTTGGTCCAGATAATATCGTTCCCTGAAGGACTCTCTTCACTTACCCGAAGTTAGGTTAGTAAGCACTCATTACATGGAAGGAATATCACCTTCGTAGTATGGATTTTAAGGATAATATGAAATTGGAATAACAGGCACACAGACAGTCTAATATACTACTGAGTGGAGTTCAGTGTACCTGAGTAGTAATATGATATCTCTATTACCAAAAGGAAAGCAGTTTTTCTGAAATCATTTATTATACTCCAGGGAAAAATCAGAATATAAGAACATACAATAAAACAGAAAATAATAAGGAAAAATTTTATTGTGATGTAACAATTTCCACCTACATCTTACTATATGTATTGATTATCCATTTCTGCAGTGTTTTCTGTTTGTGCCTCCAGTATCTTTTCTATATCTGGTCTTTTACAGGCATTTTTTTCCAAATATATCTGTATACGTATTATTTTTCCTTTCCACAAAAATGGAAAAAATAAACTAATACAAAAAAATGGAAAGTTAGGTAGACTACTAGGCAATGATTTTTCTTTTCATAAAGATATGTAGACACTTATATTTGTATTTCAAATGTGTTTTATAAATAATGTTTCAGTTTAAATGTGTTTGCCTAATTAAAAATAATATTTGAATAGCAAAGAAAACCTATTTGGGATTTTATGAAAATTTCAGCTCATATATGAAGAAGTTATAAAACATACAATCCACTGTTTCTTAGAACTAGAAATGCTTTAAGAGTGCATATAAACTGAACCATCATTTAAAAGATAAAGAAATGTCCCATTTAAATGCATTAAAATCATTCCAAATATCTTTTAAATAGTAGAAGAAATGTTTTATAAGAACACATAACAGAGTAGGCTAGTGTCATAATAGTGTAAACTGATTATGATTAAGTAGAAAGCAGTCTTAAATAGACAGTATAGCACACAGGTTAAAATCTTGTTTTTGAATTCTGGTACCTACACACTTTATAGCTGTCTGAGGTATTTTATCTCTTTTCAGTTTCTGTTTTAGAATAATACTTCTGCATTTTTCATGGGGTTGTTGAATATATACTAATGTAGGTAAATTAGAATCTAGCATGTATTATGCATTCAATATATATTAGTTGTGGTTATTATTATTACAAAAGCAGCTATAGAGAAATTGTGAAAGAACAGATAATATCTTTCCCTTTCTTGGACTATATTTGGAGGGAGAGAGGGAGACTAAGGATAATTCATTTTCAGGGAAATATGGTTATAGCAGCTTTAATCTTAAAGAAATCAGTATTTAATTAGCGAAATAGGGCTTAAATATTAGCAAGTACCCCTTTATGGCCTCCAGTGGGCAATCCAACAAACCAAACTGCATTGCACTGGAGAGAAAAAAAAAAAAAAAAAAAAAGACAGTGGATTTGCTCTGCACTCTCAGGTGGCTTCTAAGGGACTGTTCAAAGTTAAGGAGCCCAAGGATATTCAAGAAATATTACTAAGGAAAGGAAGGAGAGCCTAAGTGAAATTAGGCACTTCATTTTCCTAAATCAAGGACATAAATTGGTTTCGTTTCACATTCTATTCTGATAAATTGGTAGTGTCTTCATTGAGGGATACTTTGATAATATCTCTTGAGACTATGTTTATATTCTCCAGGAGACTGGATAAAATGGTAATGTCTGTTAGCAGCAAGAAGGAGGGGGTGATAATGGCAAGAAGTTTATCAGATACTTTCTATCCTAGATTACTGAGTCAAAGAACCTTAGAATTCAAACATTCCCAGAGATAATATAGTTCCTCTTTCAATCTAATTGCTGGAATCTCCCACATATTTGAAATTTAAGCCACATGCTCTACTAGATTTTGGTTTCTTCAGAACAAAAACTAGAAATAACATGTTGAATTTGCAGACAAAAGAAAAAACCCCTGAGATCAATAAAAATGAATATTTCTAACAAGTATTGCTTTTCAATGGTGAAGTATGCTTCCTTTTATATAGTGAGTACCCCTTTTGAGGTATTGCTCAATAGGAGACTTGATGACATATATCTTCTGGATTAAAGGGAAGGGACTAGAGTAGATAATAGTTAGTTTTCAATATGATTGTAAAACTCAATAATCTCATGACTATCATGAGTATTTGTCCTAGCAATACTGTGTAGGTTATGGACATTTATTAAAAAGTGATTCCTTGTTCATAAATTAAAAAGAGAACATGGACTATATTGATAGGTAACTCCAAACAACAAAGTTCCCATGATGAAACACTTAAATATTGTCTTCAAATATAAAATAATTAAGAAAAATTGTAAAAGTATACTTGAGCAATATTGTGAAGATAAAGAATAATAAAAATTCAACAAGCAATTGATTAGATATGGCAAGATTTTTAAGACATAATCTAAAATAGATAATATTCTTGTATAACAGAATATGAATAATGAGCCTCCTGTATGTAATCCACCACATTTGGAAACTTGGATTTATTCCACTATTAAGATTCCTTTTATTCTGCTCAACTGTTCAGACAAAGATTCTTCACAGGAACAGCTAGCTGAGCTATTCCATTTGTAGGAGGTAAGACATAATTTCAAATAATTCACTTTTATGCTATTTTAAAAGATACCCTATATGAGATATTTTATAACTGTTGAAAACATATTATCATGGAACATATTTTTAAATAAGAATTTCAACAAGACAATAGAAATAACATAATATGTGATATAGTCTTATTTCTGTTTTATTACCTCATCATTTTCAGGAAACATAAATAATCAATTCACACTTTGGAGACTAGGCGTTGATCCTCCTTATCTGGCCATCACTCAGAATTTCCAGTATGACGTTTTTCAAGAGATTCAGGACCCTATAACTTTCCAGCTACTTATTGAACTTACTGATGAATTAGGTGGGAATAAAACTAGTCAGCTGTCAGCCACTACAACAGTCATAATTCATGTGTTTCCTTGGACCACAACGCAGCCAACTTCTTCCACAAAAACAACTACAACTACAGTAAGTGCTTAAGAGATGAAATATAATTCTAAGGTAGTCTGAACTAGTCATAAACATAGAAGTATTTGGGAACTCTCACAGGAGTTATCCTTATATTTTGCCAATGAAAGGCATCAATAAAACAGTTATTTAATACACTGGAATTTCCATCATCAAAATAAGGAGAAATTATTATAGCTGTTAGTCATTACTTTTGAAGCAAGGTTTTTAGGCCCTTTTGCTATTTTTTAGTTTGGATTCTTAGTAATTCTGTTGATTCTCATCATAGTATACCTTTCTCTATTTAACTGAATATTCATGAAGGTTTTCTTATGTACATAGCACCATATAAGGTTTTAAAAAATATCTGACAAACTTGTTTCCTTAAAAGTATACAGTCTCACTGGAAGAGAAGATATACACTTAGAACAATTTAAATAAATACTACACAGTGTCAAACAATAGTGTAACTGTTATTTAACTTTGAGGTTGAAAATAAGGTAAATTTATTTGGGCTGAGATAGGCAGTAAATTCTCTATAAATAGAGGAGGAAAATAATAATGTATTTCTTTAAGAACAGATTTTTTTTTTTTTTTTTTTTTTTTTGCGGTACGCGGGCCTCTCACTGTTGTGGCCTCTCCCGTTGCAGAGCACAGGCTTGGGATGCACAGGCTCAGCAGCCATGGCTCACGGGCCCAGCCGCTCCACGGCATGTGGGATCTTCCCGGACCGGGGCATGAACCCGTGTCCCCTGCATCGGCAGGCAGACTCTCAACCACTGCACCACCAGGGAAGCCCAAGAACAGATTTTTTTAAAAATGTAAATAGAAGAAGAAAAGCTTTTCAGGGAAAAGGTATAAAATTACCCTGGAAAGAATATAATATATTCTGGGGAATGTTGAGAAGGCAGTGAAGCTGAAGGCTAGATTTAGTGTCGGGAAAAATGAAGCTCATGGCAGACATGTAACACATTTGAGCATAGGACATATCTTGAATGTGAAGATGAAAAATGTGTATGATTACTGAAGACAGAAGTTATAACATTTTCCAAGCAGGAAAGACAGACTTACAATACCTCATAAACTTTGCTAATATAAAAAGAAAGAGAAAATCAATGATGTGATAGAATTGATTTGTATGGACTATGCTGTTTGATTTCAAACAAGTGAAGTTCAAACAGCCAAGCAGGTATTGATATCCACGCCCTCAGTAACATTGTGATGCTTTATAGATAGCTCTTTGTATAACTGAGCTAACACAATGAAAGATATTTGAATTAAAATAGCCATTTGTTAAAAAGTTATAGAAAGTTCCACCCATTGCTTAACTTCACAGCCAAGAAGTTTTACATTACCTATATAAAATCATCATAAGACAATTTGAATATTCTTAATCCAAAAAAAATAACCCAAATTGGATTAAAGTGGTGTAGTACTGGTAATGCTCCCAAGTGCCTAGCAGAAGGAAATTAAAATTCTCTCTCTGGGAAGGTAATAGTATCCTAGACCTCCCATTATTTCTAGCAATTTTTCAATCCAGTAAACACTACGTGATTAAATATAACCAAGCACATGAGAAAATATATCATAACCAAGAAGTAGCAAAACCACAAAAAGCGGAAACAAAAACAAAGTAACTACAGAAATTTTGAATTATAAGTTGTAAAATAATTATGCCTATTAAGTTCAAGAGATATAAACCAAGTTTGAAATTTGGTTAGAGTACTGGATACTATAAAACTAACAGAGAATATTTGCAAATATATGAAATATATCTAGAAATTAAAAATACAATAACTGAAACTAAAACTTGACCAGATTGATGTACAAAATACGTAAACACTACACTCAGTGATTAATGAATATACCTTTTTTTCCAGCACACATGAAGATTCATAAAATCTGATCGTATATTAGGGGCTATAAAACAAGCCTCAACAGATTTCAGTGGGTTGAAATCATGCTGAGTATTATCTGTGATCTTAAATATCAATAATTATGCTAGAGATCAAAACAATCAGTTATCTGGAGCATTCTCTATATCTTTAGAAGTTAAGGGAATAGAGGATATTTTTGAACAATGCAACTGTGAGATGCAGTTAAAATGAAATTGAAGCCTATATATTCTCCCCTAAGTACTATTTTAATTGCACCTCGCAAAATTTAATATGTAGTATTTTTGTCACCATTCATTTAAAAATATTACCTATTTCCTCAAAACTTCTTTTCCCTGCATGTTATTTAAAACTGCATTTCATCTGAAGACAGAAAACAAACAGCAAAACAAACTCAAAGAGATTTTTAAAAATGAAATAAGATCAAAACTGAAATTAATGAAATGGAAAGAAAACATACGAAAGTAAGGCCCAAAGTTGGTTATTTGAAAATAATAATAAAACCTATATTACTCTGAGTAAGCTGATAAAGAGTTAAGGCACATTTTACCAATGTCGCGAATGAAAAAGGAACATCACTAGGTCCTGTAACCCTTCAAAAATAAAGAATCCTAAGGGAGTATTAGGAACAACCTTGTCAATAGATTTGATGAAGGCAAATCAAGGTGTGAGGACTTGCTTTTCCCCAAATAAAGACTTAATATAAAATACAATAATTAAAACAGTGTAGTATAGGGGCATGAAAGACAAATAGACAAGAGAACAAAATAAAGAGTCAAGTTAATATCCGCAACATATGGATCTATTACTTATGTCAAAGTAGCAATACAGAGCATGGTAAAGGATAATAGTTTCAATAAATTATATAGGGCAACTGGTATACCAATTAAATGGCAAAATAAATAAAATAACTAAATTTTAGAAAAAAAAATATGAGACAATCTTGGGGGTAGGGCAATATTCCTCAAATAAGACAAAAAATAGCCATGAGAAAAAATTTTGGAGAATCGGATACATTAACTTAAGAACTTCATATTATGGGTGAAAGATAGGATATTTGACTATGTGATTTTTGTTTCAGAATAATTTAATGGAGAAGATTAAGTGTAAGTAAGTTGAAACAAAAATGGGCATTAGTTGATAATTATTGAGATTGTGTTACAGGTATCTGGGGGTTATGGGACTATTATTTTATACATTTGTATATATGTTAGGTATCACAAAAAGTAGTTGTAAAATTTAAAGGGAAGTAATCTGAGAAGCCTATGTTACTTTGTCAAGTGATTAGTATTTAATACTGTAAATTTTTCCACAAATAACCCTCACAAATAAAATATTCTCACTTATATTGGAGCTTCATTAAAACTGTCTGCTTTGGAGATTTTAATCAAGTATTTTATAGTCAAACTCTATAGTTTATTATTTTAAGCACAAATATGCTCCTGGTCACTCAGTAAATTAGTTCTTAGCCCCTCCCCCCACCCCAGGATATGTGACCATAGAACTATCTTTCACATTCCACAAATATATGTTCAAATAATTTTATAAATCAGAAAAATATTGCATAAGACTAAGCTGTAACATCAGTAATTTTAAGGTGTTATATCAGCATTTTAAACAGTTAAAATGTATTGTTCTTCATTTTTGGCTCAACATGAACCTCACCTACCTATTCTGAGTCAGTCTTCTCTGCTAAATCTTGCACCTTTGAGAGAGATCATTTTAGTTTGTACCATGGTGAAAAAAAAAATCTAACATATTAACACATGGATTTCTGCCATCCAAATTCTTGATTAATAAAGAAAATATACTCATACAAAGAAAATGAAAACACTAATTTGAAAACATATATGCAACCCTATGTTCACTGCAACATTATTTGCAATGGCCAAGATATGAAAGCAACCTAAGTGACCCATCAATAGATGAATGGATAAAGATGATGTGATATATACATACAATGGAATATTACTCAGCCATAAAAAAGAATGACATCTTACCATTTGCAGCAATATGCATGGGCCTAGAGGGTATTATGCTAAGTGAAATGTCAGAGAAAGACAAATACTGTATGATTTCACTTGCATGTGAAACCTACAAAACAAAACAAATGAACAAACAAAACAGAAACAGAGTTATAGATATGGAGAACAAACAAGTCATAGCTAGAGGGGAGGGAGATAGGGTACGGAAAGAAATATATGAGGTAGACTAAGGGGTACAAACTTCCAGTTGCAAAATAAATTGTCACAGGTATGAAATGTACAGTGTGGGGATAATTATATAATAATTATAATAATTATATAATATCTTTGTATGGTGACAGATCATAACTAGACTTAACATGGTGATCATTTTGAAATGTATGGAAATATTGAATCATTACATTGTGTACCAGGAACTAAAACAGTGTTATAATAGGTCAATTATACTTTAAAAACAAAGAAAGAGACTCAGAAAAAGATCAGATTTGTGGTTAACAGAGGTGGGGGGAGGGAGGTAGTTGGATGAAGGTAGTCAAAAGGTACAAACTTCCACTTATAAGAAAAATAAGTACTAGGGATGTAATGCACAACATGATAAATACAGTTAATACTGCTGTATGTTATATATGGAAGTTAAGAGAAAATTCTCAGTTCTCGTCACAAGAAAAATATTTTTTCTATTTGTTTAATTTTGTATCTACATGAGATGATAAATATTCACTAAACTTACCATGATAATCACTTCATGATGTATGTAAGTCAAATCATTATGTCGTACACCTTATACAGTGCTGTATGTCAATCATACCTCGATAAAACTGAGAGAAAAAAAATGCAAAATCCAGCAAAGGAGAATGCTTATAATAAAATATAATAGAATAAACACATTCTCCAGCAAGATGTGACTTTTTAGATTTGTAGTTGAGTAGTATTGTAACCTTTATAATTCTCTTGGTAAACTATATTAGGCTTGCTAAAAGAGGCAAACCAATTAATGCTGACTGGAAATGATTACCAGCTTGTGACTTATGAATCTACTCCCAAAGACTGTGGCAAATAGTCTTTGCTATTATCCATAAGCCATATCAGCTTTTATGTTTATATGTGTACTTATATAATACACACATCTCTACAGGGAGATATACGTGCCTCTCTTTGCAAAAAAGTATTTCCAAACCAGAAGTAACCTCAGAAATTCTATACTTCAATTTATTCACTGTGCAGGAATGATACCTGCACAGGTTATAACGTCCATTTTCTTGAAAGTGAGCAGACACACAAAAACACCTGCATATTTTAAGATAGGTCTTATAATATTCCTAAAAGTTTATTTAATGTATTACTGACTAGCTATTACTTATATTTGAGTGTGTTAACAAATTACCCAGAAAAGATCACCTATGTCTCCAGATATCTATTTATCAACTTCATGGCCAAGTCTTGTGCTAGCTGTTGGAAAACAAAGTTGAATAAGCCAGAGAAAAACTTTCTAGCTATAAATAATAGAATATCCAACTTGAAATGGCTTAAATAATATAGACTCAGGGTCAGAAAAACAGTGGGCTATTAGGGAAAAAGTATGAAGATCTATGTGTACCATCCTAAGGAATATGAACTTCATCTTCCAATCAAGGAGGATCTAAAGAGGAATTACAAGAGAAGGGTGATAGGATCCAATATGTCTGATAAGTGTGAGTGATTTTAGAATATGTGTGGAGAAAACACAAAGGTGAGATTGGTGAATGGAGAAAGCAGTGACCATGAAGCCAATTAGGATCCTACTTTCATCCAGATAAGAGAGTTTAGCCCTAAAATAAGGCAGTGGTACTATGTGTGAAGATAAAGTGCTACATCTGAAATATACACAAACAACAGAATTCACCATTACTGTAGCTGAAATTTTTGTGTTACAATATATCATGGGAAATAGAATTTCTCTTAGGATTTAGCCACTATTATTAGATTGTAGTTTTTTTTTAATCATAAGGCAGATCTTTCAATTTAGAATGTTGAATGAGATATGAAAACTTAAAAAACATTTCTAAATAGAATATACTGCCAGAATTTTATCTGCTTCTGAGATAAAAACAACAAAATCTCATTACAAAAATAGAACATTCTTAAAGCCAAACTGCTAACAATGTGTGCCTGAGTTATAACAAAATTAAGGTCTAAAAATAAAAAGCTCAAAGTAATTAAAAATGAATTCAACCATACAATAAATATTGCAGGAAATATCTTCAGCATGAAATTCACTGTAAATGCAGACTATTTTTTAACAACAACAACAACAATAACAACTCTTCGAGGCTGCTGAAAAAACTATAGGGCATCTCACACATTGTAATCTAGTGAAGGCATTCAATAAAGACCTTTGCATCTTTTATGATGCCAAGTATGGTACTTGGTAAGTAAAAGAATCAATGCCACACATTATACAAAAAGTACGTGAAAGTTCTTAATTGGGGGAGAGGTGACTCATGACCTGTTGCAAGTCTGATGAAAGTTATGGTCTCTCTCTCTAGAACAATGTACACATTTATACATACATATACTTTTATATTCAACTTTAGAGGCTTGTAAAACTCGTCCATGGAACCCAGTTAAGAAATTCTGACTGGAAACAAGGGCTTATTACTGCTTCTCAATTTGTACAAAAAAAAAAAAAAAGTTTCATGAGCAAAATATATTTCCATTATTATAAACAAAGAAAACACAAGTCACTAAAATGACTATAGAGAAAATTTTACATAAGACATTCTTTAAGTATGTTAATACTTGGCATACCCCTTTAGACATTAAAATAAGTAAAATAATATCTTGAAGCTTAGAAGGAAAAATAGGAAGAAACCTTTTTATCTTAAATGTAGAAAGAAGTCAAAGAAGCTAATAATAAATAAAGCTTAACCTTAAACGAAGTAAAATAAACAGAACTGCTATAAAATGTCCCCTGATTAATCTTTGTCTTTGAACCCATACCTGCCTGTTCAGAGGTCCCTCTTAGGGCAGGTAGAGGAGAAGAAAGAAACTAAGTCATGCTTCATGAAATGAATTAAACTTGTCCAATTTAAGTCTAGATTGGCTAAAGAGACAATGATGTAACTGGCTAGACACCATTTCCTGCAAATATAATCCCCAAAGAATTATGAATCAAAATTCCTGAAACTATCTGCATGCAGCAAACCGACTCCATAATAAAAAGCACAGAATTAATATCAATTTTCAAAATACAGAAGATAGTAAAAACCTTAAATCATACTAATTTATAACTATGCTTTTTAACTCTGATTTCAACATAAACAGAACACAGTAAAAGAGTAGAAAGGAGGAAGTCTCGATAAGTAACTATCCAGTCTTTTTAAAAATTTTTTTTGTTTTTTATTTTCCAATTCATCCCCGCCACAACCACCCCGCCCCCCGCTGTCCCCCTTTGGTGTCCATACATTTATTCTCTACATCTGGATCTCTATTTCTGCCATGAAAACTGGTTAATCTCTACCGTTTTCTAGATTCCACATACAGGCATTATTATGTCAGACTCTGTATGACAGGCGCTAGGTCCATCCACATCTATACAAATGACCCAATTTTGTTCCTTTTTATGATTGAATAATATTCCATTATATATATGTACCACATCCTCCTTATTCATTCATCTGTCAATGGGCATTTAGGTTGCTTCCATGACCTGACTATTGTAAATGGTGCTGCAATGAACATTGGGGTGCATGTGTCCTTTTGAATTATGGTTGTCTCTGGGTATATATTCAGCAGCAGGATTGCTGGGTCATATGGTAATTCTATTTTTAGTTTTTTAAGGAACCTCCACACTGTTCTCCATAGTGGCTGTACCAATTTACATTCCCACCAACAGTGCAAGAAGGTTCCCTTTTCTGCACACCCTCTCCAGCCTTTGTTGTTTGTAGATTTTCTGATGATCCCCATTCTAACTGGTGTGAGATGATACCTCATTGTAGTTTTGATTTGCATTTCTTCAATAATTAATGATGTTGGGCAGCTTTTCATGTACCTCTTGGCCATCTGTATGTCTTCTTTGGAGAAATGTCTATTTAGGTCTTTTGCCCATTTTTGGATTGGGCTGCTTGTTTTTTTAATATTGAGCTGCATGAGCTGCTTATATATTTTGGAGATTAATCCTTTGTTCCATTGATTCGTTTGTGAATATTTTCTCCCATTCTGAGGGTTGTCTTTTGGTCTTGCTTTTAAGTTTCATTAGGTCCCATTTCTTTATTTTTGTTTTTATTTCCATTTCTCTAGGAGGTGGGTCAAAAAGGATCTTGCTGTGATTGATGTCATAGAGTGTTCTGCTTATGTTTTCCTCTAAGAGTTTTATAGTGTCTCGTCTTACATTTAGGTCTCTAATCCATTTTGAGTTTATTTTTGTGTATGTTGTTAAGAAGTGTTCTAATTTCATTCTTTTACATGTAGCTGTCCAGTTTTCCCAGCACCACTTATTGAAGAGGCTGTCTTTTCTCCATTGTATATTCCTGCCTCCTTTATCAAAGATAAGGTGACCATAGCTACGTGGGTTTATCTCTGGGCTTTCTATCCTGTTCCATTGATCTGTATTTCTGTTTTTGTGCCAGTACCATATTGTCTTGATTACTGTAGCTTTGTAGTATATTCTGAAGTCCAGGAGTCTGATTCCCCCAGCTCTGTTTTGTTTTTGTTTTTTTTTTCCCTCAAGATTGCTTTGGTGATTTGGGGTGTTTTGTGTCTCCATACAAATTTTAAGATTTTTTTGTTCTAGTTCTACAAAAAATGCCATTGGTAATTTGATAGGGATTGCACTGAATCTGTAGATTGCTTTGGGTAGTATAGTCATTTTCACAATATTGATTCTTTCCAATCCAAGAACATGGTATATCTCTCCATCTGTTTGTGTCATCTTTGAATTCTTTCATCAGTGTCTTATAGCTTTCTGAGTACAGGTCTTTTACCTCCTTAGGTAGGTTTATTCCTAAGTATTTTATTCTTTTTGTTGCAATGGTGAATGGGACTGTTTCCTTAATTTCTCTTTCTGATCTTTTGTTGTTAGTGTATAGGAATGCAAGAGATTTCTGTGCATTAATTTTGTATCCTGCAAGTTTGCCAAATCCATTGATTAGCTCTAGTAGTTTTCTGGTAGCATCTTTAGGATTCTCTATGTATAGTATCATGTCATCTGCAAACAGTGACAGTTTTACTTCTTCCTTTCCAATTTGTATTCCTTTTATTTCTTTTTCCTCTCTGCTTGCCATGGCTAGGACTTCCAAAATTACGTTGAATAATAGTGGCAAGTCTGGACATCCTTGTCTTTTTCCTGATCTTAGGGGAAACGCTTTCAGTTTTTCACCATTGAGAATGATGTTTGCTGTGAGTTTGCCGTATATGGTCTTTATTATGTTTAGGCAGGTTCCCTCTGTATCCACTTTTTGGAGAGTTTTTATCAAAAATAGGTGTTGAATTTTGTCAAAAGCTTTGTCTGCATCTACTGAGATGATCATATGGTTTTTATTTTTCAATTTGTAAATGTGGTGTATCACATTGATTGATTTGCATATATTGAAGAATCCTTGCATCCCTGGGATAAATCCCACTTGATCATGGTGTATGATCCTTTTAATGTGCTGTTGATTCTGTTTGCTAGTATTTTTTTGACGACTTGTGCATTTATATTCATCAGTATATTCATCAATATTCATTCATATTGGTCTGTAATTTTCTTTTTTTGTAGTATCTTTGTCTGGTTTTGGTATCCGGGTGATGGTGGCCTCATAGAACGAGTTTGGGAGTTTTCCTTCCTGTGCAATTTTTTGGAAGAGTCTGAGAAGGATGGGTGTTAGCTCTCCTCTAAATGTTTGATAGAATTCACCTGTCAAGCCATCTGGTCCTGGACTTTTGTTTGTTGGAAGTTTTTTTTTTTTTTTGCGGTACGCGGGCCTCTCACTGTTGTGGCCTCTCCTGTTGCAGAGCACAGGCTCTGGATGTGCAGGCTCAGTGGCCATGGCTCACGGGCCCAGCCGCTCCACGGCATGTGGGATCTTCCTGGACTGGGGCACAAACCCGTGTCCCCTGCGTTGGCAGGCGGACTCTCAACCACTGTGCCACCAGGGAAGCGTTTGTTTGTTGGAAGATTTTTAAGCACAGTTTCAATTTCATTCCTTGTGATTGGTCTGTTCATATTTTCTATTTCTTCCTGGTTCAGTCTTGGAAGGTTATACCTTTCTAAGAATTTGTCCATTTCTTCCAGGTTGTCCATTTTATTGGCATACAGTTGCTTGTAGTAGTCTCTTAGGATGCTTTGTATTTCTGCAGTGTCTGTTGTAACTTCTGCTTTTTCATTTCTAATTTTATTGATTTGAGTTCTCTCCCTCTTTTTCTTGATGAGTCTGGCTAATGGTTTATCAATTTTGTTTATCTTCTCAAAGAATCAGCTTTTAGTTTTATTGATCTTTGCTACTGTTTTCTTTGTTTCTATTTCATTTATTTCTGCTTTGATCTTTATGATTTCTTTCCTTCTGCTAACTTTGGGTTTTGCTTGTTCTTCTTTCTCTAGTTCCTTTAGGTGTAACGTTAAATTGTTTATTTGAGATTTTTCTTGTTTTTTGAGTTAGGCTTGTATAGCTATAAACTTCCCTCTTACAACTGCTTTTGCTGCATCCCATAGGTTTTGGATTGTCATGTTTTCATTGTCATTTATCTCTAGGTATGTTTTGACTTCCTCTTTGATTTCTTCAGTGATTTCTTGGTTATTTAGTAACATATTGTTTAGTCTCCATGTGTTCGTGTTTTTTACGGTTTTTTCCACGTAATTGATTTCTAATCTCATAGCGTTGTGGTCGGAAGAGATGCTTGATATGATTTCAATTTTCTTAAATTTACCGAGGCTTTTTTGTGACCCAAGATGTGATCTATCCTGGAGAATGTTCCGAGTGCACTTGAGAAGAAAGTGTAATCTGCTGTTTTCGGATGGAATGTCCTATAAATATCAATTAAATCTATCAGGTCTATTGTGTCATTTAAAGCTGTGTTTCCTTATTAATTTTTTCTCTGGTTTATCTGTCCATTCGTGTAAATGAGGGGTAAAGTCCCCCACTATTATTGTGTTACTGTCATTTTCCTCTTTATAGCTGTTAGCATTTTCCTTATGTATTGAGGTTCTCCTATACTGGGTCCATATACATTTATAATTGTTATATCTTCTTCTTGGATTGATTCCTTGATCATTACGTAGTGTCGTTCCTTGTCTCTTGTAACATTCTTTAAAGTCTACTTTGTCTGATATGAATATTGCTACTCCAGCTTTCTTTTGATTTCCATTTGCATGGAATATCTTTTTCACTTGCATCTATGTGTGTCCTTAGGTCGAAGTGGGTCTCTTGTAGACAGCATATATATGGGTCTTGATTTTGTATCCATTCAGCGAGGCTGTGTCCTTTGGTTGGTGCATTTAATCCATTCACATTTAATGTAATTATCGATATGTATGTCCCTATTACCATTTTCTTAATTGTTTTGGGTTTGTTTTTGTAGGTCTTTTTCTTCTCTTGTGTTTCCCACTTACAGAAGTTTCTTTAGCATTTGTTGTAGAGCTGGTTTGGTGGTGCTGAATTCTCTTAGCTTTTGCTTGCCTGTAAAGCTTTTGATTTCTCTGTCGAATCTTAATGAGATCCTTGCCAGGCAGACTAATCTTGGTTGTAGGTTCTTCCCTTTCATCACTTTAAATATATCATGCCACTCCCTTCTGGCTTGTAGAGTTTCTGCTCAGAAATCAGCTGTTAATCTTATGGGAGTTCCCTGGTATGTTATGTGTTGTTTTTCCCTTGTTGGTTTTAATAATTTTTCTTTGTCTTTAATTTTTGTCAGTTTGATTACTATGTGTCTCGGTGTGTTTCTCTTTGGGTTTATCCTGCTTAGGACTCTCTGTTCTTCCTGGACTTAAGCAGCTATTTCGTTTCTCATGTTAGGGAAGTTTTCAACTATAATCTTTTCAAATATTTTCTTGGGTCCTTTCTGTCTCTCTTCTCCTTCTGGGACCCCTTTAATTTGAATGTTGGTGCATTTAATGTTGTCTCACAGGTGTCTTAGGCTGTCCTCATTTCTTTTCATTCTTTTTACTTTATTCTGTTCCAAAGCAGTGAATTCCACCATTCTGTCTTCCAGGTCACTTATCTTTTCTTCTGCCTTAGTTATTCTGCTATTGGTTCCTTCTAGAGTAGTTTTCATTTCAGTTATTGTATTATTCATCTTTGTTTGTTTGTTCTTTAATTCTTCTAGGTGTTTGTTCTTTAATTCTTCTTGGTCTTTGTTAAGCATTTCTTGCATCTTCTCGATCTTTGCCTCCATTCTTTTTCTGAGGTCCTGGATCATCTTCACTATCATTCTGAATTCTTTTTCTGGAGGATTGCCTATCTCCACTTCTTTTCATTGTTTTTCTGGGGTTTTATCTTGTTCCTTTATGTGGTACATAGTCCTCTGCCTTTTCATTTTGATGTCTTTCTGAGAATCTGGTTTTCGTCCCACAGGCTGCAGGATTGTAGTTCTTCTTGCTTCTCCAGTCTTTCCATCAATCAATTCATCCTGGTAACCCATCCATGTTTCATGATGTGTATCAGTATAATTAAAAGATTTTTAACCCACCAAAGAAGAATTGAAAAAAGGCATTAGATGCATGGAGTGAGAAAGTTAGAATTATTCAGTTTCTTTCACTTAATCTGAATTTTAAACATTAAATCT
Organism: Orcinus orca; assembly: GCF_937001465.1. Lineage (NCBI taxonomy): Eukaryota > Metazoa > Chordata > Mammalia > Artiodactyla > Delphinidae > Orcinus > Orcinus orca. The sequence continues at coordinate 81,469,420 of NC_064567.1, forward strand.
AAGGATATTATGGCTGCTTAGAGACATACGCTTAGAGATGAGGTTACATCTTTATAACCTTACATGTTTCTACATGGTTGTGCTGACTGCAAAGGCATATTACTTTCCCAAGGCTGATTTTGACTCATCAAAGACCAATCCTTTACTAGCATATACCTCATAAGATAACTGACTAGGAAATATGTCTGAAACTTTGTTTTCAGAGATTATTTGAAACAGTGATGTGCTGGAGCTGGCTCATGTAAGCTAATGACAGCCTACTGTTAAATATTTAGAAATTCTGTATTCTGGTTTTAAGCCAGCTTGAAATCAGTCAGAGTGGGAATATTAACATTGAAAAAGTGGTAAATGTTATATTCCAGGATCTATCTTTTCTTCCTTTCTCTCTTTCTGTTTCTCTCTTCCTGTCTTTCTTTCTCTCTTTCTTTCCCTCCTTCTTTCATTCCTTCTTTCTTTCCCTCTTTCTTTCTTTCTACCTTCCTTCCTTCCTTCCTCTCTTTCTTTCTCTCTATCTCTCCCTCCCTCCCTTCCTTCCTTTCCTTCCATCCCTTCCTTCCTTCCTATTTTCTTTATAAGAGTTACTTTACCAGTATAATACTGGATCTGTTCATCTTATTCCTTAGCGATTTAGGAAGGTAGAAGAAATATAAAGTGGGTAGGAAAAGATTTTAGAAGGATTAGGAAATACATATGTATCATAAGCAAAAATTTAGCCACCAAAAAATGAAAAAGCATTTATTTTCTCACCTCTCATTTTAAAGAATAATATAGCATTATAGCTATATATTTTAATAGGTCAGAGTATCCATGGAAGCCACTGGTACTTTCTGCTGACCTTAGTCTAGTCTTTACCTTTCATATATATCAAAATTACAGCAGAAATTAGGGAAATATGGTACTTGCTGTGAGCTGTGTTTTAACAGCCACTCTGCCTTATATGTCTAGGAAGTGGAGCTCATTGTGGTATTTTTATAATCACCCAATGTCTCCCATCCCTGAACTAAATTTCTCTTGTTGTTCTTTGTCTTTTTCTAATATGAAGGAATAATGACACAGTAGTAGTGGTTGATTGTCACTGATTGATTAATAAGTAGTAGCATTGTATTACTTATTTTATAAATATTTATTAATTGGCTGAAAACACATTAAAAGATGTTTGAAAACATTAGTCCTAAGTGATGGGAGATATGGCTATCAAATCTCTTGAAGGGGATTAGAATATGCCACCCCAAAATAAGCCTCTTTAGCATAAGAATTATTTTAGCCTGATTATTTTTAAGAAATAGCAGACACAGGGAAGGCTCTGAAAACAGAACAGAATGCTTTTGTAAGAGACTTTCACATCTATAAGAGAAATCTCCATTTGTCTCCCTCTCTGTACCAAGAAGAGGAGGATGACCATATATCTAGAAACTTGTCAGTGGAGAAGGCAAGGACCTAACTCTGCATAACAACCTTGCCCTTGTTTACTGTGCCTTTCTGGAGAGCTTCCCATAACTGGCTTTCCCACCCCCAACATCTTCTTTTGTCTTTAGCTGAAGATAATATTTAAGGTGGTGGCTTGGGCCATTTCAGAGAGTTACTCAGTCTTCCTGGGTATGTCTCATGTATACAGGAGGTATACATGTTATTAAACTTCTGTTTGTTTTTCTGTTAACCTATCTTTCATTACAGGGGTGTCTCAGCTAAGAACCTAGAAGGGTAGAGGGAAAATCAGTTTTCCTCCTCTGTACTTCTCATTTGCAGTTCCCACTAAGGAAAAAGAAAAATTTTCATGTTTTTCTTTATAATACTAATATTTCAAAAAATATTTGATAGTATTTATTAATTTTTATTGTAATTTTTTGGTAAATGGGAAAAAACAGCATTTCTCCTTAAATTATCAGTGTTTTACCACTAAAAATTACTTTCTTTTGAATTCTGGTCTATATTTGACTTGAAGTATTGAGGCACAGCATGAGAAGCAACTATTGTATAAACTTGAATCAGAATTTCTTAATGGCAAAATTTTAAAAACTCTTCTTCCATGGGAGTTAAGTGAAATAATTTTAAAGTCAGCAGAAATATATAAATTGTACTTTACTAGGTTACAGCCTTGCACATCTGCTGTGACTCTAATACCCACTGATGAAAGACTTCATGACAGGGAAGAATATTGTTATTGTCTTTTCTGTAATATATAACAAGTTAAGTTATTAAGGTTATGAATCAAACCAAATTAACTGCACACAGCTGTAAGAAGCTTAGTATATGACCAAATAACAGATGGGAAATTCTTTTGTTTTCACTGGTGATATACCTAATGGTGAGATAAATGTCTGATGACATACATAGTCCAGTGTCCTGTCAATCCTTAATTATGTTTTTCTTCACTCCTCATGTTTGTGACAGAGAGGAGTAACAGTTCAACTATAAGACTATCTTCATAGTTTCTGCTTAAGGAAGCCCATATGCAATAAAAAAGTTTCAACCTATATTTAAAATGTAAATATAAAAAGAGAATACTTTGTACAATACTCTATACATGATCTAAAATGATTTCCAAAAATTTTAGGATACCCCAATTAAATCAAATTTTAATAATTTTGCTTATGAGAAAATAGTACCATTAATATATTAAGAAAACTTCCTACCTAGTCATTAAATTTATTTTTATAAATTTATAGAAATGTATGTCTATCTACATGTAATATTTTCACATGGTTAAATAAAAAACGTTATATGATTTAATCAAATTCAAAGTTTCAGCTACTTCTGTCCATATTACAAAGGAGAAAACTGAGATTTCTGGAGTTTAAATAACTTTCCCCAAAATCCAAGACCTAGTAAGTGGAAGACTGGCAGAAAAATAGAGAAATGGTTGAGATTTGAGCAATCTTCTGACCAGTGTGATGAGTTAGAGAAAAGCATGAAATGCAGTGAAGAGACTGGCAGAGGTCATATCATGGAAAGACTTATAAGTCACAGTAAGCATGTAGATTTATTTCCAGTTAATCAAATAAAAAGTCATTATGACAAGTGCTTAAAAGGAACAGTAAACAAATGTATGGTAGTACACACAATGCCACAAATTCTGGCTTGGAAAATATGCAGAGTTCCAAGGAGAAATATCTGAAATTTATATAGGCCTTTATGGGCAGAACGAAAAGCAAAGATATTTAGAATTGGTAGAAATTGAGGAATACAGGTTGTGAGAGTATAGAGCCTGCTCCTGAAAGGAGAAGTACCAAGTATGTCTAGAATATGTGAGGAGGGTTGGCCAGAAGTAAGCTCAGAAAGGTAGATGTTAAGTAGATTGATATAGGTCTAGAGACAATGCTATGGATTTTGGACTTTGTTTTATAGACAACACAAAGCCAATTGAGATTTCTAAGAAGTGCAAATGAATAGTTTCAGGTTTAAAACTATACCAGTAGAGTAAAGGACAGAATGAGAAAGAGGAGAAGATAGGGACAGCAAGACCAGTTAAGTTGCTATCGCAAAAGTAAAGCTGGGGCTTCCCCGGTGGCGCAGTGGTTGAGAGTCCGCCTGCCGATGCAGGGGACATGGGTTCGTGCCCCAGTTAGGGAAGACCCCACGTGTCGCGGAGCGGCTGGGCCTGTGAGCCATGGCCACTGAGTGCGCGTCCGGAGCCTGTGCTCCTCAACGGGAGAAGCCATAGCAGTGAGAGGTCCACGTACCGCAAAAAAAACCAAAAAACAAAAAAAGTAAAGCAGAAGTGAATGTCCTTGTCCTCATGATTATTAGTGCTGGAGACTCCAAAAAGTTAAAAAAAAATTAAAACAGAACGTGATAATGTAGTAAGCTATGGAAGCCTAGCTAAGCTCCAAACTCCTTTTTTTTGTTTGTTTTGAATCACCAATAACAGAATATATATAACATAATCACCAATTAACAGAATATATAATTGACAGAGCCAAGTCTTCACATAATACATATTTAAATATTTACTGTGTGTAAAAGGATTACTAAAGGGATTAGAATAGCTATATGTATTGTATAAAGGATGTGGCAAGGATCAAAAGAAACAAGAGACATGAAAGATCTCATAGTAAACATGTTATATAAATACAATCAATTAATATTATATTTAATCCCTATAAAAAGATTTTGTCATTTTTACATAATCCCTGAAAAGGAGTAATAACCCAGCTTATCTTATACTTTAAATTTTTTTAAATGCCACTTTATTTTCTTATAAAAGCTTCATCTTTGATGTGTATGCATGAGAGAGGGAGGGGAAAAAAAAACAGAATAAAGAAATTGGGAAATCCACCCTTGTTAGTCACGCAAACTAAGTACAAGAAGTAAAGATGATTCTTCCATCTAACCTCTAAGAATTTTCAAATATCTTTAATTGGATCTATCCTGCTGAATTTTCCTGGGGGAGAAAAAACCTGTAATTACTTTTATATGATACAGGAATTGAATTTTTTCTCAAAACTCTCACAATGTTCTCATTTTCTTGGGAGGTAGCACTGTCTACTAGAAAGAACATGGTCTTTAGAGACATGCAAATCTAGACAAGAACACCAGTTCTGCCACTTAGTTACTGTGGAACTTTAGGTACCATACAAAACCTTCAAGGGCCTCAATTTTCCTTTGTAAATTGGAAACAGCAAACACCTTTCTTTCAGGATTGGCATTAGGGGAAACTGAAATAATATAGCTAAAAGGCCATCAATCATGGCATAGAGTGGCTATTAAATAAATGCTAGTCCTACCCTTTTCAGGTTTAAGGTTTTCTATTTCCTTTGTATGGCAATTCTGATGCACACTAATTGGGCTATAGTAAGTGCTCAATAAATATTTTTGAGCAAGAGAGAGAAAGAAAGAAAGGAAGGAAGGAAGGAGGGAGGGGAGGAAGAAAGGAAGGGAGAAAGGGAGAAAGAGAGAAAGAGAGAAAGAGAAAGAAAGCAAGCAAGAAAGAAAGAAAGAAAGAAAGGGAAAGAGAGAGAAAGGAAGGGTGGGAAGGATGGAGAAAGAAAGAATAAGAAAGCAAGCTAGCTAACTTAATAGGTTTATGCTTCGGATCTCTTTTTTATATTAGTGGTATTCTTCCCAAATGTGTTTGGTAGGAATATATTATCTTAATGAGCTGAAAATAGAGGTAGGTAATTAAGATATAGCCAACTTATCTTTTTGGTCTGTTTATCACTTGGAAATACAGTATATTATTTATTGGGAAAACTGGCCACAGTATTTCAACTGACACTACTAAAACCAAGTAGTTTCTTGATACTTCTTTGTCCAGACATGCCCAGATTGTTGTAGTATAAAATAGAATGTTTAGTCATATAATACCTAATCTCAACAACTACCAACATTCAACAAAGTAAACAGGATTCCTCTCCCTGACATATATAAGTAGTGCTATCTCTGTTACCATATCTGTTGATGGATCCTTGTTTTCTCCCTTTTTCATTTCTGTGAAATCAGCCCCCTGACTTGTGTTGCCTTACAAAATGGCACGCCCAATGCCTATGTTCATAAAATTTATCCTATCCTATGCTGCCACCTGCTGGGAATATCATGAGCTTAGTCAGGGAAATTAAATTTAAATTGATATCAAACTTTATATTACTAACTTGTTAAATGGAAACATTTCATGGGAATTTATCTGACAAAAAATATTTTTTGTGCTTTTATGATAGGGAACAAGAGAAGGCAACAACCTACTTTTTAAGTTTGTTAGGTACATAATACTTTACCCTGTAAATAATTTGCTGATTCACTCAATCTGTCATTTAGCCAAAATTCATTAATATCTTCTCTGTGCCAGGAATTCTGTAGAATCCATATTGATATAGATATAGCAAGTAATGGTCCTCGTGTAACAGGAATTTATTTCCCAGTAGAAGAGTCATGATTAAAGGAAATAAATGTAGTAAATTATTCTAGATATTACAGTAGATAAATGAACAAGGTGGAGTAATTACTACCCAGAAGTCAGCCTTGTAAAAGCAATGATGGAGGATTCACCAGGAGTTCTCCAGGACAGGAAAGAGGATTCTAGCCAGTGGCAATATTATGAACAAAGACATGTGTTTTAAAGAAAGACATTTGGTTTTTTGGTGGTAGAAATAGATGTTAGTTTATTACGCCTTGCAATTTGCTGTGTTTGTGTTTTTCATTTTTCAAGTAAGTATCAGCATATTTTAATAATACAAAACAGTAAAATGTGCAAAATGCTCTATTCAGTGTATATTGTTCTTCATTTTTGTGTACTACACTGCTAGTAATACTTAATATTTATTATATTTCTCAGATTACTACTTCTGTCAATAAATATTTCATATTACTGGAGCCCTGATAACTGGATACCTACAGTGTCAACTCTAACGGTAGTTCTCTTTGTGACGTGTCTCTATGCTGTTGCATGGTGCCTCTTCAAAGAGTAAGATTTGGATCACTGCTTCTATTTGAATCTGTTCATTGCTCATAAAGTCTATCAAGAATGCCTTAAAGAGGTCATGGTGAAAGTCATGGAGGGAAGAGATTGGGAAAAATATATTGAGCACCTATTACTTTTATGCATTACATGTTATCCTTGCTGATAATCACAACAAAGCTGAGAGATATATAATAGCATCACTGTTTTAGATTTGGATACAACATATTAACCAAGATCTTCTGGTTCCAAAAATAATGCTCTTTTCCTTAAGCCATCAATCAAATGATTCAAGCTAAAAACCGTAACTAAGAAAGGTAATAAGTGGGTTTAAAAGTGTTCTGCTTCCATTTTCCTCTATATAACAGATTTCTGATCTGAATTCCTGTATCATATAAAGGGACGTGTAGATGTGCTACCACCAAGAGGAGCATGACCAAATTATATTGCTACAACATAGCATCTTTTTAAAATAGAAACATCTTCCCAAGTATTCCAATGCCATCTACTATATTCATAGTTTTTTTTCCTCACTGCAGAAATGGCAGAGCAATCTGAAATATCTTTAGCATCTAAGGAGCTTATATTTTCTTATGGAAAGTTTATTAAAATGGTTTAAGGACATCATTTTCACTTTCATACACAAGAGAAATACTGTAATTTTGTTTAGATTACATTGTGTGTATGTGCATGCATGCAGTGTTAACTGAGAAGCTCAATGCTGTTTGATTAATATCAAAGCAGATAATTGATTTTGGTAACCTGATAATTTTGATTAAAAAATAGGCACTCAGTTTCTTTTCAAAATTTCGCTCTTTGTTTTTTGTTCCTTTATCTATAGTACTTCTGCCTGCTCTAGATTCTTTCCTCACTGTCACAAACATCAGCAGATCCAACCAAGGCTCACTACCAACGAGCCCAGGCAGGTACCAAGGTAAAAGCCAACTTGATGCTTTAAAGAAAGAAATTTTAGGCTTTACGATTTGTGTCCTTTATGCTCCACTAAATTTCAAGTTTAGGCCATAAATTGTTGATTGGCATTTAAAAAGGTTTAATTTCACCTATACATTCTTTATCAAGTATTTTTTAAAGTAGCTGTATATTCATTCAATGGTATTTGTTGACTACCTAATACTATTGCAGGCATGAGGACACAGCAGAAAGGAAAATCAGATTTACAGATGAACGCTAAGATCTACTACCAGTATTCTATTGCCAATTGTATAACATTATAACAATTTTCAAGTGAACTTGTTTATTTAATGATGGGGAGGCATAAATGCCACAGGAATAAGAACAAATACACCTTTTTCAAGAATGTAAGATGAAATATATAAATTTTTGTCCTAGAACAGCATCAAGATCCATTATCTCTCTCTAGAATAAGAGATGCTATCTGAAACTATTACTAAAAATAAAACTTTTATTAATCTGCACTTAAGAACATGAACGATTATGATTTATTACACATGGGAGGCTATGAAGGGCCAATTGAAGTCATTTAAATACAACATTATTTAGTGGTTGACTACCTACTTATTTATAAAAGTAAACTATGGATCATTTACACTTATACATATAAGCACTAAAATATGTATTTTTGTATTAAAGATAAAAACAAATATTTCCATTATATCTTTAATGTTTTTTTATAGGCATGGAAACTTATAGAATAATGACCCAAAGCCAAACTTGCTGCCTGGAAATCATCAGTTAAGGGCAAAGAGAAACACCATGTCATAGGTATTACAATAGTTACCCTTTCAGTTTTTCATAACGTCCAGACAACAAAAAGTACTTGCAAATAAATTACAGTGAATGGTAAACCATAAAGAGAAATGAAAGAATTTATGGAAATGGAAATTGAAGGAGAAAAGAGCTAACATTCAATTTAAAGTAATTGACATTCTTGATATCAGTGATAAGGAAAATAATATTCTAAGGTTGATACATCTGTGGAAGTATAAATTGATTGTGTGTATTGGTAAGGCGGCATTCAAATTTCTATTGCCCTTTCTTTATTTCTTTTTTGATGTCTTTCCCCGCCAAAAGGTTAAATCAGGTCACACAGATAATCTAGGGGAGGTATGGCAAATGATACCTTATACCACTCAGGTGTTCGAACAAATATATACCACAGGACAAACTGTTTTATAGTGGTTCTTCCATTACAATATTCATTTAGCATATATTTTATTCCAAATTGGAGGTAAAACACTGAAAGTAAAGAACAAAGGTTTTCCCGAATTACAGAACTAATTTTTATGTGACACTATATTTGGCTCAATGACTTTGGATAATTAAGATATTTTCCAGTTAATACCAATTTCCACTTAAATTAATTTAATAAATGAGATTTATTCAACAGGCCTTTATGCAACGCTTAACTGTGGAGTTCACCTGCAGATTACTTGGAAGAATTTAAAGAAGTATAAAACATGGTCTTCACTCACCAAGAACCTATTCCATCTGGGAAAAAATATAAGTAAAATATTGTAGGGAATAATGTATCACAGTTTATTAATTCCTGCCAACATGCACAGTGCATACAATAAGCTTCATAGGTATTCAAAGAATAGTGAGGTCTTTGTGAGCTAGACCAGTCAGAGGAAACTTTGTAGAAGAATTAACCCTGGGATTCACATGGGTTAATACCGGTATCATTTCATAGATGGAGAACAGTGGGGAGGAGGTTGCACAGTCTTGACATTAAGTATGGTGTTACAAACTCCAAGTCTTTTCACAAGCTTTCTTTCGAACTGAACCAGCTTTCCCTTCTTTGCCTTTCTGATACTTTGGAACTAGACTCAGATATCCTCACTGTCACCCTCTTCATCACACTATGTAGTAAAAGACGCATCTGTAGAAACTTACTTATACTTCATCATAGCATTTATGACACTGTATTAAAATATATGCGTGCTAGTCTCTTCCACCATGGTATTCCTTTCACCTTCTTGAACGAATTGATTTTTTTTTTTTTACCTTGAAGAACACCTTGGATGTTATTTTTGCAAACACACCCTAATATTTCAGAACCCAGAGATGAAGTGACTTGCCCCCTCATTTGTTTCTTTTCCAGCATATGTCTCTTTTCTCCTTCATAAATTTCTGCTCTTTGAGGTGTATATCACCATATTTTAACAGGCATTAACTGTTGTTATTGTTATCCTCAAATTCATCAATGACTTTATTGGGTTTATTTCCAGCACTTTTCCTGGCATACTGAACCTCCACGAAAATGATCCACCAGTGTCATGGCTGATTCAGTTCTTTTAACTTCTCTACCCCTACTCTTCGTCCTTCCATTCCAGATACCCACTCTCATGGTTACCTTTAGGACTTTGTCATCATCAATAACTGTAACACTTTAGAAAATCTAGCTGACAAATATCCCACTCTGATCCTTACCCAACTTAATCCAAAATATTTAGGTATTTCTCTATTTATCCCAAATCCTTCATGCTGATGGCCCTACTACTTTCTCTTTATCTATTACTACTCTCAGGTGTTACTCTGCTTCTTATCTGGCTTGGATCCATTGTCCAGTATTATTGTTCTATTTGTAAACACTTAATGTTTGCTGACCTCCTTCAAACTCACTTAGGGAAAAAAACCTCAACCCTGATTAAATCCAATTTTTATCTGCTCTATAACTGTACCTAAGCAGCAGTATGTTCATGTTAAAAATAATACAACTCACCCTAAAGGGGAGTTGTTCTCTAACATTCAATTGAAACACCTCCTACAATGTCTCCTGTGATTTCTCTAAGTCTAATGTTAAGGAGTCAATAGAAGGCGACAGGCTAGGCTCTTTCTAGCTGCCCTGGAGACAGTGTAATAGTGGCCAGTGTCTTGGATACACCCGAGTAAAGCTTTAATATCAACAAGCAAATTGCTATGCAACTATGAGGAAGTATTCAGCATAAGTATTTACTTAATACATGAATAACAGGAGTAAACAAGACAATCATTTTAATCAGTTATCAGATTTCTTGTTGAATAAATGACCCCAGTATAGTGGGTTTGTGAATCACAAAGTAGTAATTTTATGAGGAATTATAAGGTCAGTGGTAATGTCAACATCTATATATAGGAATACAAATTTAGCACCGAATAATAATTGTAAATTATTTTCTTCCAGCCATCAATAGTTTATGATGGATGTGCAATTGATCCTGGTAGTAAGCAGAATACAGTATCAATGTTCCTATGTTTAAAAAGTGTTCTAACGCATGGAAAAGATTTCACAATACTGAGGAGAAGGATTATGGAGTGATTAACTATTGTACTGTCAAGTTTTAATTATGCAAACTATGCTTAAATTAAGGGAATTATAAATGCTTATTTTTGCTTAAAAGTCCAAGTACATTATAGTAATAAATTGTTCTACTATTCAAATGTTCATTAATTTTTCTTAATTACAATGATTCATGAATTCTTGAGATACTTTTTCTTGAAACTTGCATTCTAAAAATTCACAAACCCCATACAAAGTAGATTTAAATGCCTTCTGTTATCCCCCATTAATCTTCATTACTACCTGAATAGCTTTAATTAATCATGTTTTGCTTGCCACGGCAGTAGTCTCCTAACTGGCTTCACTGTTTCTCTCCTACATTTCCTTCAAATCTTCAAATACTGACTCCATTGCTACTATATAATGACATAAAATATTTATGGATAACATTGTGTGAGCATGTACTAAGTACCAGGCCAGGTGTGCAATATTATCCTATAAGGAAACCTATAAGGTTAACCAATAAGGGAACAGAGATTTGGGGCCAATTTCATGTTGCCAGAATTCCAAATTCTTAGCTAATGAAAACAATCATGTTCTTCACTATCCCTAAAGATGTACAATCCCAGATACATACCATTAATTCTGGGACTATAACACTGCTTGTAGCTCACTAAGTCTGTCATCCCTTATTCTTTTGCATAGGACTTGATTGCATATGTTCTGTTTATACTACCTTTCTGTTTTATGCCTTTTCTGACCCCCTTCACCCTTCTTCAACTAACTCCTAGTTGCAAAGCAAGATAAATCAGACATAACATTCCCTGGATAACCTTTCTTGAATGGGTTTGCCTCCATTTACTCCTAAAACGCCTATCACCATATATAATACAATTGATCTCTCTCTATGTCTTTCTTACTGTAAACTTCTTGGAAGACAGCTGGAAATATTAATTCAGTGTTTATCTCCAGTGCCAATCAAATACTAGGCACTCAAATCATGTTTGCTAAACAGGAGATTTAGTGCTGGTAACCTTTCAGAAGGTAAATATCATGTAATGACTTAATGGAAATGAGTAACCAGGTGTAAACTGTTCCTTCCAGAGATTTTCTAACAGAAGTGAAGAAAGATATGGGAGAGTAGAGCAACATAAATAACTTCAAGCTATAGTTACAAAATATTTTTATTCTAGAATAGGGTAGAGTTGTGCATATCTTTAACTCTCTCATATGTGTGTGTTGTGTGTGTTTATAATGATAAGTTAAAGGGAAAATTTTACTAGAATCACAGATGAAGTAAACAACAGATAATGTTTGGTTCAGGTATTAAAGACACAGAAGGAAGGATATAGGTTAGGGAATAAAAGGTAAGTTAGAGTCACAGCATCATTTAATTTCCATATAATCTTGGGGAAACCACTTGGTCTATCTGAACCTGAGCTTCCTCACTTGTAAATAAGAAGAATATTCTTATTTTAAAAATGCTGATGTCCATGTCCAACTCACAGAAGTTCTCCTTGACTAGGACTGAAGTGTGTTACAAGCCAAATGCCCCTCAGGGGAATATAATGTGCAGCCAGGATTAAGAAGCACTGCTCTATGCAGAGGGGTTGACACTTAATATCTTTCTTGCTCAAGTGCTGATTATTGGCTTATGATTGGAGAAGGTGGACCCCATCAGAGGGTACAAGTGAGCAGAACTCTAAAAGGTGAAAGAAAGTAAAAGAAGTGAGCAGGATCTAATACTAAGCATGAGAGTTAGAGAACCAGTAGTAAGAATAAGTTGTTTGTTCCTTGAATGCTAATTATTTGAAGAGAGACATCAAAAAGTTTATGTGTAGGTGGAGAGAAGTATTACATTGGCTGAGTTTGGAATAAAATATAAATAAAACAAAAAATGAAGCATATCTACTACTTATATATTAGTCATTGTATACTTTGAATATGACATGCATAATTAAAATTATTATGTTAATTTTAAATTTTATATGCTATCAAACTAATCTAGATAGGCATTATGTATGCCACAGAAAATTTGTCAAAATAACAATTTCATGTTTACATTAAAAATTCATTAAGTGGGGCTTCCCTGGTGGTGCACTGGTTGAGAGTCCGCCTGATGATGCAGGGGACGCGGGTTCGTGCCCCGAACCGGGAGGATCCCACATGCCACGGAGCGGCTGGGCCCGTGAGCCATGGCCACTGAGCCTGCGCGTCCAGAGCCTGTGCTCCGCAACGGGAGAGGCCACAGCAGTGAGAGGCCCGCGTACCGCAAGAAAAAAAAAAAAAAAAAATCATTAAGTGTATTCAGGAGCAATTTTTCCAAGTTTTCCTAATCGTAAGAATTATCTACAATACTTATCAACAAGTAGAATTGTGGGCCCCACCCTAAATAAACATCTTCAGGAGAGGAGACTTGGAAGTGTATATTTCTTTTCTTCTTCTTTTTTTTTTTTTTTGCGGTACACAGGCCTCTCACTGTTGTGGCCTCTCCCGTTGCAGAGCATAGGCTCCGGAAGCGCAGGCTCAGCGGCCATGGCTCACGGACCCAGCCACTCCGCAGCATGTGGGATCTTCCCGGACCGGGGCACAAACCCGTGTCCCCTGCATCAGCAGGCAGACTCTCAATCACTGCGCCACCAGGGAAGCCCGGAAGTGTATATTTCTAACAATTATCTTGAATTATTGTAATGAATGGAATAGTTGGGAAATACCAATCAGAATTATTGCCTAATTTCTTGATGAATGTACCACATTAATTACATAATAACTAATATAACACATGATGTCCCCATAAGAGCACAAAAGCTAACTTTAAACTCAGTTTAAGAAAGTAAACAACACGGTTTTCTTCGAAGTTCCTAAGTAATATATGACCATGATAAAACTAATATAGTACCTAAGAACTTATAATGAAAAGAAACTGTCTTCTACCTAATCCCATGGCACCCCCTCCACCAATCAGTCTCCAGTGGTAACCACAATTTGATTCTAATAACAATTCTAAAACTTAATAAATTATAAGCCATGCTATATTGTGACTATATCAGTACCCTCAGTGAAAAGCCAAATAATATACAATGGTGTCATTTTATTTGTTACATTATTATTCTCCAAACCGTTTTCATTATGCAATCCTATAAGAAAATAAATCTTGAGCAACAACCTCCATAAATGTTTTTGTTTTTTATATGTTATACATGGATGTCTGTGTGTTAAGTACTGTACTATTATGTGCAACAAAAGCATAGAAAAATATAATTTTAAAAATAAGAAAAGAAACTCCCAATATACTTTCTGCAGTCATTGGATTGTCTTGTGCACCCCCTGTCATGTGTGTCCCCAGTCTTGGAGGCCACTGCTCTACAGACCTTGTGTTACATGAAGGAGGCCATTGGTATCAGCAAAGTCAAATCATTCTTTTTCCTACTTTCTATCCATTTCTGTAATTAAGGCGTGCTTTAGCGTGCTTCATATTTGAAACATGACTTAACGAAATAGCTTTTGGGGTTTCCAGGGATTCTACTTGACTTTAATTTCTTACTGACCAAAAATATAACATACTTTACTAATTGCTCAAATTAATTTTATTTCTAGCTGTGCCTGTTATATATAATCCAACCACAACACAACTTTTTTCCGCCCAGATTTCCTTTTCAGAGCTCTCCAAATATCCCCCTGTGTAATCTGGAACAATTGTTACAATATTCTTGTTTCCATCATGATACTTTCCTTCACTGTAATTAGACCTGGAATAATGCTGTCTTAATAAAGACCAATGGTTATTTCACATATGTTTGTGTGTGTGTGTGTGTGTGTGTGTGTGTGTGTGTGTGTGTATGGTTTAGTACTGTGAATGTTTTAGTACAGTTTCTGCATAGTTTTTTCCTAGCCAGTATGGTAGAGTGATTGCTCTCATCCAGTGGGGCCCGATTCACCACACAGTGCTTTCTTTAGTTAGACAACAGTTCATTCATCTTTGGATTTGTTCACCATGGCCTCTCTTTCATTGTTCCATGTCTTTGTGAACAGTTGTGACTTTTATGTAGGAAAAAAATTAATGAACGTGAAAGGGTATGTTAAGTATACCACATTTGCTATTAAAATGTATCATTTTATGACCATTTCAAGAGGAAGGGAAAAGAGTGATTCCCAATGTTAAATGCCAGGGTACATTCTACAAAGAAACCGAGCCACCCCAACCCCATAAAATGTTCATTCAATGAATGCCACAATCCTTGGACAGCATCTCCAATATTAAATGTTAAATTCACTGCTTTCTCAATCTTAGTCTCATTATTTCTTTATTTCCATCCCTGCCCATTCTGCTGCTTAATTCATTTCTTCATTAAGGGTATATGTGAGCTAAACCTTTCAAGTCTTGCAGATGAGTAGCTACATATGACAATACGTACACAAGAGTAGAGAATTTCCCTTCTACCATCAATTGAAAAAAATTCTAGATTACTGATTTATGTACCAGGATATTCCTAAACTCATTTAATGTTCACTTCCAACCTAGGAGGGAGGTGCTTTATTTACTAGTCCCATTCTGCATATAAAGAAATGAGGCAGAATAAAGTCAAGTAACTTGTCTAACGTTATATGCATGGTAAATGGTGGAAACAGGATTAAAATCCCAGTGGTCAGTTCCAGAGCCTACAATCCCAATCTCTCCAAGATGATATTCAATGAATGAGTGAATGGGGGTTAGAATACTTTAGATGATTCACAATATTGTTTGGGTGTGCGTATGTGTACACCTACTATGTGTTTGCACCATCTTAAAGATTTCACTTCTTTCGATGAGAAATTTCTTCAGAGTCTTGGGAGATGGAGTCAACAGATGTTACTGGCAGCTGAGAGAAGAATTCCTCAAAAAGATAAGCTAAGCATTCAAGAATATAGAGTGACTCTGTCAGGTTTATTAGAAGAGAGTCAGGGAAATTCATTAGTCGAGTGGAGTGATAAGCAGTTTTCAGTATATATATTAATCCAAATCCCTACCTCTTCTCCTTATTCGTAAGTTACAAAGAGCTTGTGATATTGTTAATTATTGGTGAACCAGGTGTCAAGTATACACAGCTGCTGGAACAATGATTAATTACAAAAGTTATATCCTCAAAATATTAGCTTTATAAAATATCTATATATCTATTACCTTTTACTGGTCAAATTTACATTTCCAATTTTTAGCAGTCACTCAACTTTTTATAAATATTTTAACAAAGTACTTTTTCCTTCTTTTCAGTGGCAGGAATGCAATATCTATTCAACAGACAGGCAGGTGAAGTCAAGATGTTGAACAATTAAAAAAGAAAGTGATTCCAGTGGAAGACATTTGACTTTCACCAGCATAAAGGTCACCATATCGTCATGTCACCTGCTATACCTGAAAAGGTCTTCTGAAAATACAGCTTTAACAGTAAAACATTACCTATTTTTCAACATAACTGTCATATTTTCATAGATCTGATATTTACTGCTGCAATTTTTCTAAAGTTTATATGCTATAGATATGTATTTTAGCTAAAAACTTTATAATAATAGACTAATCACCAATAGAAAATAAACTGAGGATTCCAATTGTGTTCAGATTGTGATTGTATTTCAATAATGAACATTAAATTAAGGCATTTAAAAACAAATCATTCATATGAAATAATTTATAAATTAAAGAAAATATCATGAAATTAGACTGAATTATTTATTAGACTACTCAGAAAGTGGATTTGATTCTCTTTTTCAAAGGACAAGATCAAATATTTAAGTGGCAAGCAATTTCATACATTTCTGATGATGAACTTGTCTGATAAGTTTTGAGACTAACCCATGTGCTTACTTAGTCCCAGTATCCTAACATACTTCAAAAGCTTTAGAGTTCTACCACAAAACTAGGGTTATTTTATGAGAGTAGCAATACTGAAAGAAAAAAAAAAAAGAACCAGTTTACACTTGCTTAGGTTTTTCCTAAGTCAGAGAGGTCTTAGGTCAGGTTCCCTGAAAAACAATTCTCAAGTAGAAATTTGTTTGCAGGAGGTTTACTGCAGGAGTGCTTTGGGGAACAACACCTAAGCCAGTGAGAGAAGAAGTAGAACTGTGATACACTTCAACAGAGGACTCATCAGAGGTTCCAGCCTAGAGTGAAAGGAATCTAAAATAGGTAGTAAGGAAGGGAGTTACGAAATAACAGTTGTGGCTTTCAGACTAACTGCAGCAACATAAGTCCCTTTTCTGCTTACATCCATATACTGAGCTAGCTCACCAGTGAAGCAAACTCAGTCTTTTTGCTCCTCCAACCCATGCTGCTTTAGATGTAAGTTGAGAGAGCAGTGTCAGTGCAACTGTAGTGAAAGACATGGAGGTCTGGGCCGCTAACTCAATAAATCGATCATGCAGCTAACTTGTGCCCTCTGGCTCTGTGCATGCCTGATCATACATGTTCTTAAGTTTTACCCTGAATTGTTGTTGGTTCCACTCAGCTTTTGACTTGATTGGTCTGATAGAACTTAGCTCATGATGGGCAGCTGTAGCCCCATGGCCACTTAGTATTCCATGACCAGATAGCTGAGATTATTTCTAGCACACCAGGAGCAGTTTTTCTGAATGGTGTGGGGTTTTCTCCCACAGATGGCATGGACTTGCCATTAAATGCTATAGGTTTACATTGTCCTTCTTTTATTGGGGTTTTCCACAAATTCTACATGATGCTTTTCTCACCACAGATTCCTTTGGTATTACAGATTCCTGCTAGGTCACATAACCCAAGAGGCAGGACTGTTTACCCTACAGCCAAGACCTGCTGCACAGCCCTTTCTTGCTCTGAGCCCCACTCATATTTGTTAGCTCTTACTGTCACCTAGTAAATAGACTGGTGTGGGAAGTACAAACTGAAACAATTTCCCTTTACTTTAGGGGAATGTCTCAGCTACCCCAAACCATGAGAAGTCTAAAAAAAATTACTACAGTAGCCTGCCCCTGATTCTTTGTAAGATTCATTTCCCATCTTCTGATGTGCATGTATCTTACCAAGGCCTCCAACTTTCTTCCCACTTTTTGCTCATCTGTATGATTAATATGATGGCATAGATACAAGAGGATGGTGTGATCTTATGTCCAGACAATCTTGGACCCTTTGGAGGATATTATGACAGAAAGTGAGAGAATAACCTAAACCTGAACAGGACAATAAATATATATTATTGTCTATTCCATGAATGCAAACTCATTTCTCATATGGATAAAAATAATGTATTCACCAAATAAATGTCCTTATATCATTTAACTGAGACTATATTGATCTGCGCTAGTAAAGTAGATCTAGCCCAGCAGCTAAAACTGAGGCTACTTCTTGTCTGAGTTAGAGAGTTTCCTCTAATCCACAAGAAGCCATGTAATTTTTATAAAAGAAAGACTTGCGAATTAAGTGGGGCTTGTATGGGGACCACCACCATCCTTCATATATTTTAAGGGCAGCGCTAATCCCTGTCATGTCCTATCTCTCCTAGATTATGCTATTGTCTTTTAATTACTATCTTTGCCAGGGAAAGGGCAGTTTCAGAGACTAACATTTGGCCTTTGCAGGCCAAGGAACTAATGTTATAGTTTTTCCAGCCACCAAGTATATCCATTGTGAAAGTAGATCTGGGCACCATGGAAATGCTCACAAAGTGGGAGTGAGCTGAGTAGACCAAAAGTGAGGGGAACTTGGGCTGGGGACTTCCTTTATTTTACCTGGCAACTGTAAGCCCTAAATCTGGGGCCATGGTGATGTTTCAGACCCTAAGAATTAATTTTAACTTGAATTCTGTATTCAGCAGTTGTCAAAATGTCTGGTTCCCCTTTTTACACTGATCACGTAGAGAAGGAAATGACCTATGTTTTCTTTGGAGAAAGAGCTACTAGGGGAATTATTGCCACATATACATGCTGTAGTATTAATGTTTTTTTTTTCTTCCTCATGAGGACGCAGCCGCTTCTTCAGTTAATGGGTTCTGGATCTTCAAAATACCTCAGCTCTGAGTACTGGGCATGGACTCATAACTTTTCATTGAGATGGCTGTCCTAAATCTCCAGATCATGGGTCCTTGAATTCTTTCAGTTGTACAAATTGCGAAATACCCAAATTGGCTGTCCATCTATCTTGCACATGGAGTAACATGTCCTAGTAACCATCTCTGTAACCCTCTGTGGGCCAGGTATTTCCAGCTGCTACTCTGACCATGGTGCTCATTACAATGTTTCTTATTTCTGACTCTTAAGTGCACAGGTTTTCTCACTTTGGTATCCCATTACCCTACCCCCACTGCAATAGAAGTGCTCAATTCTGTAACAAAAACTCCTACTATCAGCCCAGCCTACAAAAAACAGGCACCATTGAGGTTCTCAGTGGGATGCCATCTCACCAACAGACACCTTATTGATTTAATAAATGCAGATCTCTCTGGGGTCTCCTGTGGATTATAGCTGGGAGGTGGATTTTCTGCCCTTATACAGTACATCTCCTCTAGAATGCCACTTGGTCCCTTCCTGAAGCAAGAAAATTCTGTAATTTTTACTTCATTTAGTGTGGCTCTTTATTTTTCTAAGCTTCCAGGAGCATGTTAACACTGTTTCCTGTGGTCCTTGCCAGGGTATTAATCACCACTGTCATATCAATAAATTATCCCTTAATAATTTTATGTTCTAGAGCTCTAGATCCATCAGCCTCTGCACTCTCAGGATTTAGTGTCATATACACTCTTGCAGCTTCTGCTAGCACATGCTAGCTAGGCGCTATAGTCTGAATGTTTGTGTCTCCTCAAAATTCACATGGCTTTTTTTTTATAGAATTCAGAATGTACTAAGATACTAAGTGCTGCAGCTTCTCTAGTAGATAACCATTTTCCTTCCCTGACAGAATCAGCATTTCCCCAGTTGAGTATATTTTGACTTGACCCTAATAATTGGTCTGGTAGCCAGGTGAGGCGGTGGAGACTAATCCTCAACAACCTGCAAGTTAAACTGCAAGATGTTGTCTTGTCTTCAAGTCAATGGGGAATGCTCATCTTCGACAGGGAGAAACGGGCCACTTCTATAGGCCCAGAGGTTCAAAGGAGACCTTGTTTCAAGTTCATCAAGTTTATCATCCCAGATGTCTTGAGTTCAAGTTTTACTTTTTTTCCCAATCAAGGTCCTGACCTTGGTGGACCAGACGTGTATGGGTTGAGAATTAAATTTTCACTGGAGCTCCACTACCTTGATATATATACCATGGGAGTGAGCCTGACTTTATCTGACCTCTGGTTGCTGAAGATGACAAATGAAAGCCTCAAACGGTGCCCATCTATCCTTCAACATAGTACCAAGCTCTGGGTGTAATATTTCCTTCTTTCTGATTTCTTTTTTCTTCTCTCACGATAGGTGAGAATTATCTCAATTGATGCTTGCTTATGTTAATACTGATTATTAAGGAAAGCCCCTCTAGGATTTTGTGTTTTTATGGCTATTTCCTAAATACAGACAATGACTTCATTCAAAGTAAAAAATCATCAGAAAGACTTCCTGCTAATTATTACCCAAATGACAATCTTTTAATATGATTATTTCAAAAAAGAAAAGCCTTCCCTGCGTTTCAGATTTATGATTTATTTTTCAAGACTTCATCCAAATTAGCCTACTTGTCTAAAGCTTCATATTGAAAATGTTTGAGGATTTTTTCCAAGGAAGGATCAAGAGGAAACACCCTTTTTCCCTACATAATTCATACATTAAAAATATCTATATAAAACCTCTATTTTAACTTGATATAGAAATAATCATGTGATATTAATTATTAAATAATTGCACCAGATTCTAGCATTTTTGAAAAATTATGCAAAAGTTTGTTAATTTAAAACAACGTCACAAAATTAGTAAGGATGAAAGAGAAGACAGTTGGGAAAGGGTATTGGACATCCTGGGGAAACAAGAATCTCCTAATCTTTGATCAATTCAAGTCAGATTCACAGCTAACATATGCCATCTAGTGGCACTAAAATAAGTTTCACTTATAAATTATTGATCACACAGTCTCCATTTCTCAGTGTTCTACACTTCTCAGTTTATCTTTGTGAATCTTTATATATGTCACTCTGTAAGAAAAACAAAACAGAATTTTTCCCCTAAAGCTCTTACAAAGCATTGTTTGACGGATAAAACATTATAAGAAAGTTGATTATCATGCCATCAAATCATATATAATCTATTTAAGCCTGAATTTTCACCCAAGAAATTGAACTACAAGATTACCAAACCAGAAGCCTTTTCCTCCTATGACACACTAATAAGAATATGCTTTTAGGGTGATACAATAATAAATTGTGAAAATGTAAGGTTAGAAAAAAATCTAGACTAGTTCAGTTTCCACACTATTTATAGATCTTTTTTTAAAAAAAATACAAAATTTAAAAGCTTTCAAGTTTAATTTTCATGGAATTTCTTGCCATGCCTTTCTTTACCACCTGTCCAGCTGTCTTGTCTAACATATATCAACCTTTGAATTAAAGCATTGATCATCCCCACTCTTCATGCATCACATTTGACATAGGAAAATTTTGTGACAGAATAGAAGCCTTTGGAAACTTGGTCCTGTGCTCTGAAACAAGGACCTAACACCAGAGAACATGATGATTCTAGTTCTTGCCTTGTGACCAGGTGACCTAAGAAAATGACTAGCTCTGTAACAAGAAAATCACCTCTGCAGAGAAATAATAAAGGTAGAAGACAACGTTATATCTCCAAAATAAAACTGGAGGGAAAGTTATTTCTAAATAAATTTTAAGATCTCCACAGACATTTCTAAAGACTGGTACTAAAGAAATGGGGAATTACATTTTATTTGATAAAGATAGGTATGCTTATTTTGTGGTAGTCACTTTACATTGGAATTGGAAATGGAATTCTGTTGTTTTTCCTACCCTGCATATATCACATGGAACTACAATAAGAAGAAGTGATTTGGAAGTAGCAGATATTCAAACAATGATTGCTAACTATAATCAGATGTAAATGACATTGTCCGAGAACAAAGCATTTTGGGAAAACCAGAACAGAATTTTACCCTAAACTCAAACGAGCTTGTGCAAAAGAGTTAACAACAACAATAACAAAACAACAAAAACACACCTTGATTTGTATGATATGAATTAGTATTATATTAAAGTTAATATAATTTGAAAACGTAGAACAGAAGAAATGAAAGAAACTACCCTATTTGGATATTTAAAAATCATAGCTAAAAATAAATGTCCTAAGATTTCAGTAAACACGAGATCATTTTTTCAAAGTTTATCTTCATTAAAAATCATGACATATTGGTTGCTTCCAAGTTTTTGCAATCATGAATGAAGCTACTGAAAACATCTGTGCGCAGGCTTTTGTGTGAATATAAGTTTTCAAGTTCTTTGGATGAAAACCAAAGAGCGTGATTGCTGATTCACATGCTAACATTCACATGCTTAGTTTTGTACAACTTCGCCGAACTCTCTTGCATTCACACCAGCAATGAATGAGAATTCCCAGTGCTCCACATCCTTGCCAGGATTTGCTGTTGTCAGTGTTCTGGTGTTGTCAGAATGGTTGTCACACCATTCTAATAGGTGTGCAGCGGTATCTCATTGTTATTTTAATTTGCAATTCCCTAATGACAAATGATGTTGAACATGTTTTCATATGCTTAGTTGCTGTTTTACGTAGACAAATAAATTTCAAAAAAGACCCATGAATCTGATTACTTTAACTGTGTTTCTAATTGGATTAGATGGTTCATATTTTTATATGAAACGAAAAAATAAACAAAACTATTATTATGACATTAGAATATAATCTTTCTCACTTAAATTTATGTTATTTGAAAGAATAGATGATACTAAATTGTATTGTTTTCAGCACCACTCAAAAAATAACTGCTTATATCTACGATTATTTTCCTTACCAAATAAAATATGAAGGTTTCGTAAAGGCAGCTTTCATATACAGCAAAACCATTATAAATAATTCAAAGAAGGAACATAATGAATTATGTTTCAAGGTTGTTTTAAATGAAATAAAATTGTGATGATTTTTCTTATGATGGGTTCTTGTGTCAGAATAAATATTAAGAAGAGAAATATATAAGAAATTATCTTGTTTAAAGAGGGTACCAAAGCTTCCTCTTATTAGTCTTTAAGGCATCTTCAAAAAACCCTAGAGCTCAGTGTAAATAGAACTTGCCACTTCATGGTCATTGCGTTTGTCAGCTTTAAGAGAGGTATATGCTCGGGAACATTAAAAACTTCCTCCTTCAACTTATTTTATTATTTCAAAGTCCACAGATTAGTCAATCATTTGAATTAAGACACTGAAAGCCTCTGTTAGTATGCTCCTTGGAAATTTAGGGCTTTGGGGAGGTTTCTGATTGGCATCTACCCCCACCCATGTTTGGGTCTTGCTAGAGTGAGGAAGTGAGTTTACACTCTTTGCTTCATGAAAAATTATAGTCATTGGTCTATACCAGGTCTTTTTCTTATTTTATATCACTGAATTTCTCCCTATCACCCATGCCTTCTCTCATTCAACTTCCTGTAATAGTGGCCAACTGTAATGTGTTTAATATAGGTATTTAAATTGAAAAATACACAATGATATTTTGTATGTATATTTTAAGTTCCCTAAATGAAATTATGCTATGAATCTCATTCTGTTGCTTTTTTTTGGCTCACGGGCCCAGCCACTCCGCGGCATGTGGGACCCTCCCAGACCGGGGCACGAACCCGTATCCCCTGCACCGGCAGGCGGACTCTCAACCACTGCGCCACCAGGGAAGCCCTCTATTGCTATTTTAAACTCAATTATTCTCTTAAGAAACACGACTACTGCTTTACGTATACATATATCCACACTGATCTTTTGATATTGTACCTATATAATATTCTTTCTTATGCAGTCGCTAATTGTATTTACCTATTTGCTTAGTGACAGACAGCTACATTTCTTGAAATTACCACATAAAGAACTGAAAAAATGTCTTTATACCTATCCTTTAATGCATCTGTGCAAGAGTGTCTCTAGGTGACATATATTTCAGTAGACATATTAAAGGAGCTTGAGATATAGACAACTTTAATTTCACTTCATAGTTCAAGATTACACTCTAGAATAGCTTTCCAAGTTTCTACTTCCATTTCACACCCTCAGAAACATTGGATTACCCAGAATTGTATTCTTTGCCTCTAAAATGGGTATTAAGTAATCTTTCATTATTCTTTTATTTCTCTTATTACTAATGAAGTTGTATATCTCTAAAGAATGTAAATTGACCATACTTATTGGCAATTCTTATTTTCTCTTCAATGAAGTATATATAAATATATCTTTTCACAGTCCTTTGCACATCTGTAAAATTTATCTTTAAAAGAAAATTTTGTTTTCATGTAGTCAAATCCACTAAATTTTTCATTTTATGGTTTGTGGTTTCTGATATGTCAAGAAACACATTTATTTTATTCATTTTACGTTATAGTGTATTTCTCTTATTTAGATTTTAAACAATCCAGGAATTAATTTTAAGGTACAAGGTAAGGAAACAATTTTATTTTTCATCATATTGTAAACCAGTTTTCTCAAAGTCATTTTTTGTACTGAATTTAATTTTTTTATGCTGCACAGATTGTATACTAAGTTCACATTTCCACTGCTGGCTCAAAGCTCAGCATCCTAAGAATTCTTGGGACTTAGGCTTTTAGTGTTATCCTGTCCCTGTAGCCCACAGCTCCCTACTCTTTTCTCCCCTTATCAACATATGGTTGATTAAAAACTCTGAGAAGGCTCACCAGAAGGACTTTATTATTCTTTACTGTTATTGTTAATAATTACAGCAGGCAACAGATGGGACTAAAAGGAATTGTCATTCCACTGCTAATCCTCCCCATGTACAAACACTACCTGAAGGGGCTCAGGTTATTCCCGTTCAGGATTTGATGTTAAACATTACTTGGATCATATTAAATCGGTTTGATTAAGTCACACAGGCAGAATCACTGAATAGTTCCAGTGTTTAATTGCCACATATGATGTCATCCAAGACTACTTTGGCCTAAAAAAGTAGCTGCTACCACTTCTTGTAAAACTAAGATGACACCATAGCCAGGCTGGCTTTACCATTTCCATTTGATTAGCAAGGCTTGCTAGGCCCTTTCTTTATTAATCATGGAGTCTGATATTGACTATCCTAATATGGGGATGCAAGTCAGGCCGGGAGACTCAATACCGCCAAGTTTTAGGTACTCAGCTTGAGCAAGACAAAACTCCCCACCAGGAATTTATTTGCTTCAGGCAGGTGGTACCCTTGTGCTATGAATTTGCCTCTCCATGTGTAACCATTGTCATCTAAATTATCACTAAACCCATGATTTCCCATTTCCTCCTAGATTCTATATTGTTTTGCTAGATCACACTCAAGAGGAGATAGGGGTTGCCTCTCCACATCAGTGAATGGAAGAATTCACTCTAGCCTTTGGGAACATTAGGTAGAAACAAAGAAAATCTGAATGAAGTATGGACTTGCATCAATAATAATATATCAGTGTCAGTTTATTAGTTGTGACAAATACACTATACAATATAAGATGTCAAAAACAGGGAAAATTGAGTAGAGTGTATCTGGATTCCTGATCTATCTTTATAACTTTTTAATAAATATAAAACCATATAAAATAAAAGTTCTTTTAAAAAAATGCTTCTGAGGTATGTTTCAACATTTATAAAATTTTGAAATGGATTATTTAATTTTGAAAAAATTATGCATGCACATGGTATATAATTACAATGGTACAAATGAGACCATTTTATTTACAAATTACTCTGTCACCTATGTAAACGCAAGACCAATTTTCTATTGATTTATGTATACCTAGCTGATTTACACAAAGCCTCTGGAGAATCATTAACCATCTCTAAAAAATAGTACATAAATCATTGTTTCTACCCACCCAAGAGCTTTCTGAACAGTGAGAAGCAGCTTAATTAAAAATCAAAGTCTGGGTGTGAACGGGTTTATCTAAGTTGCAGATGTGGCACCATAAACCACTCCTACTACTAAGCCCTAAGATGAGAAAACAGAAATTAATCAGGAGGTTGCTAATCCAGGACGCTATAATGCAACAGTGATGTATTAAATACACTAAAGGCATAACTTGTCAAGCAATCCTGCAGCAGATCTCTAAGTTTGGTAGTGCTAAAGACTTGAAGGTTCTGAACAGCCATATCCACTTATTTAGTACTTAGACACCTGCCTGTGAACGTTCATTATTTAAGGATGATATTGGTCAGTACAGTAAGATGAAAAAAACAAATGAAAAGGATAGTTAATTACATTGAATTCAAAGCAGAGACAAAAGTGATGTGATCTTCTTAGACTAGATACTGTAGCCATCATCTGAAGCATCATTTGATGACTACAGAGTTCAAGTATAGGGAACTTGTTAATGTTAGTACCACAGGGGATAAGGTAGCAAACACTATGAAAGACTGAATGTGAGGACAGAGGTGCCATTACACATACAGGGAGCATGTGTAAGAAGAGGTTTACTTCTCCCAAAGGCAGTGATGATTTATCAGCCCCATGAAGAACTCTCTTGAGTATTCATTCACGGGAGACTGTGTCAAGCAATCGACAGTTTGGGAGCTAAACTTAAGCTGTTTTAGAAGCCAGGTGGACGGTGTTGAAATTTGATTTCTAATGTTGCTGGGATATATGAAAAGTCTCATTTGACTTTATCCTTTGTTTTGAATTTCTGTTTTTTTTTTAAAAAACTTATTTTGGTTAAAGTATATGCTATAGAAATAAGAAAAAAATCATAGTGCATTTCATTCCCAGAATCTGTAGTGTATTGCTAGCCCATTCTGTAATACCTTAGTAGAAACACTGTTACAGAAACATTTATCTATACACATATTTGGAATGTAATTTGCATTTGTCTCCCTTACAGGAAAAAAAATGGTTCAGTGTTCCATTGTATGTGGTAGTATATTTTGCTGGTTTGAAAGACAATAATGCATACAATTTTCTAAAAATTTTTTACAAGCATTATTTTTTTTTATTATTACAAGCATTATTATATTCAATTATTCAATTCAATTATTCATTATTATATTCAATTTCTAATACTTTTATTATTATACATTATTATATTCAATTTCTAATACTATTCCATTTTTTTAACTTTTCTTTTTTTTTAATTCGTTTAACTTCTATTTTTCTTCATGTAACATTGGTGAAGGATCAAGTAATATGACCAAAAAAGCGGGAATAATCATTAATTTTGACCCCCCCCACCCCCCGAATAAAATCAAAGCCTGCCATTTTGTACGTCGGACTACTTTGGCTATTTATCTGTGATAATTTAATAAACCAATGACAAATATCAAGTAAGTTTATTAATTTACACACATTATAAGCATTAAAATAAGTGTGAAACATGCCAAAAGGGAACTACAAATCACTACTGAGCTTCTGAGGAGGATCCATCACATCCTCATGAAATGATCTATGGTTTCAGGAAGTTAATCTGAGTCAGTTGCATAATCTTGAATAGTATTTTGGTATTTTGTTTTTGCTTTTGTTTGTATTTCAATCTCTAAAAAAATGCTTCTTTATAGTGCCCACGAGAATGGGCCTCACAGACCTCCATCTGTGGGAGCATAATTGACCGAGGGCTCAGTGTCTGTAACTCTGGAATCTGTCAATGAGTATGTGTGTGCCCAGGGCACACTTCCCAAGGAGTGCTCCCAGCCAAGGACTGAAGGCAGCAGGCATCCTGACAGACCCACTCCTCATAGAAAAGGGACCAGCAACTTGGCTCATGGCTACCCCAAGACCTTTCTGAACTTTCCTTCAACTGCATAGCTTTTTACTTTATAATTCAGTGAGAGACTATTTTTTTCTTCAATTTATGATTTTAGCCAATCAACATTTACTGATATGGTAAACATATTTAGCGTTGGTCATATTTTACATAATGCTTTTTCCTTTTACTCCCCCTCGTTTTTCGTATAATCCTTATGCGTATATTTTGACAACTGAATGGTTTGTATATTTATTTTAGTAGTTATATTTACAGCTATAAGGTATAATGTACTTAAATTTCTATTTATTTATACATTATTGATTAACTCCCCACTATAAGCAATGATGAAATTAATACATTCTACTTTCCCTTCTCTTTCCCCATATCTGTACCTTCCCGTTTTAGTTAATTGTGTTGATTGTTTGGTGGTTACCTTTATAACCTCTATTATTTGACATATTATATAATTGGCATTTACCCCTTGTAATAAAACATAAGGGAAACAGCTTTCTTATAATACTTCTATTTCCCCTTCCTTCTTTTCTTATTTATGTCATTTCGACATAATCAGGGCTTATAATATTTACAGTTTGTTCTATTTTGGAACCCTCAGTTGTGTTAGGCTAATTACTATAGTTAAAATATGTCACTTCTCAACTCACTTCTGTTCAAGATGTAGTAGGCAGGCCTGGTTTTACCCACCTGACTTAAAAAAAAAAAACTAAAAGAACGAGACAAAATATATGATGCAATTGTTGCCTGGGCAATAGGCAGCACAGAACAGTGATGCCTGAGGGAAGGGAAACAAACAAGGTCAGCTCTTCAATCGATTGTCACAGTTCATTGTCTGGAATTTCAGTCCACAGTGCCAAGAGGTGGAACCCAAACAAAGCCTGGTGATCTGCCTGAGTTAAAGGAATGAGACAGAGTTGAGAATTCGGGAAGGTCAACGTGGCTAGAATTCAGAGGAAAGAAAATCAGAAAGGAGAGGACAGCAAGAAAAAGGGAGAGTTGAACATCCCTTTCTGAGATTAATTCAATACAAAATAATATGTTCAGTTGAACAGTCCTTCAATCTCATTAAACTACTGCATAATTTTATTAGAATGTAATAACATGATAGTTTGAAAATGCCAGAGCATTTTAATCAGACTTAAATTTTAATTTTCTTCCTTTTCTTTATGTAATGTTTTATTGAAGGTGTTTAATAGGACAGCTACAGCCATAGAAAGAAATTGTCTATTCTAGAAAAATATAAAGATAGAGACAAGATAGGCATGTGGTCTCGACAGGTAAGGGTAGAAAGAGGAAAGAACATATGATGGCCAGATGTGGCTGTGCTGTGTTAAAAAGTCATATCATCAGTATTAACAGCCTTCTTTCTGTTTTAGAGCAGAAGATTGTTTAAGATAAGATCATGTAAGGAAGTTTGTTCAAAGCTATGAAGCTAATGAAAAATGGCTTACATTTTATAACTTCACTAGTGTACACAGTTGGGCATCCTCATTTTGACAAAAGAAAGGACTCCAACAGAAAGATTCCAATAGAAGTGAAACATGCAGATTTCTCTTACAAAGCATTTGTAGTAAGATCATTTTTTAAAAAACGAATGCTTGAGATCTTAGTCATATTTAGTTTCTTTTGTACATTATTCCAAAATTCTTAAAATGTCATAATTGATTAAATAAAGATGTTCTCAAAAGAGTTCAAAGCTGTTTGGGGAATAATAATAACCAAATAAATATTCTAAGATAAAAAAATCTGTTGCATTTCTTATCCTAGGTTGTAATTTGTAAGAAATTCAAATTAAGCTTAGTCCATTTTTTTAATTCACATTTGGTTTGGAACACTTTACTGAATTATTCTCTAAATCAGATGTGAGCAGAAGAAAAACAAATAATGAGAAGAGTCTTTTTTAGATGCCACTGGATACTTCATGTACACTGCCACTTAATTTTCTCAATAGCTATGAGAAATAGGTATCATTATCTTCATTTTTCACACGGAAAAACTCTGAATTTTAGAAAGATCAAGTAGCTTACTTGCCTAAAACTGCAAAGTGAGTAAAGAAGCAAGATATAAATCTAGATTTGAAATGTAAGATGATTAACAGAAATGAGAAAGGCTAATTGTAAAATCTGAGAGTTCGAAGGAGTGAAGGATCAGCCACTCCAAAAGGAACAGAGATCCAGAGTGGTAAAGACCGAACACCATGTACTGGATTAGGATAAGGAAATGGTTGGTGATATACCAAAGAAGTTCATGTAGAGTCTGAAGACAGAAGCAGAAGTGGAAGTGGAAGTTAAAAGTAAAGAAGTGAAAAAATTGAGAGCAGATAGCTGCTTCATAGAGATGGGTTCTAAATGGGAGAAAAAAATATATGACTGGCATTTGAGGCATGAATGGGTTCATATAAGAGTTATTCTAGGTTTGATTTTGGATTATTTATTTATTTCTAAAAACTAAGATAGGAGGGACTTAAACATGTCTATACACCACTTTGGAAAAGACTCATCAATACGCAGAATTTAAAGGAAAGCTCTGGATCAAAACTGTACAATAAGAAAAGTTTATTTTCAAAGTAAAGTGTTTGCAGCGAGTCCTGCTTTCAGGTCAACAGGCTCACTGGAAAAGAGAAAAATAAATATTGATAGTTCAAATTTTTATATGGCCGTTGAAATTCTTATTAGATAATGATTGGGTCAGCTATGATAAAAATCAGATATACATATTTTTGGAAACATGGTGTGCTGGCCTTGCCATAAGCTTGGAAATATTTAGGTAAGAAACAAAATATGTAAGAGATAGTATAAGAAAGAAGAGTACAAAAGAGAGAAGGAATGAGTGGCACAGGTGAAGGGAGAGAATGTATAGCAGGGCATTTCTGAGGAATGAGTTAGCCTTCAACTGGAAATTCAGAGCCCATCCTGACACGGGGGTTGGTGACAACAGGGAGGTCTAGAAGCCGTAAACCAGAGGAGGAGGTGTAGGGAGATGGTGGAGAGTTAAATCTTCTGTGGACAAGATCAATGGGGAGTTTAGGTATGTGAGGAAATCTGAGAAACAGTTACTTAAGACTCAGAAAAGTCAGGGAACATACCCAAGTTATACCTAGGATTCAAATTCAGGTCTGCTTAGCTCCAATGAACTTGCTTCTTCAGCCACAGCATGTCACCTGCCATCATGGAAGACGTAATGCTTCGCATGTATGTAATAAACAGTATATAAGATGCATTATTTCATTTTTCCCCACAACCACACTGAGAGTGAAAGTCTATTAATTCTTCTGCCTCCAGAAATACTATTCCCAATAATATTACACATACATATAATCAATTTCCCCCCTTGAAAACTTTGATGGTACTTCTTTTCATATAAAAGTGAACTAACTCCTTGGTTAGATACATAGGATTCTTCAGATATACATTGTCACTTCTTTTCTACTTTTTTTCTCCCTACTTTCTAACACCAACACCATGCTTCAGCTGTTCTGAATTTCTTGCTGAAATCATATTATGTATAAACATCTGTCCATATCTTGCTTAAGCAATTCTTTTTTTTTTCATGGCATATTTTCTCCTATTTTTTGCCTCTGAGGCTATTGTTGGTTCTCTAAAAAGGTTTAGAGCATTTAATACTAGAATCCCTCTGCACTCTTTCTTTGAGCTATTCTTTTATTTGGAAAGCATGACTTAAAAATGTAATGAAAAACAAGCAAAATATATAATGACTTAGGAAAGAAAAGTGTGCATGTATCTGTAAAACATATAATAAATATGTAATCTTGATATATCTTTTAAAATATATTTTATATTTGAGGATTCTCTGATAAACAGAGTGCCAACTTTCTTGATTTACCTTTAATTTTTTGGATTAAAAAAATCTTTTAAAAATATCTAGATTTAAGCTTATATATGTTACTGAGAATATTCATTTAATTACACAACACTACAATGCTATTAAACTTACGAGGGTGCATTTACTAACATTCTGACATTTTCCTTCAAAGACTGAAATTTTATTAAATTTATAGAATTTATAAAAAGCAACGTGCAGTAATAAGATGAAGCAGCAGATGGAGCTCTAGAATGTACTAGTACTTACTACTCTTCCTTCTCTCATCATTTTTATTGCTGAACCTAAAGTAATTGAGGATTGTAGACACACTTATTTTTCTTATTCCCTGAGACTTCTATGTTTATAAATATATTATGTACTCATTACTGGATTCTGGAATTTCCAAAATTAATGGATAGGTTATATTTATCCAATATTTTTAAAAATAATGATATAGTAATAGAGATTGTTAGTAATTATATTTCAACATTTATGCTTTTATGATGTTAATGTACTATGGCTATACATTTTTTAAATGATATGCATTGAAAATACAGGTAATGATTGTTTTACCTTTAAATGTTCCTTTTTAAGCTACAACCTAATAGTTACCTTGTAGGTATCACTCAAGACAAAGTCAATCCATATATTATGACTATCATATTCTCAGTTTATATATTCCAACCTATCTCCAACAATTAATTCTTGAAAAATTTCATCTCATCCTCATTAAGCCTTCTTTGACTTATGCGAAATTAGCTCATTTTCCTAAGAGCTCTATTATTATCATCAACTACAGCAATTTAATTGTAATTAATAACATACTTCATGTCCCCCTGCTAGGCTATGAACTTGTTATATCCACAACATCTAGCACAGAGCCTGGCATCTGGTTTGTACTCAAATATTTACGTCACTGAATGATACGAGATGTGCATTTGGAGCACAGAGGAAAACAGTGAGAAAAACAGGAATTCTGGACAAAGCAAGGGATGTACAAGGAAAATAAGTGATGGAGAAGGAATGGTGGCAGATTTGCAAGTGCCTCATCTTAATCCAAGAGTGACATGATTACCTTTGGTAAACAGAATAGCATTGGCAGCTTGGAGCAACTCCAGACCTGTTTTAACGCTACAGTAATACTTTGAAGAGACCTGTTTATGACAGTCAATATCAAAGGTCAAGCAGGTAACTTAAATTAACGAAACAGAGCTGGTCATGACTATGGAAAACTGAAAGCACAAACTGTATCTAAGGGAGATATCATCTACTCAGTTCCAGAAGTGAATTGCTATGTGGAAATGTGGATTAAATATTTGAGATCTTTTAATCCTATAGGAGAAGGCAAAAAAATAAATCACGTAATTTTATGATTTGTTAACTTATTTCAAATTTTAAGTACAATATCTGGTTTGAACAAATTTTGCCTGTGTACTTGATCTGTCCCAAAGACAGTTTGTCTTTCCTTGACTCAGCTAGGGCAATAGTAGCAATGATGGAAAGACAGTGATGGATTCCAGGAACAACTGGGAAGCACACTGGATAGGAATTAATAACTGTGATACACATACACACATAGAAATATACATTTATAGATACAATAATACAATATTTGAATGCAGTTGTTTGCCTGAGCCATGGCAATTTTTTCTATCTTCTTGTTCCGTCTTGACCTACTCCCAAATTTGTTTTAAGCCATATGTTAAAAAAGAATGCAAAGTTTTCTCCTTGAAATTGTCAGTTTCTCTCTTTATTCCATTTATTTCACATGCATATGCTAGTTCATTACAAAATTAACATATGCTCCTTGAACATCCAAAGATATGTCAAGAAAATCCCTCCTCGTACCTGATTTTATTCCACAGAAACAAAAAACAATTAACAACTAGATCTATATTCTTTCAAATTCTCTTCTGTAATGAGTAACTCCTTAAATATATAAATAT
The DNA here is from genome assembly GCF_937001465.1 of Orcinus orca. Taxonomy (NCBI): domain Eukaryota; kingdom Metazoa; phylum Chordata; class Mammalia; order Artiodactyla; family Delphinidae; genus Orcinus; species Orcinus orca. The sequence goes on from NC_064567.1 coordinate 81,502,678, forward strand.
ATATTACACTGTTTTACGGATTGTTTAATCCTTTTCTTGATGTAAATTGTTTTTTTCTTCCCATTTTGAGGTATAATTGACATACAATATTAGCTCCTGTTACATAACACAGTAGTAGTTCAATATTTCTATACATTTCAAAATTAAGTCTAGTTATGTTACGATACAAAGATATTATATAGTTATTGACTATATTCCGCACACTGTACATTTCATATCCCAGACTCATTTATATTTCAACTGGAAGTTTATACCTCTTAATCTCCTCATCTCTTTCTTTCTTCCCCCTGATCCCCTCTTCTTTCTGGCAACCACCTGTTTACTCTTTCTATCTATAACTCTGTTTCTGTTTTATTTGTTCATTTGTTTTGTTTTTTGAATTCCACTTTTAAGTGAAATCATACAGTGTTTATCTTTCTCTGTCTGGCTTATTTCACTTAGCATAATACACTCTAGGTCCATCCATGTTGTTGCAAATGACAAGATTTCATTACTTTTTATGGCTGAGTAATATTCCATTGTGTGTGTGTGTGTGTGTGTGTGTGTGTGTGTGTGTGTATGTGTGTCTGTTTTTTGACATATAAAAACATACCTAAACGTTGAATAAATTGGTTTCAGAAATAAAGTACTTAAATGGCAGTGAAGTTAGCCTGTGTAAAAATAAAGCTATGTTTCACTCTAGAAAATCCTAAAAATAAAGGTATGTTTAAAATGGTAGCAGACAAAGACAGAAACGAGTACAAGTTTTTTAAATTGCTAAATATCCATTTTTAAATTGATTGATTTAAAAATTTCTCCAAAGTGGGGTACAAGTAAAGTGTTCCAAACAACTCAAATCCTAATTCACCATTGACATTCATCCTGGTATTCTGATGCCCACTTCTTTCCCACCGCCATTAAATAGCAGGTGAAACTAAACTAGAATCCCTCACAGGAAAAAGGCAACAAAGAATTTATGAAACATGGTGACCATTAGGGGGCATGTTTTGCTTTCTTATCAGAAAGATTGTACTAAATTCTCTCATTTTCAAGTTTAAGCAGCCCTGGTAACAGGTGATGAATTTTGAAATCAGTAGCAAGTACAAAAATAGCTAAAAGGTTCATTTGTATTACTATAAGAGGAATACATGCTTTTTATAGACAAAAATGTAGTAGAGATGATAAAGAGACAAAAGCCAAAAGCAATTTTTGTTAATACTTGGCAAATTCTGTTAAGTGGCATACAAAATTATTTTCATATTGCACATATATTTTTCCAATATGAGTATTTTTTATGTTCCTTTCATACACTTAATTTCCTTTTCTAAGCATTTCCATATTTGATTAAATTCAATTTTTATCTTATAATTATGTGGTGCTTAAACTTTCCTTTATTATTGGACATTTAGACTGCCTCTGATTTTCCATTAATATAATGCATAACCTGAAAAGTGCACTAGTAAAAGCATAAGTGCAGGCAGACTTGGATCATGTCTCAACTATGCCATTTACTACTTGAAATGTGGGGTTAGTTATTAATACTTTTAACCCTCAGGTATTTTTCTTTTTCATTCTTAAAATGACGGATAATAAATAGTATCTAATGGCAATTGCTGTTAGGACTAAGTGACTTAAAACCCATAGAAAAGCCTGAGCTTTTTTTTTTTTTAGAAAGTATTAGATACACACTAGCTTGTATTATAATGTAATATTGTTATAATTTTTGTACACGAATCTGCATTTCAGATTATTTCTGGAAGTAAATTTGCTCATTCAAAAGTCAGTGATCTTTACTTCCAAATTGCTTTCCAAAATAGTCCAGTTTATAACCTTTAAAGTTATTTTTAAATGTTAAGTTTCTTTATCAATACTAAAACAGTAAATAACTCATTCAGAAAATAACATGGTTTAGAGAGCCACTGGAATTCACATCCTCTTTAGATGTAAAAACTATGCATGTGCATCAGAAAGCATTATGTGCATCTGATTTTGATTTCTTCTTTTTTTCAAAATCAGATAATCTGAGTTTCATGAGGTCTGTCAGCATTTTATGTGTATATACATATGTCCTATTTTCTTAAGTAGGGGGAACAATAGTCCTTGTAAATCTCAGGAAGCTCTGTATCTCAAGAAAGGTAAAGGACCACAAGTGTAAACATAACCCTCCTAAAGTATGAGCCCTGTTGATCTGCTTAAAGAACTTCAAACAGGGTTTCTCTGGTGGCGCAGTGGTTAAAAATCTGCCTGCCAATGCAGGGGACACGGGTTTCAGCCCTGGTCTGGGAAGATCCCACATGCCACGGAGCAACTAGGCCTGTGTGCCACAACTACTGAGCCTGCGTGCCTGGAGCCTGTGCTCGGCAACAAGAGAAGCCACCACAATGAGAAGCCCGCGCCTCAACGAAGAGTAGCCCCTGCTCCCTGCAACTAGAGAAAGCCCGCGCACAGCAACGAAGACCCAACGCAGCCAAAAAAAATAAATAAATAAAGAACTTCAAACAGATCTTTCCTTGTTTCTCTGGGCCAGGTATGTTATTCAGCATAAACATGTGGTGTTAACTTCTTTTATCTTATCTCCTTTGGCTTATATTGTCTATAACCTTTTTTAAAAACTCAAAGTAAAGAGTTAAAGAATCTACTAAGTAAGGTGTTGAATAATGACTCTATTATCATTTTGAAGTTCACTTTAAATATAACTGGAAGCTTTAAAATAAGTTCCAGCTATCTGCTGTTGCTTCAACACATTCATTAATAAATGTACTAAAAATTCATTCAGTTAAGAGACAAGTCTGAATTTTTTTTTTTTTTTTTTTTGCCTTTTGACTAATTACATCTAATTAGAAGACACATTGAAATATAGAGCACGACACAGTTTACATTTATCTTTCCCTTTTGGCAGGGGTAGGGGGTGGCTGCCAGCTGCGTATTTGCAAAGTGCTAATCAAGAACCAATTACTTTTAGGTGCAAATGTATTTAATATTCTATGTCTCTGTACATCCGTATGTCCAGAAAGCAGAAAGCCTTGAAAGCTGAAGGCATTTGGGACACTTAGAATACTAAGGTAAACTAGTAAATAAAAACAAATAAACAAATTAAGTTAATCTCACCTTTGGATTTGGGGATTAAAACAAACAAACAAACACAATCCTCAAATAAGTGATCTTTTGACTAAGTTACTTGTATAAAAGCCTTTAGAGATTTGATTACTTTCAAGTGAAAGATGTGGTTTCCTTAAAATTACTTCCCTTAACCTTCACTCTCCCAGGAGCTTTCTGGATTTTAGATAAGAATGTCAGCTATGCTAATGTGAAAGCTGCTTATGAAAGGATCAGATTAAAGGTCTGAAATACAAATAACTATTGAAAAGTTAGTTGTTGGACATTTACCCTGCTTATCTGCTTCAACTTTGAGTTGGGCAAACATCATTGGTAAGAGAAAGTTGACTCTTGTCTATTTAATTTAGAGTTCTTGTTGAGTTTGATTACTTGTTTCCAATCTTATTTAGTTGATATTATAAAGATACAGTCCAAGGAAAAAGATTATGAGTGGAAAGTAGAACATGCAAATCAGAGAGACTAATGGAAAGCTATATGAAGAGACCATTCACAGGTCCCAAATTTCTGTTCACTAGCAATTTGAAAAGAAAATCATGAAATAATAGAACCAAAGACATTTCCAGGAAATCAGCAACAAGTTGCTCATTTCTTGAATCTCCTCCACCAAGCCAAGAATTTGGAGCAAATACTGTGACTCACCAGACAGTGATTCAGGAGTGAACTTCTGAATAGAAATTTAATATAATTTGGAACACTAAAGAATATAAAAAGTTCTACCCTAACTTATCTGATAATATATAATTTAAATAAAAATAGTCCACCGTATTATTAGTGAATCACAGAGTGAGAGACTTGCCAGTGTCTCAGATTCCTTCTACCTCTTTCAATTTATAACTGAAGAAAGTGTCTTATGAAAGGTGTTCAGTAAGTCAGGTTTCCTGCCCTTTTGACAGTATCAGAGTACCCCCATGGAAGTGAACCCAAGGGAAGGTGAGAGAAGACTTCCACTCAGGATTTTACAACAGCTTCTCCTATTTTAAAAATAAGATTTTTTTTTCCCCCTAAGAAATGTTCCTTTACTAATGAAGAGGTTACCACAGGGTCATGGAAATGAAACACCTAAATGTAAGCAGTTACTTGCTCAAAATGATATTATTAAATTAGCTGTACAGTAGCTTTATGGCAGTCCTAAACTCTGAACTCTTTATGCATAAAGACCACTACTGTCTTGTTTACTTATTCTCAGTGCTAGGGATATTCGACAAATTTTGTTAAATGAATGACTAAATCTTCACAAATATAAAATACATAGACCCTGTCCAAGGTGAGTAACCACATCTGTCTGTTAACTTTAATTGGTTAAAAACTAGTGACCACATGCTCTTATTATTCCTATCACACTTACATGCTTCCATATTTTCATATCTTCATATCATCATAATAGCTTGGTAAATTATCCCCCTCCCCACTTGGTCCAAGAAAACTACTCTTTTAAGAATATTTATAAATTTTTAGTTGTTCATGTTCTAGGTAGCACTTACAGAGAATATGCTTTTTCAACATAATTCAACTATTTTATTTTTCCTTTATTCTCTTCATTAGAACAATGTTTAACACACCCTCCCCCACCCCCATGTACAGATACACACAAACACACACACAAAGAGGCACACACAAATTTAGAAGAAATATGTCCCTTATCTGGGGAAATTTTTAACATTAGGCCTACCCTGCTTTCAGGGAAACAGAAACCATGAGTTTGAACATTTGCATACATATCGACCTAAGGCTTTCTAATCAATGCGAAGTCCCTTAGGATACCTCCAGTGATTCAGAGAAGCTTGAGGAGATCTAATACTGGCTAAAGAGAGAGTGATGAAAAGAGCAGAAACTGAGCAGAAATAGAAAGGATTGAAAATCCCACATTGGGGGGTCTCTGAGGAATGGCCAATATTCATACTCAGACAACTCTTGTCTCTGGAGTTTTATGGGATGGTGAAGCATGAGTAAATAGGATTAGGGTACGTTACCAGCACATAGTAAAGCTAATGACTGCAGGGATGGAACAGGGCAAGGCTTGGAACATAAGTACTAAGCCACATTTACTAAAAGAATGTAAAATATTATGTGCGAACATAACACTAATTACAATTTAAATAATTTTCAGTCTTTCATTCTGTACTGGAGAAAAGTAAAATATAATATAAAGTAGAAAGTTTTCAATTGCTAAGACATTTATAAGGTCTTTCAGGGTTAGAATTATAGAATATAAGCACAGAATATTTAAAAATATAGAACCTCCTTTAATTCAACATGTAAACATATATGAGGCATTCCAATTAAGATATTGATTTCAGAGATACAAAATTATTTTCCATATTTGCAAAACCATTGTGTGTACGGTTTATCTTATCAATTATGGTTGTGCTCCCAATTCTATGTTTTAAAAAAAAAGCTTTCTAGTTGTAGATGTTAGAGACATTTATTTTCCGTACAGAGGCCAGACTTATTGTTTTATTGGAACAATCTTTAGTTTCATTTGATTCTCCCATCATTATTGTCACAAAATCACCATGAAGTCCTCATAATGTACTTCCACACATTCCAACAAGAATTAGCCCCAGTAAAGAGCTTTCTTTTCTTTGGGGATTTAATCATTGTGTAGTTGAGAAAAATGCATGTCCTTGTACATGTCATTCTATGAGACTCTAAAGTATGATTACCCCCCTCCCAAGTTAGATTGCTTTTCTCAGTCTTTAAATTAACATCTTAAAAAAGTTATTTTATACTCAGGCAAAGATTAAATATGTTCTTTATATCTCATAAATCTCTTTTTAAAGTTATTTTTGTTTATCTTTTAAGAGTGGTTTTAGATTCACAGTAAAATGAAGAAAAAAATACAGTGATTTCCCACACACTCCTTTCCCTCATGCATGCATAAGTCCCCCATTATCAATATGCCCCACAAGAATGGTACACTTGTTACAACTGATGAACCTCCATGAATACATCATAATCACTCAAAGTCCGTAGCTTACCTTAACTTTTGATGATGAACATTCTATGAGTTTGAACAAACGTATAGTAACATGTATCCACCATTATAATATCATACAGAATAGTTTCACTGACCTAAAAATCCTCTGTGCTCTGCCTGTTCATCCCTTTCCCCTATCAACCCCCATGCCTGGCAACTACTGATCTTTTTACTGTCTCCATAGTTTTGCCTTTTCCAGAATGTCATATAGTTGGAATCCTACAGCATGTAGCCTTTCCAGATTGGCTTCTTTCACTTATTAATATGCATTTAAATTTCCTCCATGTCTTTCCATGGTTTGATAGCTCATTTTTATTTAGCACTGAATAATAGTCCATTCACAGTTTATTTATCCATTCACCTAATTTAGGATATGTAGGTTACTTCCAAGTTTTGCCAATTAATGAATAAAGTTGCTATAAACATCTGTGTGCAGATTCTGTTTTCTTTTTTTAACAGAAATATTTGTACTCATCCTTAAGAAGATAGCAAATTAATAAATGTTAATAATAAATTCAATCAATCTTTTTTTTTTTTTTTTTGCCATACGCGGGCCTCTCACTGTTGTGGCAGCCTCTCCCGTTGTGGAGCACAGGCTCCGGACGCGCAGGCTCAGCGGCCATGGCTCACGGGACTAGCTGCTCCGCGGCATGTGGGATCTTCCCGGACCGGGGCATGAACCCGTGTCCACTGCATCGGCAGGCGGACTCTCAACCACTGCGCCACCAGGAAAGCCCCAATCTTTAAGTATAAAGGGTAAAATATGAGATTCTTTCCACCCTCCATCTGTCCCTTGTCCTTAGTTCCACAGCGCTAAAGTTAACTACTCTTATCATTTGTATTATATATGAGCCAAACAAAGAAAAGATATTTTTAGAGTGGCAGGGCAGTTCAAGAACAAATGAGAAAAAGATACTAAGATCTTAAGAATTTCTTTCAATGCAGAAAATAAATTTTCCGCATTTTCCACATTTAATTATCTCAATTAAAGAACAATATATAAGACATCCAGGTATATTGTGTAGATATATCTACTTTGTCTAGTTGTATTCTAGTTTACACAGATATATCCTAGAAAATCTGTGAGTTTTCTAGATATATTGTCTGGACATACGTAGTTTGCCTATTCTATTTTTTCTAGGTATGTTCTAAAATAATTCTTAATGAGAAAATAAGATCAGAAAACTTTCATAAATAGATTTTTCTTAACAAAAACTAACTGGGGTCAACTTTATTTTTTAAATAACTAATTTACATATCTGAAATAGCCAGACATTAACATATTATTTTTAAAAGATAGTCTCATTCCTCCTACCTCTTAAAATAACAACATGTTTTATAACCCAAGATAATGTTTTTAGGAAACCAAGGGCCATCGGCAAAATATATATATATATTTAAATACTGTAACCACCTTCTATAATTTAGTAATATTGAGGACTAAAGCTGATTTTTAAAGTTAGGTTTAAAAACATTTACTTTGAGTAATGTTTTAAAAGAATAAGAGGTGAAAAGAATTGTATGTTTTTGATAGTCAAAGACTGAAGAGATCCACAATTTTCCTTTTCTCTTGGAATCTATTTATTTTACTTTAACTGAAACATTCCCTCCCTGACTTATCAGTTCATGGGTTCTTAACTCTAACAACTTTCTAGGCCTGAAGAGAATTCTTAGCTCTTATTCTACAGTTCACCTCATCATTTGCTAACCATATTTCAACAAGCTACTGTGTTTACTTTTCATCTCCTGCTTCAAAATTTTCTGCGGTTTCCCTTCTTTCCTTGTAGAAGTTTTACAAATAAATCTTCATGGTATTAGAGCATAATGTCTTCTTTTGAAACCTCAGAAAAACAGTTATATACAGTAATGGACTGGCTTTCTTACTACATTTGGGAAGAAAATATCAAACAAAGGGAACATTTTAGCCACAGAAAAGTAAATTTAGCTTAAGAAAAAATAAAGTGGAGAGTCTATTTAATTTCAGAAGTTAAGAAAAACATGTCAAAAATAAAAGTCTAACAAGAAAACATTAATTATGCATGTTTCATAATGACTCCAAGTGTATTATTAAACATATATAGTAGTCCAAATAAAGTGCTTTAAGCCTTTCTTTATCAGAAATGCAAAAAAAAGATTACCCAAAAGTAATAAGATGTCTACAGTGATCTCCAGAACCCCGGCTGTGCTCACCCCTTGACCCCACACCGTGCTCCACTCTCAACCACAGGCATTCTCTCTGCACTTCAAATAAGCCAGCTACTCTCAGGACCTTTGGGCACTTCTGTCCCTTTCTCCTGTGACTTTCTTTCCTCAGGTATCTGCACTGGTGACATCTACTCACCATTCAGGATTTAGCTCAAATTTCATTTCCTGACTACATTCTCTAATTAGCTTCATTAACATTGATTTGCTCTCTATCATCTTACTCTGTTTTACTGTTTTAATAGCAACACATCTCCCTAAAGTTTTCATGCTCATTTAATTGTCTTTTGCCTGTATTTTCCCTAGACTTAACCTTTATGTCAGTGGGATCTTTTTGTCTTGTTCCCTTTCTGTAGCGCAATTCCAGAAGACCAAATGTCACATAAGTTATTGAATAAATATTTTAATAATTATTTAATTCCATTAATGCTTATGGCATCTTAACAACATCAACTCTCCTTGACTGGGCAGAGAGGATTGGGCATTTTACAAATGGAAAGACTTATTTTCCTGGAGTGCATTTATCTTTTCAGTGTTAGCATCACCAGTAAGTAAGTATCTAATTTGAACAAACTGCTTAGGTTGAATTTCCTACTATGGGAACCCAATGCCTTCTAATGAATGTCTTCTCAATATTATTGTAAAGTTATTTGACAGAGTAAAACTAAATTAATTTATTAATTCAACAAATATTTATCTAACACCTATTACATGCCTAGGAAGCTCTAGGGATTGGGATATATCATTGAACAGGATAACAGCAATAAAATTTTCTTCTTCTCATGGACCTGACATTTTAGAAGGAAGCGATAAATAAATTAAAAATAATAAATTTATAAATGTCAGAGAAAGAAAAACAAGAAAGAAAAAAAAAGAAAAGAGAAAGGTGATATGTAGAACCAGATGACTGTGATAAATAGTTACAGGGTCAGGGCAGGTTGAAATTTTAAAGAGGATATTCAAAGCAGGCCTTATAAAGGTGAGAGAGATATGTAGAGAGATGTGGGAGTTATTCCAGGCAGACAGAATCGCCATCATGAAGGTCTTAAACTAGGGAAAAGGCCTGGACCTGTGGAGGAACAACAAGAAGGTTAGTATGACTAGAGCTGTATCAGTGAGGTGAAGAGATGAGTAGGAGGCAAGGGGTGTGTGTGTGTGTGTGTGTGTGTGTGTGTGTGTGTGTGTGTGTGTGTGTGTGTGTGTGTGTGTGTGTGTGTGTGTGTGTATGTGTGTGTGTGTGTATGTGTGTGGGTGAGAGAGAGAGAGAGAGAGAGAGATTAGGTAATAAAAGATGTTGGCTATTGTAAGAACTATAGATTTTACTGTGAGTAAAATGTGATGCCTTTGCACTATGCAAAGTAGCAATGTTATTTATGATTTTAAAAGATCTGGCTGTTGTGTTAAGAATATACTGTGGCGATCAAGGTTGAAATGTCATTGGCAAATCTCATTAACAATTCCCAGGAAATAAAAATACAATCTGGGTAATAAAGTCCAACCTTTTTTTTCCCTTTGTGCTCAGTATAGTTTCACTTGCTCATAGGGTCCCAAGTGCAGAGGCCTTGCATCGGGCTGGCACTGCAGACCAGAGTTCCTATTGAGAAACAACTGCACCTGACACTTCAGCTTGATGGACCACGCGCAGAGGTGCACATGCCACCACAATTCAAGGTGGCGACTGTACCGTGTGCAGAAATGCTGCACCTGGTACTGTGACCTGGAGCACCACGAGCAGCACAGCTGCAACCGACCTGTGAGAACTCTGTTCCCCTCCCTGCTGACCAGGACCCTATAAAGCAGCCCCACTCACAACCTCTCAGGGAGAGTGTAAACTCTAGAGCAACTTGAACCCAGGTGTGGTATGCATACAGTGTAGCCCCCAGAGTAATCTGAACTAAGCCCCCCTTGAGGGGATCATACTGTGGCATCACATGTCTGCTCACTGCCTCTGGCTGGCCTTCCCATGATACTGGATGCCCTGGGGACATGGGGATCTGTGGACAAGAGGGAGCCACAGCAGTCTTGCCCGCTGTCTCACCAGTAGTGCTGTCCTCTTGACCCCTGTACAATGCAATAGTGGCTGCATCAGGGCTTTTTGCCCTCCTCAACAACATCCAGAGGTCAACATAGCATTTTCCATAGTCACTTTTGGTTTGGTAAAGGAAAGTGGCCAGCCACGTAAGACAAGTGGCGAGACTGGGAAAAGGCCCAGGTAATAAGGATTGCCTGACAAAATGGAATGAGGGCACTTGATCCAAGTTCAGGGAAAGGCACCGGGGATGCCTGAGTGCAAAAGCATCCCAAGGTTGGTATGTGGCTATTGCCCTCCAATGTCAACCAGTCAGCATGGGAATCTGGACTGGACACCCACAGAGGCTCTGGACTGTGGTGAGTGACCCCCGGCCACCACCAAGGGACAGCAAGCCAAGGAAACTAGATCCAATCAGTGTACCATACGTAAACAAGAGGGACACTGGAAGAGAGAATGCCCTAGCCACACCCGAAGGGGGATGGAAATGGTAGATCCTGGCCACTATGCTCAAAGGCAGATGGTCCAAACAGATAAAAAACCAATGGGACTAGTCAGCTCCATTTGACCCTCAGCTGGCACTCCAACTGACCCTTGAGAAGTCCCGGATGACCCTGGACATAGGGGGAAAGCCTGCTGAATCTCTGGTAGAGACCAAAGCCACTTACTCAGTTCTGAACATCAGATCAGGCAAATTTGTTCACAACAGTTGTAAAACTATGGGGGTTTCAGGGAAGGCCCAAGAACAGGCATTCATAGAACCATTAGGCCTAACCGACCAGGGCCTTATTAGACCATGTCAATCAGCCTATAATAACCTTATCTTCCCTGTAAAGAAACCCAGTGGGGAATACTGAAACATGCAACAAAAACAATACTGCTGGACAGTCCTGTCCCAAGGGTTTAAAAATTCCACTCCCCCCCATATTTGGAGAAACTTTAGCTAAAGACCTAACCTTCCTCCAGTATGTAGACAACATTCTGATAACCAGCCCTACTAAGGAGGCCTCTGTAAAATACTGTAACCACCCTTAACCACCTAGCTGATAAAGGATATAAGGTGTCCAAGAAAAAGGCTAGGGTGACCTGTCTAGGCTTCATTCTCACACTCACACAAGTCAGAGAAGCCTACCCCAGGAAAGGAAAGAAGCCACTTGCAGCCTTGCCTTCCTGAAACTAGAAGACAGCTTAGGGGTTTCCTGGGGATGGCTGGCTTTTGCCACATCTGCATATCTTAAGTATGATCTAATAGCTAGGTCTCTATAAAAAAGTTGAAAGGAAAGGATGATGACCCTTTTGAATGAAATTCAGAATGCAAGGGGCCTTTCAAGCACTAGAAAAGCAATTTCTTCAGGTCCCTGCCCTGGTCCTCCCAGATTTAGCTAAACCCTTTGACCTTTACATTCATGAGAGAAAGGAAATCAGCACTATTAGCTCAAAAACAGGGACCCCTTACTCAGTGGTTCCTTCTTTCTCTAAACAATTAGATCAAACTGCTAAGGGATAGCCTCCTTGCCTATAGGCAGTAGCAGCTACAACAACCCCGCTAAAGGAAGATGAAAAGTTAATGTTTGGTCAGCCAGTCACTATATGGACTCCACAACAGGTTCAGGTTTAGTAAGTTCTAAATGAATGGCTATCCCGCAGAAGGCCTATTCAAGTTCAGGCTATGCTTTTAGACATCCCAGTGGCTACCATAAAAACCTGTCACACACTAAATCCTGCCACCCTACTACCCAGAGAAAAAGGGGCCCTGAAGCATGATTGTAAGAAACCATAGACACCATCTATTCTAGATGTCCTGACCTGACCTAGGAAGTGAGCCTTTCCCAAACGCTGAAGAGGAATGGTTCACAGATGGGAGCAGTTTTATGAGAGAGGTAAAAAGCCTGGTGGGATACACAGTCATAGAAGACATAAGTCATAGAAGCAAGAACCCGATTCTCAGGGACTTCTGCACAAAAGGTGGAGTGGATAGCCACCACCTGAGACTTAGAGCTTGGGACAGGGAAGATCTTAAATGCTTACAGATTCCCGGTATGCATATGACATCCTACACGCACATGGGTTTATTTGGAAGGAAAGAGGTATGCTTACTGTGGAAAATTAACGTGTGAAACATGGCTTAAAGCATATTGAAGCTCTTAGAAGCAGTACCACTTCCAAAAAAGGTGGCAGTGATTCACTGTAGGGCTCACCAAAAAGGAGATGCAGAGGTGACAAGGGGAAACAACAAGGCAGACACAACTGCTAAAGGGTGGCCCTAGAGCCAGTAACTTGGCAACTACCCCTCTGCACACCGCAAAGGGCAGATCCATCCAATTATTCTCCAATCTGCACAAAGGGAGAATTAGATAAAGCCCCCAAATGGGGCTTCAATAGAGTTCTAGGAGGCCATGGGTGGCTAGTTAATGAACATGGGCAATACTTCTTTCCTCAAACTGCAGAAGCCATCAGGGAGCTCATCAGGGAACTCACTGCAGGAGGGAAGCGCTATATAATTGGTTAATTGAGGTCATGATAACTCCTGTCATGAAAAGTATAATCAATCAGATAGTTGACACATGCCCCATCTGCACAATGAACAACCCCAGCACGAACCCCCAGATAAGATCTATCAGACCAGAGGGACATATTTTGGAGAAGACTGGCAGATGGATTTCACTGTCATGAAAAGGGTACTGGGCAATTTCAGGTATGTCTTGGTGCTAGTAGACACATTTTCTGGGTGGACAGAAGCATTCCCTGCTAGAACTGAAACTGCAGCTGAAGTGGCTAAGGCACTACTAAAAGAAAGAATCCCCATGTTTGGACTCCCAGGATCTCTACAAAGTGATAATGGTCCAGCATTTGTTTCTCAAGTGAAGAAGGGGATAACAAGTGCCCTGGGCAGAAAATGGACCTTGCATTCAGGCTGGAGATGCCAATCATTGGGGAAAGTAGAGCAATCCAATCAGACTTGAAACGGGCCTTAGTCAAGCTATGTTAGGACACTCAAGAAAACTGGATTAAGTTGTTTCTGATTGCCCTGCTCCGCATGCAGTTAGTCCCAAAGGATAAGTTAAAGTTAAGTGCATTTAAACTCCTGTTACAATAGAACCATTCCCCAAGTCTGAGAGAAGGGACACCTTAAACCCCTTGAAATGGAACAACTCAAGTGTGCCCTCCAGGTAGGAGTGACCATGAAAGTTCCCACAGAATATGGTGACCGGGTGATGCCCACACCCGTCAATCTGGCCGTCCACCCCTTCCAGGAGATGGGGTGCACCTAAATACCTGGAAAACAGGCAGCCCACAAAGTCAGCTCACTCCTAAGTGGAACAGATCCTACTTAGTGATCCTAACCACTCATTCTCCTCTGAAGTTGTAGGGGAGTTCACACTGGAATGAAGAGGGTCCTGAGCCCCAACCTCCAGAGAGACACCTTGGGCCAATGGACCCCCTTGACTACTCATGTGAACCTCTCTCTGACTTGGAGCTTCTCGTGCAAAAAACAACCAAAGTGTAACCAGGGATATTCAGGCATGGCAGTGACCTCAACATCAGGGCACAGGCAAAAAACCTAGATACCTTCATTTTCAGAAAAAAATTTGACATGTGACCATTATTCTAATATTCTAATATTCTTGCTAATACTTGGACATTTTGTCTCCAAAAGGTTAGACAAATGATGGTCGCTCAGGGATACAAACAGGTAGGGATGACGCCTGGTAACCATCAAACACATCTAAAGGCGGCTGGAAAAAATTCTGCTCCTCTACCTGGGGTTATGATGACGTCCATAGTCGGCAAGAAGTAGTTACAGAAGACAAAACTGTGTCCTTCTGCACCCCTCAAGAATGAAAAGCAGGACAAAAGGCACAGGAGGGATTTGTCACTGCCAAAGCCCATTAACAATTCCTGGGAAACAAAAATAGAATCTGGTGACCATATGTGCGTGGGTTTATCTCTGGGCTTTCTATCCTGTTCCATTGATCTATCTTTCTCTTTTTGTGCCCGTACCATACTGTCTTGATTACTGTAGCTTTGTAGTATAGTCTGAAGTCAGGGAGCCTGATTCCTCCAGCTCCATTTTTCGTTCACAAGATTGCTTTGGCTATTCGGGGTCTTTTGTGTTTCCATACAAATTGTGAAATTTTTTGTTCTAGTTCTGTGAAAAATGCCAGTGGTAGTTTGATAGGAATTGCATTGAATCTGTAGATTGCTTTGGGTAGTAGAGTCATTTTCACAATGTTGATTCTTCCAATCCAAGAACATGGTATATCTCTCCATCTATTTGTATCATCTTTAATTTCTTTCATCAGTTTCTTATAATTTTCTGCATACAGGTCTTTTGTCTCCTTAGGTAGGTTTATTCCTAGATATTTTATTCTTTTGTTGCAATGGTAAATGGGAGTGTTTTCTTGATTTCACTTTCAGATTTTTCATCATTAGTGTATAGGAATGCCAGAGATTTCTGTGCATTAATTTTGTATCCTGCTACTTTACCAAATTCATTGATTAGCTCTAGCAGTTTTCTGGTAGCATCTTTAGGATTCTCTATGTATAGTATCATGTCATCTGCAAACAGTGACAGCTTTACTTCTTCTTTTCCGATTTGGATTCCTTTTATTTCCTTTTCTTCTCTGATTGCTGTGGCTAAAACTTCCAAAACTATGTTGAATAAGAGTGGTGAGAGTGGGCAACCTTGTCTTTTTCCTGATCTTAGTGGAAATGCTTTCAGTTTTTCACCATTGAGGATGATGTTGGCTGTGGGTTTGTCACATATGGCCTTTATTATGTTGAGGAAAGTTCCCTCTATGCCTACTTTCTGCAGGGTTTTTATCATAAATGGGTGCTGAATTTTGTCGAAAGCTTTCTCCGCATCTATTGAGATGATCATATGGTTTTTCTCCTTCAGTTTGTTAATATGGTGTATCACGTTGATTGATTTGCATATATTGAAGAATCCTTGCATTCCTGGAATAAACCCTACTTGCTCATGGTGTATGATCCGTTTAATGTGCTGTTGGCTTCTGTTTGCTAGTATTTTGTTGAGGATTTTTGCATCTATGTTCATCAGTGATATTGGCCTGTAGTTTTCTTTCTTTGTGACATCCTTGTCTGGTTTTGGTATCAGGGTGATGGTGGCCTCGTAGAATGAGTTTGCGAGTGTTCCTCTCTCTGCTATATTTTGGAAGAGTTTGAGAAGGATAGGTGTTAGCTCTTCTCTAAATGTTTGATAGAATTTGCCTGTGAAGCCATCTGGTCCTGGGCTTTTGTTTGTTGGAAGGTTTTTAATCACAGTTTCATTTTCAGTGCTTGTGATTGGTCTGTTCATATTTTCTATTTCTTCCTGATCTTTGATAAAGGAGGCAGGAATGTACAGTGGAGAAAGGACAGCCTCTTCAATAAGTGGTGCTGGGAAAACTGGACAGGTACATGTAAAAGTTTGAAATTAGATCACTCCCTAACACCATACACAATAATAAGCTCAAAATGGATTAAAGACCTAAATGTAAGGCCTGAAACTATCAAACTCTTAGAGGAAAACATAGGCAGGACACTCTATGACATAAATCACAGCAAGATCCTTTTTGACCCACCTCCTAGAGAAATGGAAATAAAAACAAAAATAAACAAATGGGACCTAATGAAACTTCAAAGCTCTTACACAGCAAAGGAAACCATAAACAAGACGAAAAGACTACCCTCAGAATGGGAGAAAATATTTGCAAATGAAGCAACTGACAAAGGATTAATCTCCAAAATTTATAAGCAGCTCATGCAGCTCAATAACAAAAAAACAAACAACCCAATCCAAAAATGGGCAGAAGACCTAAATAGACATTTCTCCTAAGAAGATATACAGAGTGCCAACAAACACGTGAAAGAATGCTCAACATCACTAATCATTAGAGAAATGCAAATCAAAACTACAATGAGATATCATCTCACACCAGTCAGAATGGCCATCATCAAAGAATCTAGAAAAAATAAATGCTGGAGAGGGTGTGGAGAAAAGGGAACACTCTTGCACTGCTGGTAGGAATGTAAATTGATACAGCCACTGTAAAGAACAGTATGGAGGTTCCTTAAAAAACTACAAATAAAACTACCATATGACCCAGCAATCCTACTACTGGGCATATACCCTGAGAAAACCATAATTCAAAAAGAGTCATGTACCAAAATGTTCATTTCAGCTCTATTTACAAGAGCCTGGAGATGGAAACAACCTAAGTGTCCATCATCGGATGAATGGATAAAGAAGATGTGGCACATATATACAATGGAATATTACTCAGCCATAAAAAGATACAAAATTGAGCTATTTATAATGAGGTGGATAGACACAGAGTCTGTCATACAGAGCGAAGTAAGTCAGAAAGAGAGAGACAAATACCGTATGCTAACACATATATATGGAATTTAAGAAAAAAAAATGTCATGAAGAACCTAGGGGTAAGACGAATAAAGACACAGACCTACTAGAGAATGGACTTGAGGATATGGGGAGGGGCAAGGGTAATCTGTGACAAAGCAAGAGAGAGGCATGGACATATATACACTACCAAATGTAAGGTAGATAGCTAGTGGGAAGCAGCCGCATAGCACAGGGAGATCAGCTCGGTGCTTTGTGACCACCTAGAGGGGTGGGATAGGGAGGGTGGGAGGGAGGGAGACACAAGAGGGAAGAGATATGGGAACATATGTATATATATATATAACTGATTCATTTTGTTGTAAAGCAGAAACACACCATTGTAAAGCAATTATACTCCAATAAAGATGTGAAAAAAAAAATAGAATCTGGGTAATAAAGTCTAACCTTTCTTCCTTTGTGCTTAGTCTAGTTTCACTTGCTCACAGAGTGCCCCATGTAGAGACCTTGAACCTGGCACTTCAGACTAGAGTTCCTGGTACGAAATGTCTGTGCCAACGACACTTCAGCTCTTCAGGCCGGGTAAAGAAGTGCTGCGCACGACACTCAATTCAAGATGGTGACAGCAGGCTGTGTGCAGAGACACTGTGCCCGGCACTGCCATCTGGAGCCTGAACAGATAGCAGAGCTGTGCCTGCCCCAGCCTTGAGAGAACTCCGGCCCTGCCCCGCTGATGAGATCCCTTTAAAGCAGCCCTGCCCCCAGCCTCTCTGGACTGCATGTACTCTAGAGCAGGGGTTCGCAACTCTCCATTCTTTGATCAAAGAATAAAGCTTTCCTTTGCTTCTGAACTGAACTGGGTTTTGTTCTATTGGCTTGAAAGACACAGGGCAGAAGGTCCCTTAATGGGGACCGACTCAGGAGGGTCAGTAATGGAAACAGGGAAACCAGTTAGGAGCATGTTACAGTAATCCTGGAGAAAGATGGTTATGGCTCAGATCACACTGGTTGTGGTTAACCCTAACATACATAATATAAGCAAGGTACTACCTAAGGCAGTTTGTTCGTAAGAAGCAGTGCCAAGAATTGGTAACAAATTTGGTCTGTGTTTGTGGATGTATGTAGTAGAAGATGGAGGTGGTGGTGTTGACTGATTAACAGCATACCCATGAAGGAAATTTTGGAGTAGCAATATGTTGAAAGTAAAAAAAAAAAAAAAAAAAAAAAAAAGGAGAAAGAGAGTGAGAGCAAGCACAAGCAAGAGAGAAAGTTATATACCCCCTTTTGGGGCAGTTCTACTCATCTTCCCACTACCAGCTAAATTTTCCTCAAGTACAACTCTGGTTATGTCTACCTTCTCCTCAAGAAAAATGTACGGCCCTTTATCACCCATAGGACAAAGGTCAACCTTATTAAACTAGAACCCACAGTTTTGGATTAAACAATCTTTCTATTTTATTTCCTCTACTCTTTTTCTCATATCTCAGGATTTTGTGAAAAGCAGTTATCTCTTTCCTTTTACAAATCTCAATATTTTGTATTTCAGTATATTTTTGTCTAAATAGAATGCTCCTTTCTTGTGACCTTTCTCTTTAGTGTTTATCCTCCTTTCAGGCCCATCCTATGTGACACCTCCTTCTTGAAGCCCTCTCTGATTACCCTCATGCCTTTGACCTACCACCCTATTTTAAGTAAAATTGTTTTATGGCTCCTTATTATTTTTCAGATTGTATTATCAATGTTCAATCAAAATGCCTACTTTAATTATATGTAGGAAGTTTCAACAAACAAAAGGAAGCAATGTGTATTTTAACCAGAAGAAATCTTATAAACTTAAACATAAGATAAAAATGAAATTCTATGAAATTAAACTAAGATGAAACATGTTACATGTTTAAGATCACACAACTAGTATGTGATGAAACGGGGATTTTATCATTATACTAGCATCTCACTATACTATATTATAACATTCCTTGGTGATCTGAAAACAGTTCTTCAGGATTCAAATTTTCTTTGTGTATAGGAGCAGGGGATGCAGGGACGAAACCGTCAAGTAATTTAAATGCCACAAATTGTTTAGATTTTATCCTGAAGTAGGATAGGGAGAAATGGAAGGATAACATAAAAGCTCTTCCTGTGTCTGTCTGGGTTGTGCCCTGCATAAGGGCCTCATAACTCCATGGATGTCATTTTATCAGACATGTTCACAGCCTAAACATGTTCTACCTGTGTGAGAGCTTAAGAGTAAGCAGGAATAGTACTAGTCCTCACAACTGACTCAGTGAGGGAGAACCCTGCACTATATAATCGTATGCTGTACACGTGGCCAGGCACACACTCAGGAAAGCATGGACACATAGACTCATTGGCACAGTCAAGTGATCTCAGCTGTTCCCTGTCTGGACCATGTTTTGAAAACTCCCCAAAGTCACTTTTATTTCTTCCTGTTGTGAACATGATGTTACATGGGGTGGGAGTAGGATGTGGAGTGTGCTTGCTGCTAGAAGTATGTGCGATGCCACAGGGGAGAGGCATTGTGAGTGGGCTGCACCAACTCACATTCCCACCAACAGTGTAGGAGGGTTCCCTTTTCTCCACACCCTCTTCAGCATTTACTGTTTGTAGACTTTTTGATGATGGATATTCTGGTTGGCGTTAGGTGATATCTTATTGTAGTTTTGATTTACATTTCTCTAATAATTAGCGACGCTGAGCATCTTTTCATGTGCCTCTTGGTCATCTGTACATCTTCATATATAATGTTATTTAAGTTAGAGGAAGGAGATTGGTGGAAGAGAGTCTAGGTAGATTTCTCAGAATACAAAGTACTTGAAAGGTCAGCTTTTTATAGAACTGGTCATATTTAGACTGCATTCCAAACTGAGGAAAAGGATGACAAAAGCAGTGTTATGAATTCTGAAATGAGATATGGATCAAAAGAACATATTCTTGTTATCGAAGTTGCCAATCTGGTTGGCATTACTTGAACATAAATTGTTACAGGTAGTTTAGGCCCATAATAAAGAGCTTTGTATTTCATGAAAACAGATTGGATTTTATCCTGTCAGCACAGGGGAAACAGTGAAGGTTTTAGCAAGGGAATGACAAGTTGATGCAGTGTTAAGTAATCTGCCAACAATGCGGGAGATGATGTGGAAAGAAGGGGAGCTGCTAAGACCAGGAAAGCTGTAACAATGACACAGGAATTTATCGATTATAGATGTAATATCAATATGGTTAAAGAGAAATGAACAATGCAATGCAAGACATTGGGAAGAAAGAAACAATGAGACTGCTGACTTCCTAGATGAGTTGAAAGTACACAGGGAGTAGACTCAAAGTGAGAGAAAGGAGTCTAAAAAAGCTAGAAAATCTGGAGAATTGAACACTACAGAAAAAGTAAAGAAAAAAAAGAGGCAATTTGAAGCAAAGGATAATTCTGAAAAACTTAATTTTACATGATGGAAAGACATCTGAGGAGATATATATAGCTCAAACTTCTCAACTCAATAATCCCTCACCTCATTCTTAGAAAATAACCATACCTCTTTATTTACAGACTTAAAAAATCAACAAAAGGAAGCTTCTTGACAGCTTGGAACCAATCTTACAAACTGATATGCAACTGTAACTCTCCTTTTCTCCTTGTCTGGAGAAGTCTTCCCACCTTATCTAAGGCCTAGGTGCTGGGTTCTATTTCCCCAGAGACTTTACTCCATAGATTTTCTTTTCTTTCTGGGATTTTCAATCTCTCCCTTTCCTTGGGCTACCTCCCATTTGTATCTCAACTGCAACAAACTTTTTCCATGTTAGGATGAGAAGCATAAAACAAATCCAAATACCTAATCTTGATCTACCACCCCTTCATGAAACTCCTCCCCTTTCAGCTACAGGTCTGTTGGATTCTTTTATTTAAAGTCTAGGGTTTCCCTGGTGGCGCAGTGGTTGAGAGTCCGCCTGCCGATGCAGGGGACATGGGTTCGTGCCCCGGTCCAGGAGGATCCCACATGCCGCGGAGCGGCTGGGCCCATGAGTCATGGCCGCTGGGCCTGTGCGTCCGGAGCCTGTGCTCCGCAACGGGAGAGGCCACAACAGTGAGAGGCCCGCGTACCGCAAAAAAAAAAAAAAAAAATAAAGTCTAAACACTAACTGTCCAAGGTGGACACATTTCACTCACCAACAGCCCTGTGCCATCTATGTTGCCCTCTAATAACTCCAGTGAAACTACTCTCCACAAAGTGTCACATTATTGCCTTTCTCCCAATTCTGTAGAAGATTTTTAGATATCTTATTTGATATCTTAGTAAGATTTGATACTATTGACCTGATTTTCTTTTGTGAAGGGCTTTCTTTTCACTCTTGTGAAATCACAATTCCCTGCATTCTATCCTATGTTATTGGCCCCTTTGTCTCTTTTTACGTCGGTGCCTTAAAGGTTTGTGATGTTCAGGGCATAGTCCTTTGCACCCATCTCTTCTAACTCTGCCCACTCTCCCCTCATTATCTTGTCCACTCCTTTGGCTTTAGTTACCATCTGTATGTTGAGGAATACAATAGTATTTTCTCTATCCCATTTCCTTCATCTAAGTTCCAGAGTCACATATACCCAGTGATTTCATGGAAGCAAGTTCTGGGTTGTCTTATAGGCATCACATTCCATTTAGTTGTCCAAGCCAAAAACATTTAACCCCTACCACACTATACCAATTAACCATCAAGTCTTGCTTTAAGAATATTACATATCCAGGTAACTTGGAATCTAAATAAATTTTTTTGAAGCTTCAAAGTGTAATTTAAAAATTTCTAGCATTTTTTGGATACAGCAATTAAACTTTGGAAGAAATCAATTTGTTTTGGAAAAATCCCTAGAATTATTCTTATATTTATAAATATAAATCAATTTCTCATCTATTGTTCTTGGAAAAAACTGTGAATTTTTGATTGATCTCATACTTAAGTAGTGACTATGACTTAAAACTTACTGAAATAGTGGTTACAGTCAAACATTGGGGTGCTTGTTTAGCAGAACTGCTTCCTTGCAGAGTGAAAGAAATATTTATTGTTTTGGGTTTATGGGATCTTCCATAAACCTTTATTTATGGAAATAAATAAATAATATTCTAAATATTATTCTAAATATATATGTTCATGGTATTATCTCTGAAGAGTATTATTTATGGAAGAAGTGAGGGGTGGGTGGCTGTGTATGTGTGTTTGTATGCATGTGCGGTTGGGGTGAATGCACATGTAAGTGCCTGTGAGTGTGTGTATTGTAGTTAAGAGTTACCTAGAGGAGACAGGAAGCAGAGATGTAAAGACAGCAGGAAAGAGGTGGAGAAACATCTTCACCCCATGTAGCTGGTATGACCTTGAACGAAAGAGCCATATCCCTCTTCTAGACTGAAACTCCTCATGTCTCTTTATTCTACATGGAGTAGAGCTAAAGTTCTTTGCTTAAGAGGTCCCACATCCTTGTGATTTTACCAATAAATACTTCTTCTTGGTTTAGATAGACTGAGTGGTTTAGATAAGAAACATTTATTTCTCAGTTTTGAAGCCTGGAAGTCTGATATCAGGGTGTCAGCATGGTCATGTTCTTGGTGAGGGCCCACCTTCTGATTCACAGGCAACTACCTTCTCCCTGTATCCTAAATGGCAGAGAGAAAAAGTTCTGGTCTCTTCATCTTCTTGTAAGGACACTAATTCCCTCATGGGGGCTCTACCCTTATGACCTAAACTAATCCTAATCATCTCTCAAAGGCCCTACCTCCAAATACCAACACACTGGGGTTTAGCATATGAAATTTGGGATGACACAAACATTCAGTCCATAGCATCTACCATTTTTAATGACTCCACGATAGTCAGGAAAAAAAAAAAGAAACTTTTTTACCCAGGACATCTTTTTCTTAAGCATTTATATCATTGATGAAGTTATATTGAAATTACCACTCAATTTTCCAGGAAATGCAATCACTGCACTTTGCAGTTATAGACAGAAGATCTCAGTTCCAATACAGGTTCTGTCACTAAGTACATATGAGCCACTGAATAAGTCATTTAGTTTTTTGATGCTTTAGTTTCCTCTTCTAAAAATAAGGATATTTAGCTGGATGACTTCTAAGAAATTCTTCATTTATAGGGTTCTGATTATATGATTCAAAAATGTAGCCTGTACCATGCAATGGTCGGTAAAATATTTTATCAATGCAGTTACTTCACTTTAAAGCTCCACAAAAACAAATTAAGCAACAAGTATTTTTAAAAAACATTTTAAGACAACAATATTTTTAGAGAATTTTTTTAAAGGATCTTAAAGAGTAGAGATAAGGTTTTTTTTTTACTTGCACTAATTGCTCTGCAAAATACTAGAAACTCTCCTCACACCAAGAAGCTAGGAGTCCTGCAGGCTATAATACTAGTCCAATCTATACTGTGAAATAATCCCATAGCACAGTGATGGTAGGGGGTTTGTATGCCTCTTTGTGAGGTGGCTCTGGAAATCTTATAGGATTCTAAAAATGAGAAATAATTGGCTTTTAATGCCAGGGCAGTCTTTGGCAGGAATGTCAAGGAGAGAAAACAGCACACAGCAATTTGGTAAGGATGAATATCCTCTCAGACAGGGGCGTATGATCACTTGAGCTTTTTTTCCGCCCGACACGACTTCCAGCCAAAGCAAAAAATCTCCTCTGAATATTACTGAATGCTGGTAAGTCAACAATTCAGACTCATACCCGAAATATATGAAATCTAAGTTAATAATATATTTTTCTACCACATGTATTCTCATACATGTATCAAATAAAAAAGTTTCCTGATTGAAAGGCTGTATGTTTACAGTCTAAAAACTTAACAATAAGCAAATGCACTTTCTTCTCATAAGCCACCTTTTTCCCCCAAGATACCCCAGTCATGCTTTCAAAACACATTTTATAAACATTTCACAATCAAAACTGACAAAGATATTAAAACGCCTTAGTTGCTTTGCTCAAGGCTTTCACATGAATAAGTAGACAACACAAAAATCAAGCGAAAGCTGAGATGTTAGCATTAATCTAAACTGTCCACTTTGTCAGTAAAAGTCTAATTTGCTCTGTGGGTTGGTGGAGTTTAGCAGTTCATAAAAGGCAAGGAACATTTTAAAAAAATACAAACTCCATGTTTACGTATGCAATTTTTTTTTTTTAATTAGGAAATCCTTGATGATATGCAAGGAATACAAGGGAAAAGAGCATTTAACATAAGTACGCAGGGCTGGGACTAGGGTGAAGGTAGTAAGGTATTCACCTTGGGTGCAAAATTTAAGAGAGTGCCAAAACCTTCAGTAATCAAGATAAATAATACCTAGTGTGATACTTTTAAAATAACAATGCCAAAATTCCATAATAAAATCTAAAAAATTAAATAAAAACAGGGTATTACAGATTTTTCTCCTTTTCCTCAGTCTCTAGTACGGCTTGGCTTTTTATGTTATACTTCGAAACTTAGAAAAAATGCAGAATTTAAGATAAAAGAGTGTAGCTTCAATGTAACATTCTAATATTGTTCTATTGTGGCACTAAACACATTTTGCAAATGTAGATTAGAGTCTACCTCACTTATATTCTAAACATAGTAGTTGTGTCTCTCCAAGTGTACACTAAGATCTTCAAGTCAGGAATCATGTCCTGACTTCTCTTATTTCCCATGTTGCCTCATAGTGTTATACATGTAACGACTGCTTGATTAATCCTTATTAATAAACTGGGTGGATTAAATGAATGCTGATAACATACATGGCTTTCCGCATTAATCCTCAAGCTCTCTTTTCATCAAGTAGCATACCAAAATAAATACAGAACAAAAGAGATGTACTTTGAGGGACAAGAATTTATTTTTATTTTTTAATTTTTTTTTTGCGGTATGCGGGCCTCTCACTGTTGTGGCCTCTCCCGTTGCGGAGCACAGGCTCGGGATGCACAGGCCCAGCGGCCATGGCTCACGGGCCCAGCCGCTCCGCGGCATGTGGGATCTTCCTGGACCGGGGCACAAAACCGTGTCCCCTGCATTGGCGGGCGGACTCTCAACCACTGCACCACCAGGGAAGCCCAAGAATTTATTTTTTTGATATGTGTTTTGAATGTATTGGAAGTTATATGTTTCATCTTTTTTCAAAAGAATTTGAGTTGGCTGTCAAATTATATGAAAGTACTGTACTTCTTTGGAGATAACAAGGAAGAGGATTCTATATTTCCACTTTCTATATTAAGATTTTATTATATGTATGATTTGTTTCTATCAAAATTGGTGAGTATGTTCTATAGGTGAAGTCATTTTAGTTTCAAAGAACTCATCCAAAGATGAAATGCATTTACCTTGCCTTCAAGAAACTCACTCCCTGGTAAGTTTTAAGAGATTTCAATACAGTGTAGTGGAATTATTAGTAAAAGTATGCTCAAGCAGCAGATTAAGCATAGAGGAAAAAGTGATTGATTATATTTATTGTGGAATCAGGAAAGCAAAGCCTTAATGAGGATGGAAACTGAGTAAAGTTTTGAAGAATGAATTGTATTTTTTGGCTGAACAAGAGTGCAACTGGCATTTCAGACAAAGTTACATGGCCTAATAGAGGCAAGAAACATGTTAAGAAGACTCAGAGTAGTTTGGTAACACTACAGCAAAAAATGCATTCATGGATGAAACTGGTTAATCCATAAGTGGTGACAAGAATTATCCTGTATAAGAAGTCACTAAGAGACAGATACTAGGGAGGCTATAAATCCAATTTTCACTTAAAAAATAAATAAACTCTAATGGAGGATTAGAGGACAGTTGCATAGCGTAGAGGTGCCAGTAATTACTGTTGTAATTATGATCATCCCATATGCCCACCTAGGTCGTGCACTATACAGCTCTAGGGGCACCATTAGACTCCAGTGGCACTGCTGCATCCTGCAGGCAATATTTATGAGGACAGACACTGAGGCCCTAAACTGATACTAAGGATGCATTGTGAGATGTTAGGAGATGAAACAGAAATAAAATGGAGAACTATTGGATACTGAGGTAAGGTATAATAGGAGGAGTCTAAGTGATTTTTGGTATTTTGTCTTTAATTGCTAAGAATATTCCAGTAAGACAGAAAATGTGGTAGAAAAAGTAGTTTTGATTGAATTCTGCAGAAGACAAACATATTCTGTTAGTTTCTTTTCCCCCCCCAATACTCACAGGTTAATATTTAAATGGCTATGTTTAAAAAACAACATTGTGTTTAAACCGATTTTGAATTTAAATACTGTTCCATTTGTAAAAGAATCCTGGCATATGGCACACAACTGTCAGCTCTAAAATGTTTTCACCATTGGCCCTCATCTCTTCCCGAAATGTTGGACTGTTTAAGTGTTTAGAACAAAGGAAAATGGAGTTCAGCAGTCCAGCTCACAAGTTTCTGATTTCAAACACTGTGTAAATCAAAGTTAATACACTTCACTATAAAGGTCCATTCCATAGCTAACTGACTTCCTACTACCACTGAAAATTTAGTGGCTGACATTTTTTTTAACATTTTATTCATTAATCTATTCTAAGTGCTCTTTTATTGAAAGAATAAATAAAAGGGATAGTTGTATATATAGCAACACAATAGTTATAAATAAATGCCAATGCAATAGCCAAGAGATTCTTAAAAAGAAGTGTATATATACTAAGTCAGCTAAATTGCAATGTCTGGCCACATTTTTAAAAACGCATTGTTAATTTGTATTCAGATTAGAACTGAGCTTCCTGTGTATGAAGTATTTAAATAATTTTGCAGAGAAAAAAGCAAAAGAGAGAACATGCAGGCAGACAGAAGTAAGTTTAACACAACACTGAAGATTGTTGTTGAAGATACAAATAAGAACATGAAGCTGTCCTGATGGCAAACGTATTGACATAATGTCTAGTTCTTCTCTCATTCACGAGAACCATTTAGAAAGTGTGGTTTTTGAAAAGTTGGTGGGCTGGTGGGATTGAGTGCTACACTTGGAACAGATTTCTGAGCACAGTGCCAGATGAGAAAATGGCCCGGGGTTTCAGGAACCTATCCAGTTTGGTGGTAATATTTTCCAAACTTAACACGAAATACTTTACTCAGTCTTATTTTTACTGGATCAGATCTGAATGAGTTTACTTTGTTGCCTCATTCAGTTGGTTTGAGCCTTGCTGATATGGAACATAAACAAATTATTTCTTTCCCTTGTATAGGAAAGAGAGATTAAAAGCATAGAAGTTTAAAACAGCCCCACTGTCATTACTTTCTTTCCTTCTCCTCCATGACGGGTTTCATTGTAAAAGTATACATACCTTTTGCCAGGGTCAAACGTTAGCCCAAGATTATCATTATTTACATGAAAATAATAACCATAAATGTGACCTGGACTCTCCATTAGAGTAGTTTCCTAGTTTATAATGTCAAAGAAAACTCATTGAGGTCCATGTTAGGTTTTGCATTTAAATTTCAGTTGACACCAAACTACATAAACATTAGATACTGAGTTCTTTAAAGACTTAACTTGAATATAATTCAACATTTTTGTCTTTCTAAATCTCTTTAAAGTTTATCTCATCATACAGAATACTCTCATAGTTGCTTGACCAACACAGAATGGAGAATTAAAAATGCTGGTAAAAGCATTTTTTAAAAAGGCCTAGATTCATAAAAGGCAATATTCCATATATCTGAAGCTTAGTTCCTTTAGTCTTGCTGCTTCTGAACAGCAGGTTTGTTTTGTTTTGTTTTTTAAAGCTTATATGATGTTGAACCAATTGACTTATCTGAGCACTATCTGTATTGCCCTTTTCACCACCACGGATGAGAGGAGATTGTACATTTACTTTACATGTGTAACAACTCATGACAAAACAAATGAAAGAAGACTCACCTCATGCCTCCCTTTTAATGTCTTACCACAGTAAGACATTATATAATAAAAAAATTTGATCAGTAATTTTGTTTTCACTGATGGGTTTAAAGTTTATTATTTTCCTGTCAGGCCAAGAAATCAGATATACTAAATTTAAAGTTTTGCGGATATTGTATCAGCTCTACTACTCTGTGGCCTAAAGACATATTGAGACTCTAAGAGCATGTGGCTGACAATGTTGTATAGCAGCTGGTACAGAAGAAAGCTGGCAGAGTACATCGCAGAGAATAAAAAAAGACTTTGCTAGTTGCCATTGTAAACTTTTTTGTCTTGAAAAAATTGTTACTAGAGCCGTCTTGTTAGCAACTGTCTTTATTACAGTATTTTGAATGTCTATATTTTTGAAATAAAAAAGCAAAGTTTCTATAAGTATTTATATATCCTCATTTGAATAAATGGTCCTTCCATTTGACCCAGTCTCCCATCTAACCACATATACTTATAGGAAGTACTACCAAACAATTTTAGGCATGCTGTTGAAACTTCTGGAAAAAATAAATCAATTAAAATAAAAAAAAATTACTATCAGCCATGCAACATACATCTTAATGCTGACAGATTTCAATTTTCAAATATATTCATATTTAAATTAAATTTAGCTAATTTTAGTTATTCAGATATACATGCAAAAATCTATTTGTTAAGTTGAAAATCCAGATACCTTGGAGTAATGCTTTCAGAGGAGGATTTTAACTAATACCTATATGGTCTTCCTATCTATTTCACAGAATTTATGTGTTGCATTATGAATAGCAAAGAAATAAGATATCTCTTATTGTTTATAATTAAGTAACTTTATCAGGTATTGAATACTCTCTATTTTTTTAATTTTAAGTTAACTTCCTATTAATTCTATTAAAATTCTTTGCCGTTGGTTAAAATGCTTTGAAAAGACTTGCTATATCAGAAGTTTCTGAGACTGTCTATCCTTTTCCCAGCTTTTGCGGAACTGGTTATATCCTGAGCAATGTCTTCTTTACCTCTTTTATAGGTTGTGCTTTATTCTATTTTTATTATGTGTATTTACCCCTATTACTTATTAAATATAAAGTTATTTTATAGAGAAGACCGTATCTTTTTTTTTAAAATTTATTTCCCAGTGCCTAGCATGGTAGGGATTAAATAAGTATTGTTGAGTGGCCATTTATTAAAATACTGCTTGGCTCCAAAAAGATCAGTCTTTTCCCTTCATAGCCTTCCCTAATGGCCAGGCAGCATCAACAGATATTGTTCCACATGTGAAATCATACACTTCTCAGACTTCGCGTCTGACAAATTCATACACTTCTCAGACTTTGCGTCTTATTCTATCAGTCATTACTAAATGCATGCTGTCTGACTTTAGCAGGACATCTATTAATGCTTAAACTCCTTATTTCAAATATAACTACTTCTGTTTTTATAATTCTTCTTACCCTGCTTGGAGGCCTGGTATTAGCATTTTCATTATTATTTTCCCAATATCATTCACAACTTGGCCATTTAACACTGATCACACATTGATCACAATTACTGTTGCAACTATTGCCCATTTTCCTTAAATCTTACACCGACCAATCATTTGGCCTCTCCTCTTACTTCACAGAGAAAATTCTACAAGTTTCTGCCTCTAAACCTCAAACCTTATCCGTGTCCTCTCCTTGTATGGGAAAAAGACTGAAAGGAGCAAGGGCAGAAGCAGGGCAACAGGTCTAGCAGCTATCATCATCTATGTAAGAACAACAATGGCTTGGACTAGGAGAGCAGTGGTGGAAGCAGTGAGACACTGCTGAGATCTGGAAATATAAAGACACAACTACCACTGATGCGCAGTATAAGGGAAAGAGCATTCAAGAATGATCCTAAGATATTTAGCACATAAAATTATCAATTACTTTGTGGGGTAAACTGTGAGAAGCAGGTTCTGGGAAGAGTTTAGGTTTGGGGTTGTTAATTATTAGATGCCTATGCATTGTCCAAGGGAACATATCAAACAGGAAGTAGAAGATACGACACTGGAGTTCAGAGGACTGTTTTGAAGTCCAAATGCAGTATGAAAAAAGAGCATCAAGTTGATGAATGCAATTTGCATGGATAATTAGGGTAGTTTTCCTGGAGAAAATGATTTTGAAGCTAAAACTTAATAAGTGGGAATTAATTAAATGAAGAGCAACTTGGGGATGGTTGAGATAATTCTAGGCAGAAGCAATTAATGGGAACATGTGATAACCTGAACTAAAACGAGATTGGTGTAATTGAGAAATTAAAACATGGCTGAAGAATTGAGAACTAACTTTAGAGTTACAGTATGATTTAGGAAATTATTAACTTATAAATCCTAATATGAACTTTGTTCTTCATCTTAGGCTAATGAGAAACCTTGAAGAGTTTTACATGAAGTCATATACGCTTCAGATTTGTATGTCATAAAGTTAAACCTGTTTGCACTTTTGGAAATGGATTGGAGGAAAACAAGACTAGAAGTGTTTAAACACCAAACAACAGCAACGAAAAAGACTGAAGCAAAGAGGTTACTAAGAAGCTTCATGAAAGAGTCTAAGAGATAATAGGGTAGGCATTACTAATATAGAGAAATTGATGATTGAATCTGAGAGATTTTTGGAGGGCTTTTGTTGTTGTTGTTTTTGTTGTTGTTGCTGTTATTGTACAACCCACAAATTATCGAATTGGTTTGGTGGTGAAGGAAATGAAAGAAACAAGATTTATGCAAAGATATTCAACCTGGACAAATACTTAAAATGTTGGTTCTATTTATTTGGCAGGCACATTTTTTTTGGTTGGAAAGATGAGTTCAGTGCTAGACAGGCTGCCTTCTAAGAGTATTGTAAATAATCTGTATTCCTACTCTAGAGATCAAAAGGGTTGTTTAGGAAATTGTCCAGGGTATTTTGAAATATATAAAGAGTTGGGTCTATAAATGACATTTTAAAGTATGAGAGAAATTTTAAAGTGAGGAAAGAAGAGGGCCTAAAATAGAAGACTGAGGAAATTCAATATTAAATATAGCATATACAGGAAACAGAGTGTGCAGAGGAGATTAAGAAAGAGGATCCCACTAATTGGGAAGAAAAGCAAAGAACTGTGGTGGCAGAGAAGCAAGGGTAAAAACAATTCAAGAGAAAAGCAGGGATAATCAGTCCCCAAGCTGCTGAGTGGCCAGGTTACGTAAATACCGAAAGGGACCTTGGCACTTAAGTACAAGGAAGCCACAGGTTATTTTGTCAAGTACAGTTCTCAGTGGAATGGTGGACATGGAGGTAGTTAGTCTTAGGTTGAAAAATGAAAATTAGGTAAGGACATGGAGAAAATGAATAGAGTTGTCTGTCAAGAAGTTTGCCTGACTTACTGTGGAGAGGAGTTATAGGATGGTAGGCTAGAAGATCTGAGATGAGGGGAGTAGGTCAGTAAATTTTAATACGAAAGAAAAAAACAGAATTAAATACTGTTAATAAGACAGTACCAGGTAGAAGTAAAGTTCTACGAGAGAAAGATCATCTTTGTAGAAAAAGGTTTCTGAGAAGAAAGGAAGATAGGGACCCTTGTTAGGAGAAACCTTGTTATAACAGGTTATAACCTTGTTATCACTATAACACTAGTGATACCAGTAGATTTTTAGATTTTGTGGTGCACTGAACACTCATTTCTCTCTAAGGGAGGAGGTGATATCAATAGCTAAGAAAGATGAAATTATTGGAAGGCTGTTAGACTTGAGGAGAATGGAAAAATTCTTAAATAGTAGTTGAGGAGAATGGGAACAAGAGAGTTAATTATATAAGCATGATAGGATCGCTGGGCATGTTAAAGACTCAGCTGAGGTTGGTAAGCATGGATTTATCAATCTGCCTGAAGGTTGGTTTGGAAGCTGCATTCTCTTTTCATCCTATGTTTAGAGAACTGTCTAAACATAAAAGTTACTGTAAAATGTCAGCAACTTAAATTTGTTTGCTAGAAAATGTAATAACAAATAGCGTTAAAGTTTTCTACCAGAAACTCACACTTCTGAGATATAATGGCTTAATTAAAAAAACAAATATCCACTATGGTATCATGTTTGAATGACTAATTCAGATTAAAATATTGGACAAACTAATTTTTAAAATACTACTTTGTCCTTAATTTTTTGAAGGTCTTTGATTTTCTTTTGGATATTTTGGTCATTGGAAGTAGAATTTTCATAGTTAAGATTAGACAAATAAAATTTTTTATTTAAAAAAATATTTTTTTATTTAAAAAATTTTTTTAAATTTAAATTTTTTTTAAATTTAAATTTTTAAATTTTTTAAAATTTTTAAAATTTTTTTAAAATTTAAATTAAAAAAATTTTAATTTTCAAATTTTTTTAAATTTTAAAAATTTTTTTAAATTTAAATTTTTATTTAAAAATTTTATTTAAAAATTTTTATTTAAAAAATATTTATTTTCACTGTTGAAACTTTTTATAACTGTCTTTGAGAGGGTATATTCAGGCAAATAATGATCATGTCCTTTCATAATAGGAAACTTCATCATATTCTTGATTGTTCCCTTCCTGTCTTTCATATTTGAAAGAAATAAGGCTATCTGACAGGATTTCCTCCATTAAAATTTTAGAAAGATTTTATATGCACATGCATGCACGCACACACACACTATATGAAAGTCTTCAGTCCTATAAATTACGGAGAATATCTTTCGTTTCTTTTTTTGCGGTATGCAGGCTTCTCACTGTTGTGCCCTCTCCCATTGCGGAGCACAGGCTCCGGACGCGCAGGCTCAAGTGGCCATGGCTCACGGGCCTAGCCGCTCCGCGGCATGTGGGATCTACCCAGACCGGGGCACGAACCCATGTACCCTGCATCGCAGGCGGACTCTCAACCACTGAGCCACCAGGGAAGCCCTGAATATCTTTTTTTGACTTTACAATATCTTTATTAAGTTTTCTTATTATAGTAGGAAATCATGCAGAAAATCTTAGGCATACAGAACACTATGAAGAAAATTTAAAAGAACAAAATACTAACCCCTAGACGTAACCAAGTGCTTCCAATATTTTGTTGGAAATTATCTCCTAACACTATATACAAAAATCAACTTAAAATGAATTAAAGACTTAAACATAAGAGCTGGAACTATTAAACTCCCCAAAGAAAACACAGGGGAAATGCAAAATTTATTTTGTGTCTACTGTATGAAGGTTTACATTATTTTAATCATCAGAAATAATACATCTAATCAAACGTCATTTAGAAAAAGAAATTTGTAGGATTTTCATCTTCTTTGTATTAACCTAATGATAATATATCTCCCTACTGGAATAAAAAATATCTCCTAAATATTAACAGTTACATAGTAGCATTATATTGAAGGTTATCTTATTAACACACCATAAATAGGCTATGCAACTTGAAAACATAAATAACTTGGCAATGAATCAATTCACTTTTGTCCTTTACATTTTGGTTAAAAGTGGAAAATATTCATAAGTAATTGGGAGTTTATGATTTGAAGTAGCTAGCTTTAGAATTATGTCTTTTAGGCTAAAATATAAGAAATTTGAAAATTTTTTATCGTTTAGATAACAAGCCATACACTACGCCAACTAGTCTAATATAACCTACTGCTTAATGCTGTTCCCTGAAGTCTATCATTATTAACATGTCCTGATTTGATTATATATTTTTGTAGGTCTCATATGAATTGAATGTGATTCTTCATTAATGTTTCTAGCTAAAATTTAAAAATAATGGGATGAATGTTTAGTATAATTGTTAAACCATGATATTTTCTGAAAACTATTTAAATTGTTTTTAATGACAGCAAACTGACTTTCAATATCAAAATAATTATAGTAAAATTTTATAATAATAATATTTTGATCATATCATGATACAGGCATTGCATTAAGGGCTTTATTTATATAATTTATTTGTTACTTAGAACTCTCTGAGGTATTCTGGTATCACAAATTATCTCTATTTTCAATTGTAAAATTTGAAATTTATAGAGATTAAATAATTTGTGGAGTATACAGCAATAAATGTTAGACATTACTTAAAGACTAAAATCAAGAAATTCCTTATTAAAATTTTCAAAAGCCACTTTTCTAAAAAATATTTTTAATCATTTGGTGATAATATGAGGAAAAATAAACAATTCTCTGTGGATTTTGTAGACTAATATGTGTGTTAGACCTTCAATCATCTATTTCTAAAGATTTTAATAAAAACTAAATTTTATTATTCACAAAAGTAGGTTTTCTACATAAATAATGCATACTCACATGTCTTTTGAAAATAAGATTTATTACCATGTAACAATAAAGCTGAATTATACCAAATGAAGATTCATTGAAAACAAAATGTTTACTGCATTATGTAAAATTTAAACTTGGAAAAACAATTTTGAAATCTATTTGGGATATATTTTCTCACAATTTACCCAAATGAATTCTTCCTTTCTAAAAGTTATTTTTTAGAACATGAAAAGTATTAAATTTAAATACCTTGTTAAATAATTAAATTGAAGTTTTACATTTTATAAACCAAAAATATTCATTAAAATGATTCAGTTATCATACCGATAAATTTACAAGAACACATATTTTCCTGTTGTTTTACAAAATAAAATTCCAACTATTGAAATGAAGCCCTGCTGGTAAAAGTCTGGAATTAAAGCAATAGTTTAAGTTATACATATATGCTTCATTTATGAAATCAAAGTATAGAATATGCATTTTGGTAAGTTTTTATATATTACTGCATACATTCACTATTCAACAAATAGTTATTGATCCTCTATATCGAGCCAAAAACTGGGCACAATGGAGGAGAAAAATATTGTCTCTCTTTCCCACCAGACTTTAAACTCTGAGACCAGTGGAAAAGATGGGCAATCATTTAAAATATAATACGAAAAAGGCCATGAGAGCAGAAATTCATGATACTAGGGAAATAAACTAAAATATAATAAATGAGGAAGGAAAAGGACAGGAACATTATCCTGAAAGAAATGCTGACTAAGCTGGGACCTCAACTCTCTGTGATATTTGCAGTGAAAAGTAAATTGTAGGAAGAGAGAACAATTTGAACAAAAATCTAGACCTATACTAAAAGAGTGCAAAACAATCATGGAAATGAAAGTAATTCTGTATATAGTATTAAATGAAACGAATGGAATTTTGGAAATCCTAACTTTAAGCTTTTCTTTTCTCCATGGTTTCTACTGAGGGAGAAATTAGATGAGGTATAATATTAATAATATCTCATTTTTCTAATAAAGGGCCATGTCACAAGTAGTACTGGATACAGAGCTAAAACAAATTAACATATCATGACGTAACATGGAAGGATAAAGTGTGACTTATTATGCCCTTTCCAATTAACCTAAAATGACTAAGTTCATAGACTAAATCACTTCTGATATGTTCCATAGGCTCAATCACTTCTGATATGTTCCATAGACTCAGATAGAGAACCTGGACATAGTAAGAACAAGTGGATCATAGTAAGAGACAGCTGTTGCCCAAACATGCTCATGATATGGGAGGTATGAAGCAAAAAACAGTTCAACATATGGGCAAAGAAAGAAAAGGGAGTGGATCCTGAGTGGAAATGAATAACCACATTATTGGAATTTAATAATTGAACAAAAGGAGCAAATACCTCCATTTCCAGTAAGTTATACAGTTTCTACTAAGGCCAATAAATCTTATTTTTCTCACATGATAAAATATAAAATACTGTATATTTTAAAGGCCCAAAATCTTATTACTCAATATAAGCTCCATCATATGCTTAATATTTTGACATCAAAGTTCTAGTTTCTTACATTTCAGGTTGAGATTGTGATAACTCTGTGCCTTTAGAGTGCAAGTGTTCCTTTGCTTGTATTTTTTGTCTAAAGTAGTAACCATGATGTTACTTTTTTCCTATCCTTACATCTTTTATTATCATTAAAAGGGCTCAACTGGTTAATAAACACATGTTTAGTAAGTACCCAACATATCCCCATTACTTTATTGGTCCCATGAACTATGGCTAAGAAAAAGAAAAACAAAACTAATAGAAATTAAAAACAAAAACCTAATATCAAATTTTGTGACACTGATGGGACATCAGAGTTCAGTGAAAGAGATATCTGTATTTGCTAGAAACAGAGTAAGCTTCATGGAAAAGATAGATACACATTATAGGAACAAAGATATGAGGGTAATTGCATGGACCACTGTGAATAACAATATAAAACAGGCTAAAAATAAGTTTAAACTTGACCAAATAGAGAAAACGTAAACCCAACATTTGTGTGTCCCCCTGGGAGAAGTAGTATAGAGCTTTTCCTTTGTACATTATATATACTATGAAGTATACATAGCATATATGCATATATCTATGTCATGTATATGCATATATATACACACACATATAAACCATGTAATACAAACACACACTGATCCAACATGTCCTGAAAACATAACTGACTGTTTAGACCAACAAAATGAGACGTTTCAAACTATCTAGGAAAACAGATGACTCCCTTTAGAGAAGCTCTTGCTCCTATCCCTTTCCCCATGCCTCACTCTCTGCCTTGCACCACCCTCCATATTTCCCATGGAAGAAAACTGAAAAGTGTGATGCCAGGATTGTATTATAAAACAATGTCTCATCCTTCTTCGTGCTGCATTGGAACTGCCATGAAAGAACTTATTTCAAAGGGTACTGAAAGATTACAATAGGCAGCATTTCCAAAGGCCTATAAATCCACATTGTGAGTATCACAGTGAATTAAGTAAGCCTTCCCAATGTTCATTCTGAAATATTTACATATGTGTTATTTTTCCTTGGAAGCAGACATAGATCTGCTTTGGCTGCTTTTCATTTTGTTGGCTTCACATTAAAAAGTGCAATATTAAAAGTCAGGTAAAAACAGGTTTAAACTTGAGGCTGCCCCTGATGTTGAATGGACGGATAGAATTTATAGTCCCAAAGACTCAGACACATTGAACATCAAACATAATACTGAAATGTCTGAGGTAAATGGAAAAGGTAGCATCTTTTGCAGTCTCAGAAGGCATGAGAGAGAGAGAGAGAGATGGATTTCATAAGGACAATAGTTTGAATGGTTATTTTCGTATACAAATGCTTTCAAATTATTGCAAGTAATGTGAAACTCCCTCATCAGGAGACCAGTGTTTTGTGCTTCCTGAAACAATTGGGACTACAGTCATCAACAGTATTTCACCTCTTGCCTGGCTTGTTTCCAGTTGGAGACACAGACAGGTATTTATAAGGCTCTGAGATATGGAAAAGCTAAGCAGCAAATCTGCTTGGCAGAACCTGAAATTCTCTTTTTATTTTTTTTGAATAACTGAACCTTGATTTTAAAGCCATATTTGTGGCAAAGAGAGTTTTATCCATGCCATACAGAATTGTTTATCCCTGTCTAATCCAAATATCACTTTATAGCAAAATTTTTATGTCTAAAATGTCAAACATTTCATTTTCATAATACTGGTTTGTTTTTGTGAATGGCAAAATGATTTCTTTAAACAAATTTTTGTAAGAATTCCTGACATTTGGTTTTCTGAAACCAAGCAACTATTTCTGAAACATATAGTTAAAATGCTTATCCTAGACATTCTATTCAACATATCTTGTGAAAGTCATGGCATATGTAAACAAGAACATATAAATATCACCTAGTAACTATTAATGTAGTAAAATATATATATATTATTCAGTAATAGCAAACATACCAAAGTTACTTCTTTCTCTGCTGTGAAAAACAAATTTTGTAATTTTCTCCCATTTTTCCCCTATATTTATAAAATAAAAATATATTGAGTATTTTGAAGAAGTTCAGAAATCCCATTCAGAAGATATAAATGAATTTGAAACTTCAAAGTTTCCTTTGTTATTTTTTGGGGGGAAGGGGATAATAAATATTCTGTACTTCAATAATAAAGATACAAATTACCTCAACTTTAATTATTTTAAACTCCATCCTTTTCTAAGCTCAAGATTTTGAAACTACTAAAACAATTAGCTCTTGTTTTAATATTGTCACTTTGCGCAACTTTCTTAGAAAATGCTTTTTAGATTCACTCAAACTGTTTTGGCATTTGACTTTTCCATTTCCCTCTAATTCTTTTTTTTTTTTTTTTTGCGGTACGCGGGCCTCTCACTGTTGTGGCCTCTCCCGTTGCAGAGCACAGGCTCCGGACGCGCAGGCTCAGCGGCCACGGCTCACGGGCCCAGCCGCTCCGCGGCATGTGGGATCTTCCCGGGCCGGGGCAGGAACCTGCATCCCCTGCATCAGCAGGAGGACTCTCAACCACTGCCCCACCAGGGAGGCCCCTCCCTCTAATT
Organism: Orcinus orca; assembly: GCF_937001465.1. Lineage (NCBI taxonomy): Eukaryota > Metazoa > Chordata > Mammalia > Artiodactyla > Delphinidae > Orcinus > Orcinus orca. Next base: position 81,540,638 of record NC_064567.1, read on the forward strand.
CTTTTATGAGTGTCAGCTGGCTTTTCCACTTGATAAGGAACTAGTAAAATCCTGGAAACTTTTTTAGTCACATTTATCTCAGTCACTCATTAGCACTTGGAAATGTTTAGGCACAAAAATAAAATTAGTAGGAAAATGTTTCTAATGCTACAGGTTTTAGATATTTGCTCATAAACAAAGAGTTGCTAATATTTGAGTCAGATGATGAGAAAGAAAATCTGATGAATGCATAGAAAAATCAAGTTTTTATATTTCATTACTATTCAATTTAGCTTTAAGTGATAATTTTTGGGCTCCATGGAAAAAAACTGTTTTTTTTTTAAATTGGAATATATAGATTGGCTCAAGTTTCGATCACAAAAAAGGTCTTTGCATGCCATTTTCCCTTTAGTAGAACCATTAGAGTATGCTTTGCATAGCCAAACTTCAAATAGCGGGGATTTAGTGAATTTCACTATGTTCTTATTGTGATGTGTATTTCTCCTCTCCATTTTCTTTCTGCCTATTGATTACTCATTTCTTTGACTGATCTTCCTTAGACCCTTTGCTTGCTCTCTTTCTTGTGCCTATAATGAAGAGCTGGCCTTAACCTTTCTTACCTTGCTTTTTTCCTCTACACACTTTTCCTAGACCACATTGTCCACACACTTGGTTCTGTCTACTACCTACAGGTTCTAAAGTTCCTGATCCCAACTTCCAGCATAAACTGGAGATCTCATAAGCTCCAAGGTCTCTCTGTATCTTCTTCAAGCACTATAATAATTTTTAACTGGGGTTCTTCCTTAAATCCACTTCTCCCACTACTTTCCCTTGGTCCAGAAGAATTTCTCTCCTTCTCAATTACCTAAAGAAATTGAATGTTTGCTCACCTCTGGGCAGGACCTCTCCCTCAAAAAGCACACTTGTAACACAGTATTTACACCATAACTTTACACAAACCAGAGCAGAAATTCAGGCTTAGTTGTTCCTCAGTAGAATTCAACTTGAGGAGAGGAGTTACTTGTTCATTTGTGCATGTGGAACTCCTAACTCATAGCAGATATTAAATAAAAAAGAAGTATCTGTGGAACAAATGGATAAATCTATGTTTACTTATCATCATTCGAACTTCTCAGACCCATACCGATTCCTCACTCGGCTTATAAAATGTTATTTATTTCCAAGTAGCTAACCAAAGAAGCTAACCAAAATTTTAGAACACTAGAGACGAATATTTCAGTTCATTTATTCTTTCAATGATCATAATTACTAATAAGCATCAAATTACTTTTTAAACTACTGAGGAAAATATTTTAACAACATTGTTGAAGTATAACTGCTATACAACAAAATGCACACAAACTATTCATTTGATAAGCTTTGACATATTATGCATTTGTAGAACTATCACTACATCAAGATATTGAATAAATCTATCACCCTCAAGTTTCCTCAAGCCTTTATGTAATCTCTCCCTCCTTTAACTACTTGCTCCCAGTTTCCCAGGCAACCACTGCTTTATTTTCTCTCACCATATATTAGTTTGCATTTTTCAGAATATAACAAAAATGAAATAAAACAGTATGTACTCTTCTTTGATCTGACTTCATTCAGTAGAATTATGTTGAAATACTTTTTGTTAGTTTACATAACAAGAGCTTATTCCTTTTGAATTCTGAATGGAATATAAAATTCCATAGTAGGGGCATACCACAATTTTTAAATCTGTTCACTTGTTGATGGACATTTGAGTCGTTTCCAGTTTGGGACTCTCAAGAATAAATCTATCACTACTCCTGTGATATGCCTTTTTAAGGGTATGTGCTTTCATCGTTCTTGGGTAAATTTCTAAGATTTGAATGGTTGAATCATATGGTAAGTCAATGTTTAGTTTTTTAAAAAAATGTCAAAATGTTTTCCAAGGTATTTGTACTGCTTTAAATTCTAGCAATATATGAGAATACTAATTGTTTCACATCTATGCCAACACTTGGTATGGTAAGTCTTTAAAATTTTAACTTTCTAATAGATGTGTAGTTGTATCTTATTATGCTTTTAACTTCCAATTGCCTAATGACTAAGGATTTTCACATCTTTAATGTGCTTATTTGCCATTCATATATCTCCTTTGATGAAGTGTCTGAATGTTATAAAGAAATTAAAACACATGAATCACTGATACACAAGGCAACATGAATGAATCTCAGAATGTTGAACACTATAAACCAGACACAAAGGAGAGTATACTGCATAAGTCCACTTATCTCAAGTTCAAAACAAGAAATATAGTCTATAGTGATTAAAAATCAGGATAATCATTAACTGTGGGGTTGTTTACTAAATAGGAGTATGACTAAGATTCTTGGGCTACTGTTATGTTCTATTTCTCTATTTGGGTGAAAGTTACAAGGGTTTTAATTTATTTTGCTTTTGAAAGTTTATCACTTATGATCTAACTTTTATGTGTATACTATATTCAATGAGAAGTTTAATTTAAAATAATAAATACAAAATATCTTATTCAACAATAGCAAGAGCAATGATAATAGCAACTAGCAACTTTTCCAAATGTTTCTTATGTGCCAGAATCTATACTAAATGAAAGCTAAGAAAAAATAGGAAGGGTAAGAAATGGTAGTCAACAATATCCTTATACACAGAAAGTGTTTAGATCTGGTGTTCATAACTCAGTGAAATGCTTTACTTAGTATTTGCTGTCACAAGTTGTCTTGCATTGAAAATATTGATTTGAAACCCACTATGCAATGTGATCAAGAAACTCAATGGTTAACTCTATTATGGTGTGCAGGTAGGAATACAAATAAAGTTAGGAAAATAAACTAGAAATATCAAGAAATTTGTTTTTAAGAAATTAGTTGGCTCTTAGAAATCAAAGATGACACAATCAGATGGAGAGATATACTATGATCTAGGATGGGAAGAAGCAATACTGTTAAAATGACTATACTACTAAAAGTAATCTACAGATTCAATGAAATCCCTATCAAATTACCAATAGCATTTTCAGAAGTAGAACAAAAAAAATTTACAATTTGTATGGAAACACAAAAGCCCCTAAAAGACCAAAGCAATATTGAGAAAGAAAAGTGGAGCTGGAGGAATCAGGCTCCCTGACTTCAGCTATACTACAAAGCTACAGTCATCAAAACAGTATGGTACTGGCACAAGAATGGACACACAGAATAATGGAACAGGATAGACAGTCCAGAGATAAACCCACACACCTAGGGACACCTAATCTATGACAAAGGCAAGACTATACAACGGAGAAAAGACAGTCTCTTCAATAAGTGGTGCTGGCAAAACTGGGCAGCTCCATGTAAAAGAATGAAGTTAGAACATTCTCTAACACCATACACAAAAATAAACTCAAAGTGGATTAAAGACCTAAGTGTAAGACTGGATACTATAAAATTCTTAGAGGAAAACATAGGCAGAACACTCTCTGACATAAATCACAGCAAAATCTTTTTGATCCATCTCCTAATGAAAACAAAACCAAAAATAAACAAATGGGACCTAATTAAACTTAAAAGCTTTTGCACAGCAAAGGAAACCATAAACAAAATGAAAAGACAACCCACAGAATGGGAGAAAATATGTGCAAATGAAGCAACTGACAAAGGATTAATCTCCAAATTATACAGAGAGCTCATGCAGCTCAATATCAAAAAAAACCCCAAACAACCCAATAAAAATTGTGCTGAAGATCTAAATAGATATTTCTCCAAAGAAGACATATAGATAGCCAGAAAGCACATGAAAAGCTTCTCAACATCACTGATTATTAGAGAAATGCAAATCAAAACTACAATGAGGTATCACCTCACACTAGTCAGAATATCCATCGTCAAAAAATCTACAAACAATAAATGTTTGAGAGGGTGTGGAGAAAAGGGAACCCTCTTGCACTGTTGGTGGGAATGTAAATTGATACAGCCACTATGGAAAACAGTATGGAGGTTCCTTAAAAAACTAAAAATAGAGCTACCATATGATCCAGCAATCCCACTCCTGGGCATATACCTGGAGAAAACCATAATTTGAAAAGACACATGCACTCCAACCTTCACTGCAGCACTATTTACAATAGCCAGGACATGGAAGCAACCTAAATGTCCATCGACAGATGAATGGATAAAGATGTGGTACACATATACAATGGAATATTACTCAGCCATAAAAAGAATGAAATAACGCCATTTGCAGTGACATGGATGGACCTAGATATTGTCATACCGAGTGAAGTAAGTCCACAGAGAAAGACAAATATCGTATGATATTGCTTATAGGTGGAATCTAAAAAATGATACAAATGAACTTATTTACAAAACAGAAATAGAGTCACAGATGTAGAAAACAAACTTATGGTTACCGGGGGGAGAGGCGGGGTGAGGGATAAATTCGGAGATTGGGATTGGCACATACACACTACTGCATATAAAACAGATAACTAATGGTGACCTACTGTATAGCACAGGGAACTCTACTCAGTACTCCAGAATGACCTACATGGGAAAAGACTCTAAAAAAGAGTGGATATATGTATATGTATAACTGACTCACTTTGCTGTACAGCAGAAACTAACATAACATTGTAAATCAACTATACTCCAATAAAAATCAATTAAAAAAAAGAAATTAGTTGGCTCTTACTGAAGGTTAAGAGTTTTTTGTTTGGCGGTTTTTTTGGTCTCATTTTATATTCTTTGAATGTTGTCAGAAGTTTTATATCATATTGATAACCAAGACACAAAGAATGCTTTCATAAGCATTCAGTGCTTTTCTAGTCTTCTTTTAAAAATCTAACAAACACGTTTTCAGTAAGTAAAGGATAAATGACAAATAATTTCCATATTTTTGTTTTGAAAAGTGAATTCAGACTGGATATCTTCTCTGAAATAATCAATCATATGTAATTGTCAGATTAAAACTAAGCATTTTAAATAAAAGCCTTTCTAATTCATCTTTTTTTTTATATTAAATGAACTGAAAAAAGAAACTTAGCTATGATGATCTTTAGAAACAGACAAGAATATTTTGGTGAGATATAAGATTTTGAAACAGTATTCAAATTCTATACTTCAACATTTTTGTTAGTACATTGTCAAACATAAAACACATCAGTTCATTAGGTCACACAAAAAGTATTTATTAAACATTCTCTAGTTTGGAACATTCATGTGCAAATCTACTGATGCATATATGTATGCAATTCTGCTGGGTATATATCTGGGAATAAAATTTCTGAGTCAGAGCATATGTATATTTAGCTTTAGTAGCTTCTGTCAAACAATTTTACCAAACAAAATTTTGAACAAGTACAGTCCCCGTATATTCTTGTCTAGAATCCACGGAGGAAACAGAAAAGTAAACAACAATTTCGAAGTATGTTGATAAGCACTGAAATAGAGGTTTACAACAGAGCACTAAATACTACAGTGTGCTTTTGTATACATATATACACATAAATATATGCTGACACTTGTGAAATAATATATTAGTACTACTATCATCTTAGAATATCACTGCTTCTGTGTTGTAAAATAACTGAAATTGGAAACTTAAACAAATGACTCCCATGAGAAAAAGTAATCTTTCAGTTACATTTAGGAATTTTCTGAACAATGCCCTACATGCCATTTGCTTGAAGTCTAGAATAGTAAAGTTCAGTTCAAGTTGATTCCAGATGTTCAGCTCTATTGAATTATTTTCAGGTTTCTTAAAGTGCTAAGCTTTTTCTTGCCCTTCTGTCTGATTTAGATACCAATTCTCTGGGCATCTCTGATTATACAAATTATCACACTCTACTTGTCAGAAGAACAAACTGTGTCAGGAGTCAGCAAGTGCTAATTAGAGACAATTCTCCTGATCCAGCCACCTGTCTGTCCCTGACACACCTTGGGAAAAATGGTTTTGTGAATATTGAAAGGTAGATTACTGAAACTATAATTTTGGGGATAAAGGAAATTTTCTGCTGTATGATAAAGCTTAATGAAAGTTACGTTTAAAAAATCACCTCAGTCATATTGTAACAAGCCACCAAGACTTGGAAAATAAGCTCTACCTGGAGGTGATGAGTTGGACACTCTGGACAGCAAGGAACAACAACAGTGATTACAAACTACATTTCTCTGAGCTGCCTCAACTGTTTGGATCCCAGCCAAGGACATCAGGTCTCTATTTTAGCACCTGTAACGAGGAGAGACTAGATGCATCCCAGTCTAAGAAGAGGGGTTGCTCACAGGTCAGCAGTCCCAGAGATTTGCTGTGAGGGACACACCTGAGTATTACCAGCAAGAAGCCATAAGCAAACTGAAGATTACTGGCCCAAGGAACAATGTAAGGAGGCCTAGCTGGGAAGGCAGGGACCATGCTTTACTTGTCATTGTATTCCCAACAACTTTTAATGAAGGGTACAATTGTAGTTACTTGATATTTATTTGATGAATAGTAAATGAATTTCCTAGTGAAAGAAAAAAATATCTGTGATAGGATAAACATCAAGTTGAATGAGCTAAAGTGGAGGTCAAGATAAATATATTGGGCTATGTGTTGGAATGTGTGTGTGGGTGGAGGTATGAATACAATCATTAAAAAAAAAAAAAAACCCTCATAATGTATTAGGGCTGGAAGGCCTTTTTGAAGCCATCTTGTAGAGTTCATTTCATGGATCTAAGACTCAAGGAGGAACGTTCCTGGCCACAGCACACATCTAACAGGTAATGAGTGCTGGGATGGTGAGTTGAGTTCAGAATTTTGGCTTCTAGTTTAGTTATTTTTTTCAACTAGACAATGACGTTTCCCTGGGGGTTATAACAGTAAGTATTGGGGAATGTAAAATCCTGGTCTTTTCATATTATGTCTACATCTTGATATATTATAATAGAAATTTGGGGGGAAATTAAAAAATACTTAGAGATAAAAGTAAAGATTCATTAAAATAGGAAGAATTCAATTATGACAGCAACTAAAAGATGTTGAATTATTGGACCTAAAAATAAATACACTGAATATGTTCTCTTTATGAATAGACTAAGAATAATTTGTAAATTATTATATATGGATTTCCAATGAAATCTTATACCTAAATAAAGTATATTTACTATCCCATACCATATGTTTACCACTTATTTATATTAAAAATATAATTTGCCTTCTTTTATAAGGCAATAATTTTTTTAAGTACAGACATTTTTCTAGGTACTAGGTTCTCACATTAACTCTGAGTAATGGAAACAAATTGATCTGTGGACTCCTCCTGCGTCTTATCTGTCACTGGTCAAATTTCTCTCCATAGGGTATTAAGCCCCAGCTCTTCAATATGAGGCTCATATTGAAGCTCTTAATCTGAGTCTGAAAGTGGTGGGAGAAGCTGGAACCTTTTCCACTGCTCTGTCATGGATAACTCTTAGTGTTGGGTAAGCTATTCAAATACAACTCGAATAAGGGAGGCTGTTCTGTAGTTCCTGTGGTTACCCAGGGGAAAAAGAGATAGCCAGCAGTGTTAAGAGATGAGATGATTCTCAAACAGTAAGGGACAAATCAAAATAGAGATGGGGAAAACTGTTCTAATCAGAATAGGTACCATTTTATGAGGATGAGGACACAGTGGCATCCATAAAAAGTTAAGTAACTTGCCCAAGATCATATAGCTAGAAAACGGCGGAACCAGGGTCTGAACTTAGATGATTCTGACCAAAGCCAGTGCTCTAAATTTTACAGTGAATTGGCTCTAACTCAGCTTAAATGACACACAGCATAAAACAATAAATATTTATGGAGTACTTTCCATATGTCCAACAAATTATGAGAAGTCATAAAGAAAGTTACAAGGGGGATAAATATGAAAATAATTCTAAAATAATTATTATCTAGACCATAATGTATAGGATATCAGAGAAATGTTAAAATCCCTTCACATCATTTGGTGTGGTGGATGTGGTGTGGATAAAGCAGACTGAACTTTTAAAAGATTTGAGTCATTAAGGAATATGGGCAAAAGTATATGCATGCATGTAACCTATAGGATCTCGATGCTTTCAAAATGAGAAATGCAAGTTGCAGAACAATATATATTTAGGAATACCATCTATTTAAGGATGAGGTCTTATGTGGCACAAAATCCAGTCATACTGAACCACACAAGGGAGTGAGAAGTGGCTACTTCTGCATTAGGAAGCATGAGGGAAGAGCTTCACTTTTTATATTATATACCTTTATATTGTTTATTTTTTAAAATAACTATTTCAAATGGTTTAAAATAACATTTTATGTATTTATGTTTTGATTTAAAAATACATTACTTGAAGGTAAAAATCTATGTTCAATTTGAAAAAATATCAGATCTTTGGGTTATTTGTGGGTCTGTTTACTAGGTGGTTTATGAAAGTATGGTATCTCATTTCTCTCTTATGGTTCTGAAATAGTTTTTTTTTAAATGTGAGTAATGACCTAGATGTCTTCTTACCTTTGTTCAATTTAACCTTTCTCAACTTTATTCAGTAAGTTCACCATTAATTTATCATTCCTAAGTCTAGAAAATCTAAAGATATTGGAGAAATCTAGAGGACTGTGAAGGTCAGAGAGCTCTTGGAAATGTTTAGGCTACACACGAGGGGTGTTAAAACAATTATTTACTACTAATCTTTTCCTCCGTAAGATAAAAAATGCAACATTCTATTCAGTGGAAAGTCTGATTTTTGCAACATCTGAATTTGTATTTCAAGTTGAGTAGCACAACAAGGCATACCATCCCTAAGAAGACAAAATATCTCTAAGCCTCCATTGGCCAAATTTGCAAAATCTCAGACTCCTCAAATCCCTCCAGGCTCCTGAAGAAGTTCAGTTTCCTGGAATTTCTCAAACTAGCTTGCACACTCGATGCTCTTGAGACTACAGGTATCCCCCCTCCCTTACTATAAAAACTGGATGCCCAGGTCCTAGTTGGCTATATAATGAGACCTGCGTGGTTTTAGCAACTGTGCCAGCTGGATTTCAGAAGTGCTATTGACCAACTGACTCCTGACATGCCTCCCTCCTTCTTTTTGATCAGGACTGTCTTGTATTGTTTTGCTATGCCTGCCCCACCATTCTATGTTGAGTATATGGGGACCAGATAACTAGGCCATTTTTGTTCACAGGCCTTCAGATCAGGAGGAAATGGATCCAAGGACCAAGGGGACATCCGTCACTCTTTTAGAAGATAAGATCCTTGAATTTGAGTTGATGATTTGTAGGGTGGAGACTTCAAGGCCTTTGGATGGGAGTGGGTCTATCTTTTTCTAGAAAGGCACATGAATATTTGAAGGAAAGAGGGTGGACCGTGGTAGTCAGCTTCATGGTCAGAGGTTGTCTGGGGATGTAGTCTAGCTCCAGTCAAACCTTTTGATAACTGCATCCTCACCCAACATCTGACTATAAGCCTCACGAGAAACCCTAAGGCTGAACCACTGAATTGGCTGCTTTGAATCCTTACTAACAGAAACCATGAGAAATTATAAATGATCATCATTTTAAGATAGGAGTCCGCAAACCTTTTTCTGTAAATGGCCAGATAGTATAAACTTTAGGCTTTGTAGAAGATATGGTGTTCATGGTGTGTAATAATATAAAAAAATGGTTAAAAGCTTTCCTTGGTAAATTTTTTCTTCTGTTTTGCACACTAACTGAAATAAAGTTGTTTAGCAAAATAAACATTTATTATTTAAAATTCATAAAACGCAGATAAATGAGCTATACAGAGCCCAGCAATAGACTTGTTCCTCGCACAGCAGTGCATCATATTAATTAAATTATTTGTAAACTGGCTTTCATCCCTGGAATGCAAATATTTCTTTTCTAGTATATGCTAAATACTTGTCTTGAGAGTATTATTGATATTAACCTCAGACCTGATGAGTGTCAGATCACAGAAAAGAGAAAGGGACAGAAGAAATAACAGAATAATGGGGGAAAAGTAATATTATGCATGTACTATCAATATGATTTTTAATTTTGCTTTGTCACCATCAGAGGCCAGTCATATTAGATAATTTTATGTCTTTAGTTTTAGTAGGAATTCAGATCCAAATAAGCATAACTTCTAACACTTTAAGTAACTCACTGATAAACTTCAACAAACAGGAAATAAAGGAATTTTCATGAAATTTACTTGGTGAATATGAAAAATTTGAATTCATCTATCCATCTGATTCCATCTATAAATATATATATATAAAAATATATAGATAATATAGCATATATACATACGCATGTTTATATACACACACGTATGTTTACTATACATGTTTACTAACCCCATCAATAACAACATGAACACAAACTTAAATTTAGCTGTAATTGTTCTTTACTCTCCTTAAATCACCAAATGTGGAGCAGGGACAAAAATATTACAACAAAGGTTTGTTTTTTTCATTCATAGCCAAATCCATTTGAAAATTTCAGAGCTTGGACAAGATATTTTTGAAAATCTGAACAAACCTCTAGAGGAAGAAACTAGCAGCGTGCCTGTGGTCTTAATGTAAGACTAAGTTAAGCTCATACCTGTATGGTGGTGATTGGGAGAGATGAGAAATGACTAATACCCTGATTCCTTATTTTAGAGATTCAACATTCTTGGAATACAAAAAATGATTACCCATCTCTGGAGATCATGATTTAGGTAAAATGTGTCTAGAACAGCATGCAAAGTTTGGAAAAGGAAGTTACCAGTAATACTGTTAACAGAAAGCATAAAACAGCCTGCCAGCTGCACAGGTTTCAAAACTTGGCTTAACAAGTGATGAAAAGTAGCTCCCCAGTTGCATTTTAAAAAAGAAGAAAAAAAAGGAACATTAAGACTGTCATGCAAATTGGAATCAGTCCCAAAGTCCAGGATATGAATACAATTAGGCCAAAAGTAATAGAAATACGATTCATTCATATCCTCACTTCTCTCAAGTCTTGGCTCAGATGTCATGTTTTCAGTGAGCTATCTTCCTTCTCTTCTGAAAATAACTCTTTCTTATATCCCTTTCTTTCACTTCTGTCTCATCAAACTTTATCTTTGTTTATAAAACCAGTGTTTTGCTTATTTGATTATAATTGGTCTCCATCACTAGAATAAAATTTCTAAGAAGATAGAGACTTGGCTTGTCTACTGCACTATCACCAACATCTGGAACAGTCTTGGCACACAGTAGATGCTCAGTAAAATAAAAGGCACCAATCCTTTTAATTCCAAAATCAGACACTTGAGAGTTATTTGGACTTCTCGACTTCTCCTTCCTCACTTTCCATATCAAATATATCACCTTTTATTTTCTCAGCTGAACAATGCCTCCCTATCTTTGAGTTCCTCTCTATCCTTACTTTCACTACCTTGATTCTAAATCTCCATCTGAAGCAACACAATTTTTTCTACTAATTTGCTGCAGTCAACATAGCGATATTAAAATATGAGGGTATTGGTTTGTTGTTGTTTTAAAATCATCAAATAGGCTGTACAAAAGATCTCCCTGACCCTACCTCTTCTACAAGCCTAAGCTTTCCCTACTCCCCTCTCCCCTTCCTTGGTGCCTTTCTCTAATCACTCATTAAAGAAAAAGCAAATTGTATAAAACTAAATCAGCACTAACCATATCTGTGAAAATCCATCATTCTCTTTTAAACCAAGATTTTTTTCTCACATATTTGAAAACTTCTGAGGTGGCTGTTCCATTTGTTTATAGGTTCACATTTTCCTTATCTTCCAGAATAAACTCATAGAGCCCAATCATTAAATTTTCAAGTATCCCAATAGTCAGAATTCAGAATTTGATTTTTATCAATGAGTAACTAAATCATGGTTTATTTATTTTTTTGTCAATGTAAATAATTGTTCTTTCATAATCTCCTAAATATAAGATGGAAATAAAGGGCTTTGGCTGTGATCTTAGGATCTCAATCATTTGTCTGAGCCAAATGTACTTAAATGTGTTTCAGTTGCTCATAATTATTTTGATTAAGACCTAAAACATGCAAGTTATCTGGTTGTAAAAAACAGGTTTTGTTTTCTTATATTTTAATATAGAAACATAGATATTAAATGAAGGCGGTGAGTTTGAGGGTTGTCAGATGTGGTCATAAAAACCATTCCTAAACAATGAGATAGAACAAGAAATGAGGAGTGTAAGTTAAGACTTTCTATCTATCTAGCCATCCATATATGTATATGTGTGTATATCTATATATATGTAGAAAGATCAATCAATCCATTATTCAATCAATCATCGGCTGAATCCAAAAGCCCCAGCATTAAATATACTGTGTCAAGAAGGCCTCACCAATATCTCACATATATATTCTCAAGCAGGTACTCAGAGTAGTTTCTAACTTACCTCTATTTCTGCAAATTTCACCTTTTTTAAACTAATTACTCCCCTACCAGAGTAATACAGCTAAAAGTAAAAATTGAAAACGCTGCTCTTCTGTTGAAAATCTTTCAGTAGGTCTGCACTGTCTACTGTGGACAAAGCAGAAATGCTTAGCAGATATGTCAGAGTAGACCATCACAAAGCCCGTATTTTCCTTTCTAGCTTTGTCTCCTACTGTTTCGCCACTCAGATGGTCTAGCCGTAAAAATGTCCCCTCTATTTCCTGAATGGATCATGCTGTTTTATGTTTTCAAATCTGTGGTGAAGTTAGCCCACTCAGTGGATGCAGAAGGTTGAACAACAAAATTTCAAGCTTCTGCAGAAAGAGAGACTATTAATAGGCAACACAGTGGCATCCATATTTCTTTACAGTCAGAGATCTGTTTTCAGCTCAGTATCTAGAAATTACTGTTTTATCTCAAAAAGCCAGTAATAACAGCCCTCCCCCAACTTTAGCAAAGCATAAAGCACACAAAAAAGGGAATCAGTTAACAGACACTGTTCAAAGGAAACTTAAAAGCTACAGGTCCATGTAAAAAGACAGAAACAATTTCCAGGAAATGAATAACGACTGAAGGCATTTAATGGAATGTATTTGAAGAAAACAGCATATTTTAAATTCATTAGGTAATGTTTCTGTATCTAAAATCCAAATATTTAATAATGTTCCACAAAAAGAACAAGAGTTTTCTAAAATTAGGAATAACGGTTCTGATAAGACAGATTGACTATTCCAGAGAGAACAGAATGGACTGAGAGAGGAGTGGATATCAGGGAAATAGGATGGCAATATGGAAATGATGCAGAATGAGAAATGAGAAGATGAGAAAAGGGAAATTCCTATAGTTGGACTTGGCAATCCATTTTCATTATTCCTTATTAGAGAAAAAATTTGAAGACCATTCTATACTATACAACAGCTATAAGTTGTTGAATGTATATGTATACATTACTAACATAGTATATTATGTTAGTAAACTGTCTTATACTTATATTTTTTATTCTTGAGACTAGGGATATTGTTTTCCCATTAGTTTTTCTTTATTGTTAGTCTTTAAAAATTCTTAGCTAAAGAATTCACTCTAAGTCTACTCCAGATATTTTTCCATGTATTTTTCTAGTACTCTGAGTCACGAACAAGGAAGTGAAAATCCCTCTTACAAAATGTTGTCTTAGCAAAGTTCATTCTTACCTATGCAACTAAGCACTTCTCACATGTGGTATTTACTAGAAATTTACTGGTATCTACCTCTTGTTCTTTGCTTGTTGAATTGTTATTTCTTCTTTTAAACCATATGAAGCAGGATTTCCTTCTCTGTGAAGTCTCTATCACCACCCTCAACCTCCTTCCTAGAATGACCACAAGTATACTTTGTTCACACTCAGATTATAGCAGATAATTATGTTATAGATATAGATTATTATGTTTACACGTAATTTCTCTCAGATAGAGCACATTGAAGTCAGAACATAGTGATTTACTTATAGTAAGCACATGACACAGAAATATATAAAAGATTAGTGAAAGAAAGGAAGGAAAGAAATGGGGAAGAAAAGAAAGAAGGAAAAAGGAGAAAAAGGGGGGAAGTGGAGAAAAAGGAGGAGAGGAAAGAGACAAAAGAGAATTCAGTGTTTAAATTAATAACCCACCTCAAAAGTCTTCCTTTCAAATGTCATAGACAAAGTTACTACCATAGTGAAAGTAAAGGTGAAAAATGGAAATCCGGTAATTTACCATTCAAATCAACTTATTTTTTCCAAATCAAACAAGATACAAAAGTATTATCTTCTTGTTTAATCTTGTTTTCATTAGGTTGAAAATTCTATGATCTGAATACATAAAGTTTTTGAAAACATTAAATGTTTAGTTTATCATGCTTTTAGTATATATTGTACCATGTCCAATGTCTTTTAAAAAATTTGATCACTAATAGTAATAACATGCCATAAATACTCTTAATATCTTTTCAAGTCTTACTAACTTTAATTAAAAAGTAGATAATATATCCATAACTATGCTGTGATTCCTTTTCAAGTTTTACTGTATTCAAAAACAAATTAATAGATTTTTACGAAGAAGATATTAATAATACAAAGAATCATGTGCCAATTGCTTTCTATTTAGTTCCCCTAAAATGTAATTCTCTCAACTCTGTTCCCATAAAGATGGACTATCACTATTATAAATATTTTGGCTTTTTAACTTTAAATTTAATATATACAAAATCACATTTTGCCATTTAAACTATTATTAGGAGGTTATGAAGCTCATTTCTTAAGAAAAATAAAGTATAGGTGATGTATTAAAAGGCCTGGTAAAATTCATCACTGGGGCTAACATCACAGAAAAACATTTCGGAGGGAGAGCATACACTAATAATAACATATATTTTACCAAAATTGTTTCATATAAAGCACAGATTTCAGAATTATGAATTGTATCTGGATGCTTTTAACCAAAACTCTGTGTGGACCTCCTTTGATAGTCTGCCAATGACCATGCTAATTATCAGTCTGTTTTTGCTGAAGAAATATATTGGACTGTCCATGGTAGATTTTTTAAGCCACTAAGTTTGTAGTAGTTTGTTACCACAGCAGTAAGAAAGTACAGCCATCTCCCCCTTATCAACGGTTTCACTTTTTGTAGTTTCAGGTACCCATCATGGTCAACTGTGGTTTGAAAATACTAAATGGAAAATTCCAGAAATAAACAATTCATAAGTTTTAAATTGTGAGGATTCTAAGGGACGTGACGAAATCCCACGCTGTCTAGCTCTGTCCTGCCTGGGAAATGAATCATCCCTTTGTCCAGCTTATCCCACCCGTTAGTCACTTAGTAGCCTTCTCATTTATCAGACTGACAGTATAGGTAGGTATAACAGTGCTTGTGTTCAAGTCAGCAGTCCCCAAACTTTTTGGCACCAGGGAACAGTTTCGTGGAGGACAAGTTTTCTATGGACCAGGGCAGGGGGATGGAAGTCTTGCTATCAAAAATAATATATATTTTAATTCGTTTTTCAGTTGTTCATTGTTAGGATATAAAAATAAAATATTGTATATTAACCTTGTATCCTGTAACCATTCTAAATTTAATTATTAGTTGTAGTTTTCTGACAGATTCCTTAGGATTTTGTACTGTTATATTTCTTGAATTTTTGCACTAGCTGGAACCTCCAGTAAATTGCTAAACAAAAATACGATATTTTTCTGTTTCAACCTTTTCGGGAATTCTTTTAGTCTTTCACTTTCACATATGATGTTATCTGTAGATTTGCTTTAGATGTTCTTCATCGTGTTGAGGAAATTTCCTTCTATTCCCAGCTTGGGGAGTTTTTAACATGAGTGGGTGTGAATTTTTAAACACCTTATCTGTAATTATTAAGATGACCATATAATTTATCTTTTATTGTTTTAAGGTATTGAATTGCATTTATTAAGTTTTGAATGTTAAACCAAACTTTCATTCTTGAGATAAACCCTATTTGGTAATGTCACATCCTCCCCCCCCCTTTTTTAATTGCTGGAATTGGTTTTGTAATATTTTAGGAATTTTTGTGTCTTAGTGGGGAATACAGTGTTTTTCATAGGTTTCTTGTAATGACTTTTTCTGATTTTGGAACTTGGACTGTACTCTGGATGATCTTTAACTATTTAGTTTGTTTACATTTCTCTCATTCTTGTCCTTCATGTCACAGGTTTTAATTATACATATAACTCTAAAATACATTATTATCAATTTCTTAAAAAATTCATTTGAAAGATTTAAGAAACAAGAAAACAAGAATTTTTTAAATTAAGATATGAGAAAAGATAAAGTATTTACACTTATTCATATGTTTACTACTCTGATACTCTTCATTTGCTTGTGTAGATCTGAGTTTTGTATCCGATATCATTCTCCTTTACTCTCAAAAACTTTGTCATTTCTTATAGTGTAGGTCTTTGGACAATATATTTATTTGTCTAAAAATGTCTTTATCTTATAAGTTGAAAGATATATATTATTACTTCCCAATGCTTTAATGATGTGATTGCATTTTCTTCTGGCTTGTATTATGTCTCTGGAGAAATCAGAGGATGCTTATTTTTGATATAATACATCTTTTTTTTTTTCTCCAGCTGCTTTAAGATTTTTACTTTCTCTTTGGATTTTGGCTTTCTCAATTTCATTATAATATGCATTGCTGTGGTTTTATTTTTGTTTATTTTTCCTTTAATTTGCTAATCTTCTTTAGTCTTTGGGTTATATATTTTTATCATATTTAGAAAGCATTCAATTGACAGTCCTCCGAAATTGTTTTCTTTCCCGACCTCTTCTGGCATTTCAATTATACATGTACTCATTCTCTTCGTGTTTTCCTACCAATCTCTTCCTTTTTTTTTTTTCCTTCAGGTGTTTTTCCTCTATACTTTAGTTTATATGATTCCTATTTGTCTTCTTCAAGATCACTGATCGTTTCTATTGAAGTGTCTAATCTGTTGTTCAGCTCATTCAGTGAATGCTTCATTCAGATGTGATGTATTTTAGTTCTGGAATTTTAATTTTTGTAAATATACAGTTTCCATTACTCTCCTGATATTTCCCTATTTGTTTGCTTGTTATGTTCTTGCTTTGCTTCAAGTTCTTGAATATATTTATAATAGCTTATACATTTACCCATAAACATTTATTTATATCTATGAAATCTCTATTTTTCCATTAGATAGTCCATCATATCTGTTATTTTTAGTCCTATTATCATTAATTGAGATTTTCCTCCGGGTTATATCACATTTTACTACTTCTTTACTACTACTACTTTGATTATATACGGTTGGTTATAGCTATGTATGCTACATCATTACGTATTTGGATTTTATTATCTTCCTTCATAGAATGCTGAGTTTTTTTCTGGAAAGCAGTTACTTTACTTGTGAATCAGTTGAACCCTTTGATGTTTGTTTTTAAGTTTGAGTATTGTGGGTCTTAATATCTTTTACTTGAAAAGAGATTAGCCCTACTCTTAGGCGTGGACTGTCTGAGATCACTACTTAGTGATCAGAGTTTTTGGTGAGGTCTCTCCACTCTGGTAGTTCAGTATTAAATACATCCAAGCTTTATGTGAGCTCAGGTGTTTGTTCAGCTTACAGATCCATATAGTGTTGTTTTTTGTGGGGTTTTTTTTGGGGGGGGGGGTTGATACATTTTTCCCTAGTAGTTGTTCTTTGCCTAAACCTGTGAAGTTTCTCCCTGTACATATACAGTCTACTATTCAGCAATGTACTCAAGGGGACCTTTATGTGAAATTTTGGAGCATTTATGCACAGCTCCCTTCTCTTTGTTACCTTGCCAAGCAAATTCTAGCCAGCTCAGTAGCGGTGATCTGTCTCCCCAGCTCAGCAAGAACACTGTGCACTGTTTGGCTACCCTCTCCTGATGTTGTACTCTGGAAAGTGAGTCCCTGGGGAGGGCAAGGGGAATGATGTGGCTTCACTCATGGGCTTACCTTCGCTCAGTGATTGAAATACTACACTATCTGTGTTTTTTCTGTTCTTCCCAAGCTTCATTTCACCTAGGACCCAACTTAATTTCATAGATCAGTTATATAGAAATATTAAAATGCCTCTCTAAACAATACTTTTGCCAGCTTTTGGAACAATTTCAATTTTAGATTAAGCAATTTGAACATTTATAATAAACTGCTAAATTATGCCCCAAGGGTGCAGTACCAATAAGATCTTATTTTGTAATATTTATTTCTGTAGCATAATATTAAAGAAAATCCAAAGAACAGAAATATAAAAATTCCCAGGTAATGGTTTTATTTTAGGGGTTTTCTTAAAATAGATGGTGAACCTACAGTTTTTTATTAATAATGATTTATACTTTTCACATATTTTATGAAGATTCCTTTGATTCTATTCAATAGTTAGCTAAACAAAAATGAGAAGCAAGATATAGAATTCATTGTAACCCAAATGAATTTACATTAGTGAATTGATAGTCAATTGTTTCAGGTAGGTATATCAACATATATTGTAAATGGACTGTAAGCAGAGAACTTTTTTTTTTTAATATAAATTTTCTAAGCTCTGCAGGTCTGCTCTCAAGCATGGTGTAATAAAACGATCTCTAAATTAGGAGGCAGAAGGACTAGTATCTAACCTTAACACTTAACCCTAACTGTATTTAAGCGAGTATTATAATATTTCTAGGTGTCCCTGATCTGTAAATAAGAGATGTTAGATTATCCAAGACAATTATTTAATTTGTTAAAACAATCACCATGTGAACTGAAGCAACTGAGGACCAGGGTATATGGTCTCAAAGTTTTTTCCCATTCTTGCTGAAAGGGATCCTTTATGAATTGGTAAGGTTGATGCCACCTATAGGATAAAATTTCAACAGGGGCAGGTATTTATAACTCATGGCATACATATTGGTCATAGTAATTATTAGTAGCTTCCTGCCTCATTATAAAAGTCCTATTTTCTCAGAGCCATGCTCTTGGTAAATTGTATCCTGGCTTTTCATACCACTAATTATATCTCCTTTAAGTATCCTGCAGAAGAATCCACTCACTGGAGTTTCCTCTATCCCATGAGTTTTGTGACCCCTCAGCAAAGTCATCTGGCTTATCAGCATATTTCTTCTGTCAAGCCTTCCTCATTTTGAGTGTTTCATGTTATACTTTACTTCAAAAGAGTCTTGGAGATGCAAATATGTGTGCTTTTTTTTTTTCTATCTGAATACTATCAAACCATGTTGAGATGAACAGCATTTACCTTGTGATTAAATATCATCAGATTAATGTCTAATTTAATATTTTAAAACATGTATGTATATGATAAAATATTAACAGAAAAAATGAATTTATTTGACCCACTGCACTACAGATGTAGAATACTAGTATGTTATTTTTATTTAGCAATTTTCTGTGATAACCTTTATATATACTACCTTGATATTTCACCTTAATACCCAAACAGGCAAAATAGGCATATTTAAAATAGCCAGTCTTAACACATTTGAGTGTCCTAGTAACAGAGAGGTGTACCTTTATCCAGTTATCCCTGAAATATCCCTTCAATCACTGAAGTAACTCTTTTCTTTAAATCAAGAATATTTTAGATTTTTATTGCTAAAATCCATTTACAGTCTGTTCTATGTGCCGGGGGCACTGTGGTTCAATGTTAGTATTTCTATTTGTTCTATATCTTGTTTGGATTCAGTTGCTCATGGTATTCTACTGATTTTTTTTTTCTTTCTTTCTTTCATGGTGAGAACATCCCTGAGTGAATTTACAGCTATAAAATATAATCGTGTTGATGGCCTGCTTATTACTTGCCAATTTATTGCTGCTAGCCAATAAGTACTTGATACTGAGAGTGTATTCCTGTTAAAGAATATGAAAGAATTCTGTATACTTCACTGTAAATTACTTCTGGTAAGCTACTGAAATATATTTTACTCTGAAACATAAATAGGCTCTCTGATTAATATAAATACTTAGAAGCATATTGAAGAGTCTGAAGTCTGATTACTTTTCAACATTCATATGCTAAGAGGCTTCTGTTCAACTGTTAAATAAATTAAATTTGAGAGTCTTGAATTATAGGCTCTGATTATAGACTCAACAGAGTATGAACTCTTAAGTTTTTCTAACATTGTTGCATAAAATACTCTTTGATACAAAAGAAGGGAAATGTTAAATTAGAACATTGACAATTACATTTTCAGGCCTCTAACTTAATACTATTGCTATTCACCTGGTCTCACAGGTATACTTAATTCTAATGCAACATTTCAGACATCCCATATTTTTCTTCTACAAAAAGTAGTGAATTCCTGAGCTATATCATCATTGCTTGGGTGTTCCTTGGTGTGGACCTGGCACTAGGTGGGTGCTTCTGGAATGCAAACTGTTTAGTTTCCAACTTCTGAATCTCCACTGATGATAACAATGACCATTATGTATAACTCATCATGCACATTATAGTTTAGGAGGTAGTCTTGGTCAATAGATATTAAATACTACTTGTGTGAAAACTGCGTATTAATTTGATCAATCTCAGTACTATCCTCCTTGAGAGTGCCTGCCAGTTCCAGATACTGCCAAACTGAAAATTTCACCTCTTATAAACTCTTAACGTTAGGATTCTGGAGACATAGATTAAAATTAGATGTGTTCTCACAAGATTTGGTAGTGAAGTGAAAATATCTGCTGGTCTCTTTGATTCACTCTGTTGTCTAGCAGTTATCAGAATAGATAATGACATGTGGAAATAACCTGGCACCCAGCCATGATTTTAGCAACATGTCTTGTAATTAGATTAGGAGTACATTCTTCCAAAATAATAACATTCCTAATTGTTTTAAACTTCACATCAAAAAGTAACTTTAATGATTTCCTTGTGAGTGTAAAGATAATACTACTCTGTGGATCATATTCTTTTAAGTATTAAGATACAAATTCATTAAGCCATGGCTTTCAATTTTAACTGAGGTTGCAGAGTCTGTGTCATATAAGACCTTCAGTGAAACTGGGCCAGAATGTCACCATCGTGCTGATCATACTTAACCTTATTATTCCAGGGGTGGTTTTCCAACCCCAATACTATTAGAAGACATATATCTTCAGTGTTATAAGACACGAAATTTGGGATACTACATGCTAAGGAGTCAACAGAGTCACCATGTAATATTTCAATATTCTGTCCTCTTCACTTTGTTTGCTACAGCTAGAATAATAAAGCTAAACCTTTGAAAAGGGGAACTGCCTTACTAAGGTATATTAGCTAAAGCTGTGGAGAAGATTATATGTACTGGGATGGTGGTGAGGCAAGGCTGGCAGAGGGAAATTGTGGGGTCCCACTGGTTTCTATATCTTTTAAACTCCGTATCGATGTACACTGTATTACTTTTAGGATAGTTTTAGCCCTTCCCCTCTGTAATTTTACAGTGATAAACTATCTTGTCTTATTTTGTATTAACTGCTACTAGCAAGTATAACCTTATCATAGCCATAATAGGATCAGGTTGATTTGATAGATTAATTGTCCACTAAATACCAGGATTGTTTCTATTTGTGGAAATCTGGCCTAGGGAGAGAAATAGAGAGCATCACTGATTATATAGGGCTAAGTGAGTATGATCATGCCTCTCATCAAGAGTTGCCAGGCGTTCATGGAAATCATACTTGTACGCAAATAATTTGCCAAATTTTTTAGACTACGTTGGCAATTAACAGCTAAACACATAGTTTCAACTGAAGTAACAGTTATTTCTATTTAAAAATTTTTGCTCTATAAAAATGTTGTATCTCATCCTGTTTATAACATAAGATATATAGGATTGGGCTTCCCTGGTGGCGCAGTGGTTGAGAGTCCGCCTGCCGATGCAGGGGACACGGGTTTGTGCCCCGGTCCGGGAAGATCCCGGATGCCGCGGAGCAGCTGGGCCTGTGAGCCATGGCCGCTGAGCCTGCGCGTCCGGAGCCTGTGGCCCGCAACGGGAGAGGCCACAGCAGTGAGAGGCCCGCGTACCGCAAAAAAAAAAAAAAAAGATATATGGGATTCAACTTTTGTAGTAAAGAGCCTCAGTGGCCAAGAGAGAAAATAATATCATTATGAGAACGCACTCTCTTAGAGAAACCAGATCCTAAAGCAATGGGATTTCTCTTGGCACCTAGGCTGACATATGGAGTTAAACCAAATTATAATCAGAAGCTTGGTCTGTTATTGGCACTAAAATTAATAAATGAATAATTCTGTGGGTGATTCCACCCACTGACTGAACAGACTTGAGAGAGGGTGACTTCAAATCTTGTCTGTTGTCAAGTAAAACACTGCTGAAAAAACCCACATGCCTATATTTAGCTAAGGCTGTACACACAGCCAAGGAAGCTTTTGTGGGTGAGGTCACTCAAAGACAGAAAATCCTGTAAGACTCTGGAGTTGATGGGAGAAGTTTCTGTTGAGATATCTCCAGTCACAGTGCAACTCCTTCTAGACTATGTTTCAGAGCAATCTTACTGGCTTTTTTTGCTGAGGCATCTTCCCAATTTCCAAAAGTATTTAAGTAGGACTGGTTACCCAAACATCTTTAGTGGACTCTGTGGTTAGCATTTTGAGATGAAGACAACAAAACCCAGTATAACTATTTTAAGCACAAAGAGATTTATTAGAGCATATTGAGTGGCTGATAGAATCCTTAACGGAGTTAGAGGTGGCAGGGTGGCTAGACACAGCCTAGAACAAAGGCAGCCAAGATAAATACTCAACTGCAAGACCGTTCTGGTGGAAACCGTATGGACACTGTCTCATGCCAGTTGGCACCTATGACAACAGGAACTAGATGCTACAATCTCTACTTGAACAGCCACAGAACAAAATGCCTCCTCTTATGTATTTACACAACATACCTAGCTCCTCCTGTAGCTCAAGTTGTTCCTTCTCTCCTCCTAATTCTCTACTGGAGTTTCTGCCTGGAAGATTTTAAAACAGTGGTTGCAATGGAGTCTCTTAAGTTTACTTTTTTGTTTTTCAAACATTGCCCATATTTGGAATGGCATGCTAGAAGGGAGTTGAGTGGATATTGAGCAATCCAACCCACACTATCTTCTGGAGAAATTTAGGTCCATGTCAGCTATTCTGCTTACATAGAGTAGTGTAAGGCGGGGAGAATGTAATCAAAATGATCCAAATACCTAAATATTGTAAATATTTTTCAGTGGGAATAAGAACATAGCAACAAAAAATGATTAATCATCAAAGCTCAAATAGACTTACTTGTGAATATTAAAGTTTAAAAATTGTTTTTGGAGTGAGGAATCCTGTTGACTAGATGAAGCTAGGTAGAAGTACTTTTTAAATTAGGCTGATAAAAATTTCAAGTTAATACATTAAAAAAATGGCTGAAAACAAGAATAAGCTAAATCTTAAAGAAAAACATGAAAAGTTTGGATTGTTTTCTTTAAAATTATAAATCACTGAAGAGATTATTAAGATCCATTAATTAATATTTCCTTTATCTTTCATCATTGTACCACTCCCTTAATTTTACAGTTTATAATCTTTCCCTTTTTGACTTTTTAATCAAAGTTTGAAAGGTTTATTAAGCAAAATGTATGATCAATATCTACAAAATCCAAGTTGGGGCATTTGATAAATGATGAAGGAATGCAGAAAAATACAAGGAATGCAACTCCACCCTAGAAAACTGCTTAATACTGTGTAGAAATACACTTTGGTTTATGTAAAGAGAATTTCAAGAAGATGAGTAATGTGCTTTTTCTCTCTTGGAAGTGATTTTCTTTTCCCTTGTTGCATAATTCCAATATGAATCTACTAAAAAACCCAATTTATTAGATATTTATAGTATGCCATACACCATGCTAGATGTTGAATTTTAGAATTCATAATTAATTTTCATAAAATGTTAACAATTTCCTTAAGTGTTGGATCATAATTAATTCTAAAATATGTATTTAT
This sequence comes from Orcinus orca, assembly GCF_937001465.1. Lineage (NCBI taxonomy): Eukaryota > Metazoa > Chordata > Mammalia > Artiodactyla > Delphinidae > Orcinus > Orcinus orca. The sequence continues at coordinate 81,564,505 of NC_064567.1, forward strand.
ATTTAATATGCAATAATCAAAAAACAACTGGGAGACTATACAGCTTTAGTAAAAATACACAGCCTATTTTTATAGATCATATTTTATTAATGATGTAAGATAACTTTTTCTTAAGTCACAGAAATTATTTTAAGGAAAGTTTTTTTTCCCAAAATGTAATGCATTTTCTCTAAAGAAGTGCATACATTAGTCCATGCAAAATAAGAATTTCCATCTCTGAAATTAATTCCAAACCAAGTCTAATTTGTGATCATACAATACTCTATACAGTCTCCCATTTATAATCTAGTGATAATGTACCTAAAAATAAAACCTAAGTCTCTATATACACTCCCTTTTTAATAATCATAATAAATACAATTCTAGATGAGACCCACGGGTTCAACAGCCTTTAAGTTTTTAACAGAGATGTGTTTCCAGAAGGACTGATATTCATGCTAAGCAAATGATGATCAAGCTGGATGCATATCAGATTCACCCACGAATCTGTAAGCACCCAGAGATTCTGATTGCATAAATCAAAGAAGTAGTCTGGACACCGGCATTTTGTTTAAAGTTCTTTAAGTGATTATACTAGGAGCCAGAATTGAGAGATGCTGTCCCGGATATTAATCTCAAAAGATTGTAAACACGAAACCTAAAACATCCACAGTTTCTAGTAATAAACCTATCACTTATCCATGAATGCACCTATGCAGTTCTTGAAGCTTTAGATTCCCAATCTGCATTTATTTTCAGCATTTGTCACAACCAATTAACAAATTTAATATACTATTAATTAAAATTATTTTATTTAATGTCATTGTTTTGTAGTCTGGTGGCTGCTGGATATGATATAAACATATGCTTTCAGGTTTTTAAAAAAATATTATGGCATCCTGTATGGATATGGTAGACTGGCATTCAGTAACTATTCTACTCTCCTTCTAGTACCTCTTGCATTTAGATGGAAAATTAAGAGACTGCACTTCCTAGACCTCTTTAGAACTGCGGTTCCAAATGGGATTTAAATTCAGGCAATGAGATTGGCCTTGCATGATATTGGAAAATGGATGTGAGCAGAGACCAACCTTTTGATGCAACCACTATTTCTGGGGGCAAGTGCAGAGATGAAAGTATTTAGTTTTCTGAAGCAAATAAACAGTGGTTTCAGTATCCAGTCTTAAGTTTTGGGAGTGTTGAGAGGCAAGGTTTGGGACACCCATTTTACAAGTGTGGTTTATAATAAGTGAGGTGTAGTTATGTAAATGGCAGCAGTAGCAGCTAGGGCTTCCTGATTATGGAACATGCTTGACTATGTCAGGTTCCTGATTCTGGCAGTGAGGGTGTGATTCTGTATGTGGTCGCTTCCTAATAGTAGAAGTGGCACTGGCCACTTTGGTGGCAGAATTGAATGGTGTGTCTTTGGTACTCATTCCTAGAAGGTAAACAGAGTATACTTGTTCAGTCTTCCCAATGATTCTATAATTTATTATTTAATTATCTCTAATAAACTTCCTGCTTGAACTAGCTAGCATGGATATTATATGCTGAAATTAAATGTGTGATAACTATCTTTCCACATATGACCTAGTTTTCATACATACACATGTGTGTGTATTTAAATCTGTATGTATGTATTTAAATCTGTGTGTATGTATTTAAATCTGTTCTCAGATGTCCTAAACAGGGAAGTAAGGTTTTGGTTTCCTTTCTCTAAAATTTCTGTTACTTTTATCATGTTTTCTGAGTTACTGAAACCACAAATTAATGCAGTATTCCTGTCTTGGTTACAGAATACAACTTTATTAAACTGTAATATTATAATAATAATAATATATAAATTATATATATATTATATATATTAATATATATTATATATTATATAATACAATTAATGCAGTATTCCTGTTTTGGTTACAGTATACAACTTTATTAAACTGTATACTATAATAATATATAATATATATTATAATATATATTATAATATATATATATTATATATATTATGTATATATAATTATATATCTATATTATATATATATATAATAATAATATATTATTTTTATTAAACTGCCTCTTGCCCCTGAGCTTTAAGCTGGGAAGGGCAAGGCACAGAGGCAAAATTAGACCAAAGTCATGTCTCCATATAATAGCTTATTATGACTCATATAACCCTACCTTGATCATAATCTATCGTTAAGAAATTCTTCAAACAATTTTATTATTAATTTGAGAGCTTTATCAATTGCCCATGTTGGAAGGACCATCACAGTTATTTACTTCAGCAATCTAAAGTACTTTTGACATAAAGTTCTGTCAGGCCAGGACTATAGTACGATAGGTAAACAGAGAAGGTGCCAGGAGAAGCTTCTAGAGATACAGTACAACACTGATCACAATATTCAGAGGATATCAGCTGGCTCCTGGCCCAGTGATTGAGTTCTGGTAATAAACTGAGGATTAAACTGGTTGTTAGTGCCAGGAAGGCCTGATAGTAGGTTCATCAAGTAAAAAATTCCCAGTTAGATTTGACTTTCAGATAAACGACAAATAATTTTTAGTATAAACAACACTTGGGACATACTTATACTAAAAAAATAAATTCCATTGTTTATCCGAATCCAAATTTAACTGGGTGTACTGTGTGCTATCTGGCAACTCTACCTTGCAACTGATAACAGTAACCAGAAGTCATAAGGACCAGGTACAGATGCAATCTTCCCACCTCTAAAGAAAACAAAGCAGGGCTGCAATTCTGTAAAAAAGGGCTGCAATTCTGTAAAAACTGAGGTACTCATCAAAAGTTTAAGACTGAGGTCAAGTTTCTTGAAGCAAGTCTCAAAATGTCTTGTGTTGTCAAGTAAAACAGTGAGAAAGTGTGTACTCAAACTTAGCTTTGAGTTATTAGAGAAGCAGAGGAATCTGACATGTCACACCATTGGGCTGATGACTCCTTAAAACCCTTGGCTAGAAGTAATGTTATTTAACGTCTAGGACTGGAATAAAACATATGGGAATCAGAGTGTACTCAGTGGCGAAGCTTGGACATTAATGACAGCAGGAAACGTTAATGAAAGAAGATTGGTCATCGCATTTAAAAAATTCTGAATCTTAACAATTTACTTGGATTTTATCTGTTACTCTTTATTGAGCTCTGGTCTCTCAGTATACACTTGGGTACCAGCTGTTCTCTTGACTGTTTTTTATTCGTTAATTTTACTCATTGCTTTGCTGAGTCTCATTCTGAATTTTAACCTTTCAAATAAATTCACTTTGATTTTTAAAACATTAAAGTTTATATTGTGCCTTAAAAAGCAGGTTTCGCTTCTCCAAAAGTGTAGCACCAAATGACGTATTTACAGTCAGATTTCTTGAAATGAAGCAATTTGAATTTAATCCGCTATCTTAAATATCTTAATACCCATTGTGTATGAGAAAAGGTCAATTCAAATTTTGTATTTAGGTATTGCTTATGATTTTGGGAACACCCGAATCTGGTTTTATTTGTTCTTAAGGGTCATTTGGTTGAGGCTCAAAGCATTATGGACAATTATTCTAGATAATTTTTTCTTTAGATTTAAAATGAAATATTTGTCTTTAAGAAATACAAATGTTTTAGTATCTTAAACTTAATAATTATAAGTAAATAAGGGCAGGTGTTGCCCAAGAGCCATAATCCTATTAATCTCTGAAATACAATACTCTTTGTAAACTGGAGATAAATATACGTATTATTAACCTATTCATCTGAAGAATTATGTTGTACTAGCCATATATAAATATCTGCTTTTTGTACAGAAATATACTTCTATGCAATTAATTATACCAGTTATATAATTTTTAAAAATTCTACATTAAACTTCAGAGGTAATTAATGAGTATAGGATTAAAATAATGTAAACAAACACACTTCGTCATACATTTGTTTTACTAGCTTAAGAAACAGTGATTTTGATATGTTTCCTTTAATAATAGGCAAAATCAAAAACACATTTTATGACACAAGAAAAAATAGTTTACTTATGTCTAGAATTTGACCCTAGCTAGACTCTCAAAATATATATTTTTTGTAGCTGTGAGTATTGATTCTTCATGTCAAAATGAAGGTTACAAATGCACAGTATATTTTGGTAGAACAATACAGATAATATAATTGGTAAAAAAAAAAAAGTGGATTATTTAAGTAGCTAGCTAAGAGCTCATAATTTTAGACAAAGTAAAATAGTTTATAGTTATCACTCAACAGCTGATTAAGTGATTTTCAGTCTTTTCAAAGCACCGATAGGACTTCCCTGGTGGCGCAGTGGTTGGGGGTCCACCTGCCGATGCGCGGGGCGCGGGTTCGTGCCCTGGTCCGGGAGGATCCCACATGCCGCAGAGCGGCTGGGCCCGTGAGCCATGGCCGCTGAGCCTGCGCGTCCGGAGCCTGTGCTCCGCAGCGGGAGAGGCCACAATAGTGAGAGGCCCGCGTGCGGCAAAAAAAAAAAAAAAAAAAAAAAAGCAGCACCGGTAAACCATACTTCCATCAATAGCCATTACTCTTCAAGACAATGATTCTTCACAGGATAGAAGAGAGACAAGTTGTCTTATGTGGAACTATAGCCAGCTCTCCTGAGCAAAGCATGAAATTAAAACAACTATCCAACTAATTCTAAGCTCTCCACCTATTCACTCTTCCCCTTCCCTTCCTCTATTGAGTATGATTGTGTTAACAGTGAGGGCCTCTATCATATCAAAATTGGGGCTATGATATATCTGAGAAGTTGAACCAAATACAATAATTTATATGGATGGTTTCAGGCAGGTACAAGTGTGTCCACAATATCTAGGGGTAGGAGGCACTGAAAAGCAAAATTTAAGATAGAGCCATGGTGGGGTGAGGGATATGGATCAATAATGAAATCCCTTTGGAAAATCTCCATGGTAAAAGAAAAAATCCTGTCTGATGGACTGTCCATGACAAGATCTAGGGGAGAAAATACTTTCAGTGGCTTGCTGTATTGGGGCTATTTAGGAGATAAGGCTGAAAACTTGAAGAAAAGTGAGAGGAATTCCAGTAGTGATTCAGACTGGTATAAGAGAAGATATGAAATAATGCTAAGGTAATCCCTAAGAGAAGATTAGGAGATCTGGCATAAGCTATTAAATCAGAGGCTTTTGCATATAACTGATAAGGTAACATCACTGCTATCCCCAAGCAGGGAAGGCATGGAGGTTTTTCAGTTAACAATTGACTTTTTGGGTTATACTAAACGAAGTGTTCAGTCTGTGTTTCATTCCACATGACGAATAAATTAGGCTTACATGCTTGAGTAGCTATATTTATAATTAAGCATATAAAGAGCTTTTTTACTCAAGGAGAACTTTAAAAAAATCTAATCTTTATCAAAACTTTCCTTTGATAACTTATATTTGTCCTCCAATCCAAGTGAAATTTTCAGTTCGTGATTTCTTAACTCCTCTTACATGACAAGTTTACAATACTTTACTTGCAATTCCCAAATCCAGAAAGTTCTGAAACCTACTTTTAATGTATGCCATCGGTAGCAAAGACTGAGGAAACCTCTCACTTGTTGAGAGCGAGAGAGACAGAGACAGAGAGGGAGGGCAAAGATGGAAGGAAGGAAGACAAAAAAAAGAAAGTGGATCTGATTTGGACTGATATGAGGCTATTTACAATATTTTACTTGTTATACAGCTTAGTGTAAATATTCTTATGTCAATAATATTTTGATTATAGCTCTGCTTACACTCTCATAAAGGGGTATTCCATAATACATAGCATATATAACTCTCTAAAATATTTTTAAATTTTGAAACACATCTGTCACCAAGGGTGAAGAGAAAGGGTCTAAAGGTTTTTGGACCTATAGTGAAATAGATTATAGAAGATCAAAATTAAGTAAATGAGGGCTTGGGTAGTTCCACTTAACAGATGAATTAATAGCTGGAGTAGTCTGCTGGCCTGCCTTCCTCACTCTCTTCTCTACTTAAATATTTACTAAGTAGTAGATCAATGTTAGCTACTTGACATACAACTATAAGCAAGACAGTCACAGTTCATGTCTTACTGGGTCTTAGAGTGTAGTAATTAGTTAGGCAGTTTCATCAGAGTGTAAGTATTATAACAGAAGATATTCAGAATATTTCAGGAGCATTTAAGAGATGTACAAAACCTGGATGTAAGAGTCTGGGGAGTTTAACTGCTTAGCATAATAGAGTGAGAAGAATTTGGAGCTCCTAGGAACTATCAGAGAAAAAAAATGGAGAAATAGGGTCATTAATTAATACTTACATAGCAGTTACCTATAAAACAGGCACTGTTCACAGTAACCCTGTGAAATAGGTGCTATTAATATCCCTGTTTTGGACTTTCCTGGTGGCGCAGTGGTTAAGAATCCGCCTGCCAATGAAGGGGACATGGGTTCAATCCCTGATCCCACATACCGCGGAGCAACTAAGCCGGTGGGCCACAAAGACTTAGCCTGTGCTCTAGAGCTCAGGAGCCACAACTACTGAGCCCACATGCCACAACTACTGAAGTCCGCACGCCTAGAGGCTGTGCTCCGCAACAAAAGAAACCACCACAGTAAGTCCGCATACCACAACGAAGAGTAGCCCCTGCTCGCTGCAACTAAAGAAAGCCCGCACGCAGCAAGGAAGACCCAACACAGCCAAAAATAAATAAATAAATAAAAATATCCCTGTCTAACAGGGACTTCATGACATGAAAAAAACAGGCAAGATACAATTCATATAAGCATTCACATGCAAATCTGTTCTAGCAGCAGCTCTTTCCTCTTGCCTGTGTTCTTTTGCAAGGTGAAAGGGTCCTTTCCCACATTAAATTAAATCCACCTAAACTGGATTAGGGGCTAAGTTTCTGAAAGGCTAATGAAAGGTTGTGTCTATCATTTCTGCCAGGTTGATATTATCTTATCTGTTTACAAAATCATATGATCAATTGCCAGAGACACAGAACCATCTGTCTCCAATTGTAATCCTGAATAGAATTATTGGAGCCAATTTAGTGGTATGAAAGTTATAACAATTCTACTACCAATTTGAAGGCAAAAATAACTTCTTTGCTTGTTTCCAGCAAAATGACCCATCAATCACAGCATTCATTATATTTTTTAGAAATTGATTCTGAGTGTGTATCATTATATTTAAATTTTTTCTAAATATAAGTAGAATAAATGCATGAGATTGGGGATTTTAAGGAAAGATAAGAGGGCTTTGTAAGAAGCATTGAAACAAAATCTTTATTAAACATTATTTTAAGTACAAATATAAAATCAAATAGTTTAAATAAATGTAAATGTAATAAATAATTTTTATAATTGACTTTTTCCTCAAGAGAACTATATTTAGAATCATACTTGAACTATGACACCTCTGGTGTATATCATAAAAAGTAGCATTGTGTTTTGGTTTTACCTTATATAAAATTCATAGTACAAAAATACTTCTTACAACTATAATAAATGATTGTACTGAGAATTAAATTTGAGGTACAGTGTCTCCAATCTCAGTATTTGATGGTTCTCTTATAGACCTGAGACACAGGGTAGCTTATTGGATTTTACAGAACCAATAAGAAGATTTTTAATCCATTTACATATGTTTCCACAAAAAACTATTTTTTAATCAAATACTAAGAATTATGCCAACTTTCTAAGTTACTTTAGTTTCTAATAGGAGAGAATGTTTATATGTAAAAAATGAAATAGAATTCTTCTTTGGAATGAAAAGTTTCTTTTTCTTTTTAGGTATTTATTATGAAAAACTTGGCTACTTTCTCCTTAAATCTCATATTATACCATGGTTAGGTGTGGTTCTAAGAAATCATTTACTCTGTAGCCAATTTTTTAATTTTTATAATAAAATCCCATGTGAACCATTATTCTTGAGATGAGAGAAAAGCCATATTCTGTATGTAGTATGTGAAGAGAAACTGTAGTATAGAGTACCTGTTTGAAAATAGCATAAGGGTAGAGATGGCTGAAAGGTCATGTAATGAAAGGTTTTTGTGTGCAAAATTGGGAATTTTACTGAATTTGAGATTTTAGTGAACGTGATGGAATGAATATATTTTTATAGAATTTGAGATTTTACTGATTGTGGTAGGGAAGTTTTAAGTAGAGATTTACCTTTAAACTTCAGAAATATTACTGTTACTTTGACTATAAGAATGGATTAGGGAGTTACCATACCTGAAGCAAGAGGACAATTTAGAAGGATTTTGTGGCAAGCTAAGCAAGAAATGATAAAGATATGAATTAAGGGAAATTAAAGAAATATGCAAAACAGAGAGATAGCTTAAAGAGATATTAAGTAGGTCGAGTGAGCCGAGTTGGCTAAAGACGACTCCCCAGAGTTCTGGGGGAGAATGGAGATCCTAGGTGGTTGTGGTGTTTCTCAAACAAGAAAGGTTGAAGAAACTACAACATATTTTAGGTGGAGATATCTGGCACAAAATTAGAAATCTAGAGCTCAGGAAAAAAATTAGTATTAATTGTCAATTAAAAACTATACTTCATGTTAATTTACCTCCCACATATTTCTGAATATTATCCATCACCAGCCAGGACCATCTTCCATGCTCATGATTTGTTTTCAGTTTACACATTTTTGCTGTGCTGTGCTGTGCTATTGACTTGATTCTACTCTGGATCTTTTACTGATTTTTCAAGACTCTAATAATATGCCCAGTTATAGACACTCACTCTAGACTACTGATGTGAATTTCTTTCTGTGGGAAAAAAAAACAAAACCCACTACTGCAAGAAATAAAAGGAAGACATATTTTGCTGTCAGTACAAACAATTTTCCATGATTAAACAAAGATTTAAATTTAGGTCAACAAACATTTATCGAATGTTTCTATGTAGTAGGCACAATGCTGAGATAAAGAAAAGTGTATACTGTCATTGTTCGTCCTCAAAGAGTATGCAGTTAAATAGAGAGGAGAATTGAAATTTAGATATATCAGTGCAAAAACAGAAGTATGTAAGGTATCCATGTGCTGCAAAGAAGCATGGATCAACTGTTTGGATAGAGTTCAGTTCAAAATGGAATCGACACACAATGCTTCAGTTTTTTCATGCATTTCTAATAATTTTATTTAAACATTACAAAATACAACTAGAGAAGAAGACATATTTCTTATAAATATCCCATAAATTTGTCCTAAATTTTATTGACAAACCACTAGGAAAGTGAAGCTTAACAGTTATCTATGTATAATAGTGATCCCTATAATTTTGCTGTAGATTATGAAAAATGTATTCATCGAAACACATGTCTTAGGTTGTTTTAAATGCTGGGTTAAGTTTTATCAGCAACCTCTTACTTCACTAAAGGAATCTGACAGCATACATTATAACCATATGGCTTTTCTCTCATCTCAAGAATAATGGTTCACATAGGATTTTACTATAAAAATTAAAAAACTGGCTACAGAGTAAATGATTTCTTAGAACCACACCTAACCATGGTATAATGTGAGATTTAAGGAGAAAGTAGCCAAGTTTTTCATAATAAATACCTAAAAAGAGTACTACAAAAAACTGTAGTACTCTATACTACAGTTCGTTTTTCACATTGAAAATTTGAAAACACAAATGCTTATATCTATTACCTGTGAGAACACATATAGACTGTAACACTTATTTAGTCCTCAATAAAACACACTACTCTACAATTTTTTTCACCTTTTGTATGTGTTTCCTTTTTCCAACTTAAATGTTTCAAATATGTTCTATGCTTTTGACCTTCGTTGAATTTACATAATTAGGATGGCCATGCAAGGCAGTTTGCCTGGGAAAAAAGTCTGTTTACTCCTGAGGCCCAGAGCATTTATTATTTTCTCTCCCTCCAACTCTCAAAATTGTTCAAGCTTAGATACTAAATAATTTGGTAACACAACAATCAGTATCTATTTCACTGTTATTTATTTATGTTTACTAGTATTGAATATGAATATTTATAAAATAAGTGAAGAAATTACTAAATCTGTTGACCTCAGGGTGATACAAACTGCAAGCAGCAAGAGAGAAAAAAGGTTCAAAGAAGAAATGGGTATTAAATGGACTGAACTAGAAATATGAATTTTAGACAAGTTATTATTCTTTAAGTGGGCATAAGTAACTTTGGTGAAATAATTCAGAAGGGTAGATGTACCATGAGGAAAACCTGTAGTTTGAAGAATCTCAAATTTTGGTAACTTTTCTTTATTTCAATGACTAAATAAAGGTCTATAATAATATGCAAAGTTTATTTTTCTTTCCTAAAATTACCTTTGTTTAAATGAGAGATTGTAATACACTAATAGTACAGAAGTAATGGTCTTTCATAAAGAAAATTAAACTCAGAAAGTAATCTTTATATTATATTTGGGCTTTGAAGACATTCATTTACCACTTCTGAGTTTTACATTCTTTTCCACGTTATGTAAGTTTTGACATCAAAACTTTGGAATAAGGAATACAAGTTATATAAACGTAACATTAAGCAAAAGCAAATGATCAAATTATGTAATAATATTTTTTATGAAAGGTGTAAAGGATATAGTATATGATTGTTGCCTTCACTCTTTGGTTTCCACATTGCTAAGAAAATATTTTGAGACTTTTAAGCTGAGTAACTCTATAGATCAGAGCTTTATACAAAGCCAGAACTAGCTGATTCATCAGAAAAATCTGTTAACCACAAGACAGATATATTTTTTTAAATCAACTATTTTCTATGGATCTAAGCCATAAAATGATGCAGAATTATGGCTCAGAAGGTAACTCCCTTCTACTAGAGCCTGGTATCCTGGATTCAGCAGAAATATTTTCTCTTAGTGATTTTCTGAAATTCTTCAGGCAAAGTTTTCTTCTAATTTAAGGGATTAACAAATGTATGGAAGTATAATTTTTTAAAATATTATTTTATCTTGACATAGACTTCTTATTTTCTGAAATATCTGCATTTTCTCCCTTCATTACACACACACACACACATACACACACACATGCGTGCACACACACAATTTTTAGTCATTTTTAAGGATTATCTGCTTTACAATTCTAACACCTTCCTCTTCAAGGTATACTCAATATAAAAGTTTTAAAATATCAAGGTAATATTTGAAGATGAAAAATATATTTAAATCATTGTAAACTACGCATCAAGGTAATAATTAGTAATTTGTAAACAATCTAAAATATTCTATTTAATCATCTTGGCACCAAATGTGTGCATGTGTGTGTGTATTAGATCCAGTAATCAACCAACCACTGCAAGTCAGAGGGAAGAGTGCAGAGGCACGCCCTTTCTTCACAGTCAAGACTCTCCACATCAAAGCCCACAGTATACTCTGAAGCCTCCTGTAGGGTTGTTCTAGACTCAAGAGGCCATATACTTCTGATGGTTGGGGGCTCCTATAATTGCATGGTAAATATAGTTCTCTAACTTCTCATTGTAAATTAATACTTTGAAGTTTGAAGTTTTTATATTTATATGCCACTTATAAATCTCAAAAGCACAAGCCAATCCCAAAGAGACAAGTCAACTCTATGGACAAAAATGAGGATGTTTGATCTATAAGCCTGGTCCAAACTATTGACTTCAATGAATTAAATAGGATTATGTAACTTTTGGAGATCTCATTGAGAGTGGCTGGGTTTCTCACCTGATATTTTCACATACCCTAATCACTACTACAGTCTACGTTTGAGGCAAGACAAGTTTGAATTTTAGGCTTAAAAAAATCACTATGGAGAACTGTCTCAGACATACTCCTTAAAATTTAACACATACTTTTAAGGTTTTTATTCTGCATGAAAATAGAAAGTATGCCAGTTTTATTTTATGTAAAACTGGTTTGTATTCCTGGTTTTATAAAAATATAACACAAAATTTATTACAAGAATAATTTAACTTGTATTAGTCTCACAGTACATGTATACTAGGGTTCACTTATTTAATCAGTTCCCTGTAATACAAGGCAATGATAGTGGCATTCAGTATTCATTGTGACCATTAGAGTGAACCAAACATTCCTGTAAATTCTTTTGGAATCTTCTAGTGACTGAGTATTTTGAGTCATCCATTCAATCTGAGGAAGATCCAAATATAAAAGCATCACTTAAATTGGACCAAGTTGTCCTGCCCCGATTTAATTACAGTGGGAATATTCTACATGTCTATAAAATCTACAGATCATTTTCAAATAAACCTAGGATACCTAAACAATTTGAAGACCTTGGAATATCTTTCTGTACACAGGTTCCATTGTTCAACATCCTCATCATTTATTTATTTCCCTTTTCTCACTGAAGTTTTCTCAGTGTGGGACTTCAGTCACAAACCTAGTTTGACTGTCTTTTTAAATTAAATCTAATTAATAATTATCATATCAAGCATGGATTTCATTTGCTCTAGAAATGAAAAAGAAATTCACTATGCTTCAAATGAGAGAATCTTGCAAAAGCTAACACATATTTAGTAAAAGTTTTATAAAATTAATTCAATTTAATTCAAGCTGCCCTGATATGGCCCTATACTCAAAGTACTTATAGTATCTAGATATCATTTTAATAATAAGCAGCCTAACTAAAAATGTAATTATGATAAGCAAAATTATTTCTCAAGAGGATATTCACTGACATTTAATTACATGCCATTACTGTACCAGACTTTTACGTATGTTGTTTCATTTAACAATCACAACAATCCTGTCAGTTCTATTAGCAAAGAAAAAACTGAGTCTCCAAGAAGTTAAAAATCTTGCCCAAGATCATACAACTCTTTTGTGGCCAAGTCAAGATTAGTTTACAGGCTTGCCCAGCTTGAATGGGCAAGACCTTTATATAGTGGTATATATCCCTCTTTCTGAGAAATAAAATTAAAGTTTGCTTATTAAATATGAAAATTTTGATTTACTTGATAAACATAAGACAGTCTAAAATCAAGCATTGTTCACTACAATTAATCAAGCATTGTTCACTACAATTAATGTAGTTTGTTTCTACATGATATACACATCACATTTCTTTAGAAGCATGTATGTGTGTGTGTGTATTTGTGGTAGACATGAAGACATGAGCCAATGTCACTTTTTCTTCTATGATACCCTGGAAATTTACGAGACTCTTAGGTATCTTGTAGACAAAGGCAGGCCCTTTCTCCTCTATAATTACTAGAATTGGCCATGATAACTAAGGTACAAATAGAGATTAAATTTAATATTTGTGCCAACTTTTAATAATATTTTCAGAATCCTCAGGGATACGACATTTAACTGTATGAGATTAGGGAAGGGAGCACACAGCTCATAAAAAGCAAAAATGTAATATGCCAGTAATACATTCCACTACATTTGCAAGGAAAATAGCCAAATTTTAAAACATGCACCCTTAAGTGGGGTTTTGATGAAAATGCATCTCTAAGGCACCATTAGGCTGAAGGTGATGTCAAAAGTCTCTTCTCTTAATTAGCTCACTCTTTATAGTTTCAATTTGTTATTAAAACTATTCTTCTACAGAAAAAGGAATATGAGTTTGCTGTGCTAGGATAATACTGAGATCAGCTTAGAATACATGAGTCAGGCTATATATCTCACAAAGATTAATTGTGTCTTCTGGATGCTTTATATAACCAAATGGAATATTCCTTCCACGTAAGCTTTTGGCTTGCCCCTGTAAACTATAACTGTGAGAATTAAGAGAAAAGTTGAGAACTCTCAGATACATTTCCCAACATTTTATAAATGTTCTGCCCTTTAGCTAAACAGACTAAATATCCTTAGTAGGGTTTTCTTTCATTGTTTGTTAGAGAGTACACACATACACACACCCACACACACCCCGCCTCCTCCCTCACACATACCACATATACACACAAAAGAAAAAACAGCTCATTACATATTCTGGAACTCTTTTATCCCCAAAGAATGTTGGATAGCATTGAGGATTGGAATATCATCATTTTAATTAAATTTGGGGGTTTTTTTGCAGACTGATAACATTTTTTAAAAATTTACTTAAACAAGATGTACACACTCTAGAGAATTGTGGATTAATCCCCTTTTAAATGACCAAGACTGATTCTGAAAGTGGACAACAGTGAAAAGTTATCAAGGGACCTGATATTTCCCAAAGTAAGTCTGTCAGCTATAGATCCTTTAATGTTAATGTAAGAATAACACATTCCAAATCACACACACAAACAGCACATATACAAATTTGGCTGCCATCTAAACAATGTATTCATATTTCTATTCTAGGAATTAAACTACATGGCTATAAATATAAAATTGGCATCTGTGTAAAGTATTTCTAAACATCAGTCTGAAAGAAAAAATCACAGCTGTTGCTGTGTCATATTTGTGTATATGTATTTTTGTGAATGTGTGTGTGTGCGAGGTGTAAGAGAGATTATAATCTTTATAAATTACCTAGCAGTAATGCAAATGTTCAGAAAGAGTACTGGACCAGGAGTTGAAAATGAGTTCCAGGTTCCAACCTTGCCATTTTACGTACAAAGGCAGTCACTTAATCTATTTGAGACTCTGTTCTCCAAGTGGAATATGTCTGAGGTTCCTTTGTCTTCTAAAATCCCAACCATGTAAATTTTACACTCCTCGGAACTTTCTTCTTTCCTAGTCATTTTTGAAGGTACTATTGAATAGGGGGAAAAAATGCAAGACTTCCAGTAGGTGTTAAAAAACAAAAAAGGCAAGAAGAAACAAACAATTCAAACAAGAATCATTCACATCCTACAGGACAGTTACGAAGTAGTTTCAAATACATGTGCAACTAAAGTTAGATTATCACTTAACAATACCACTACTGGGCTTTCCTGGTGGCGCAGTGGTTGAGAGTCCGCCTGCCGATGCAGGGGACACGGGTTCAAGCCCTGGTCTGGGAAGATCCCACATGCCGCGGAGCGACTAGGCCCGTGAGCCACAACTACTGAGCCTGCGCATCTGGAGCCTGTGCTCCGCAACAAGAGAGGCCACGACAGGGAGAGGCCCACGCACCGCGATGAAGAGTGGCCCTCGCTTGCCACAACTAGAGAAAGCCCTCGCACAGAAATGAAAACTCAACACAGCCAAAAATAAAAAAAATAAATTAATTAATTAAAAGAAGGCTCAACATTTGAAAAAAAAAATACCACTACTGTTCTAAAATAAAATTATTTATAAACTCCCTTCATGACTCTCCCTAAGATCTATTTTGATTGAGTGGGAATCAATCATAAAAATATGAAAGCAGAAGTTTTTGACATTGTTAATGATAAATGTACAAAAAATTAACTATAGGAATTTAGAATATAGATATTTCATAGACCAATGAAAGTTCAAATCAGTGTGCTTGTCAGAAAAAGGTGTATACTTTTCACTCATGTTTGGTGATGTAAGAATCGTCTATCTAACACCTTCTTCACAGAATTTTCTACCAGGCTAGTTAATACTATTCTGCTAACTTGTTCTGTGAGATGGAGTGGAAGGATCGTTGAACTGTGACTCAAGAAAGACTGAGTTGTAGTTTCACTCAGTTTACCTAAAAATAGTTACCCTCTGTTGCCCTAAACAAACCAGCTGAATAAACAAATTGGAGTCTAAGGTCTCTATCAGCTAAATCTGCGTAATTATTTTACTGGAAAGAACATGATACTCAGATTTATAAATATACACATATGATACACATATATTCACCCATATACAAGACATAAGTTGTTAAGTGCTAAGTGGATTTTTCTCCAAATTATAAACCTGTTTCACATTTGAAAAGAACTTTAAATTCTGTAACATTTGGAAGAAAAAAACCAATAAACGTAAGTTAGAAAAACCCCGTGCCTGGTTTTCTGATATTAAGAAACATCTTTCTAATGAACAAAGATATTCAAAATGTTCAAAACAAAAATATTATATAAGTTTAGAATTATTTATTACAAGAATTAATAATCATACTTTTACAAAGATTCCCAGTTGTACTCAGACTATTGTCAAAACTTCAAGGAAAAAAAAAAAAAAACAACTTCAAGGAGTTACCAGATACCATACATCTGTTCACTGCTGAAAAAGGCATTCATTTATCTGACATATAAAATTTGTTCAGAAAAAAGAACCTGAATACAAAGCCAGCTATTTTTAAACCAGGAAATCATAGTGAGATCAATAAGAAAAATATGCAAACCTAAAGAAATTTTCAATAGAGGTATTTACAATTTCTTATTTTTTTCCTAAAAGAAAATAAATATATGTATACATATTCAAATTTTATAATAGCATGCATTATGGAAACATATTTAAATATATGTGTATCATTCACTCAGAAGTATTTTTAATAAGCTTTTTATATTAGAACAATTTTAGACTTATAGAATCACTGTGAAAATACTACAGAGAGTTCCCGTATACCCCATACCCAATTTCCCCTGTTATAAACATCTTACGTTAGTATGGTACATTTGTCACAATTAATGAACCAATATTGAATCACTGTTATTAACTAAAGTCCATACTTCACTCAGATTTCCTCAGTTTTTACCTACTGTTCTTTTTTTAAAAATTAATTTATTTTATTTTATTTTTTGGTGTGCTTCTGCTTTATAACAAAATGAATCAGTTATACATATACATATATCCCCATATCTCTTCCCTATTGCATCTCCCTCCTTCCCACCCTCCGTATCCCACCCTTCTAGCTGGTCACAAAGCACCGAGCTGATCTCCCTGTGCTATGCGACTGCTTCCCACTAGCTATCTATTTTACATTTGGTAGTGTATATATGTCCATGCCACTCTCTCACTTTGTCCCAGCTTACCCTTCCCCCTCCCCGTGTCCTCAAGTCCATTCTCTAGTAGGTCGGCGTCTTTATTCCCATCTTGCCCCTAGGTTCTTCATGACCTTTTTCTTTTTAGATTCCATATATATGTGTTAGTGTACGGTATTTGTTTTTCTCTACTGTTCTTTTTTGATTCCAGAATCCTATCTAGGATACTAAATTACATTTAATGGTCATGTCTCCTTAGGCTTCTCTCGGCTGTGACATTTTCTCAGACTTTCTTTGCTTTTTGATGACCTTGAGAGTTTTGAGGATTTCTGGTCAGATATTTTGTAGAATGCCCCTCAACTTGGGACATGAGTACACAGGAATAGTGTGTTTTAAGGAGGAAGACCACAGAGGCCAAGTACCATTTTCATCACATCACAGCAAGGGTATAGTATCAGCATAACTTATCACTTATCACTTGTTAACCTTGATTACCTAGCTTGATGTAGTGTTTGTCTGGTTTCTCCATGTCAAGTTATTCCTTTGTTTTCTCACTTTCCATACTGTACACTTTGGAAGAAAGTCTCTAAATGGAGCTAAAACTTAAGGAGTATGGAATTATGCTACCCCTCCCTAAGACTGAAGTAGTTACATAAATTATTTGGAATTCCTTTCAATGGGAGATTTATCTATTCTACCTTATTAATTACTAACTAGCTAACTGATTAATTAATTAATTTGCATCAGTATAAATTTATGGATATTTATTTTATACTTTGGATTATAACCCAATATCACTTTACTTATTCTGTTGCTCAAATTTTTCCAACTTTGGTCATTGGGAACTCTTTTGGATGCCCCTTGTATCTATTTGATATACTCCATCATTGCAGGTTTTAACATTTTATGATCACTTCCTTAGTTCCTGGCACACAAGATGATCTAGGCTCATCTTGTATATTTCCTGCCCCCATCCTAGATTCAGTTATTTCTCCAAGGAGCACTGGTTCTTTTCATTGAATAATGCTATTAGAAACCAAGATCTAGGTGCTGGGTATCAAGAGAGATCTAATAAGCAATTTTAAGTGTTTTTCAAACATTTTAATCATAAAATTAATAATGAAAGTTTAGTTTCTATTCATAAGCTGCACTTACATAAATAATATATTATATAATTATTTAATAATGTTGGATCTCTATAATTTTCACCTGCTCACAATTCATCTAAAGCAAACCCCTCAGTGGGATGAAGAGCATCAAAGACCTCTAAATATTGAGGGGAGCTTCTTCAGTTACCCAAGAGCTACGTGTACACAGTGTACTGGAACATTTCCCTGCAGTGATTATTTTAGACCACATTCCAGGGAAATATGTCTTCACATACAGATATTGAGAGGTACCTGCTGCCTCTATGGGCACTGCATCCTATCACCCTGAATTAGGAAAACACTGACAATTCTGCAGAGTCAAGTCTAATTATTATATCTATTCAGAATTTATGCTTAATTCTCTTATACAGCTCTTTTATGAAACTACTCAAATATGCCAGGAAGTAGCACAATAGACTTATTTAAAAGTAAGTCAGAGCCAAATTTAAATAAATGGTCTCACAATATATTGGAATGCAAAAACTTTAAGAATGTTTTTTTAAGTGTTTTATCAGAAATATTATATAACTAAGAGTTTTTTCATACACATCTGAATTTATGAAGTTAGTTTCTTTGCAAGCGTTTCTGAATGGATTTCACAATAATAATATGGAACTAGAAAGAGTGCTGGCTTGGAAACTAGGAGCCCAGGGTTTTGGCCTGGAAATCTGGGCATTTTCAAGCTGGGTTACCTTCAATAAGTCCCTGAAACTCAGAGATTTTACTTTCCTCTGTAAAATGAAACAGCTGAACCAGATGATTTCAAAGTCCTCTTTAAGTTCTTAAATGCTATGATACCATTTTTCTGAAAATTTGCTAGATGTTAAACATGTCATTTTATGAGTAACATGAAAAGTCACAAAATTACAAACACACACACACACACACACACACAAGGTATTTTTCCTATCTTGGTGTAAGAGCCTGACTCCATTTTTGATGTTCGACCATTGACCTACTGACAAAAGCATTTAGGCTTCCACTCTTCCTTTCTCCACCAATACATATCCGGTACTTCCTTTTATACTTTCTTTATATAAAAAAAGCTAGTCACTGGTGGCAAGTTTGAATACTGCAGCCCTTGCCTTGGATGGAACCATCGTCCAGCCCCACTCATTAGTCACCAAAAAGGCCCAACTCTTACTATGCTTTTTGCACATGCCTTTCCACCCTGCGTGGCACCTACCTTTCTCTCTCCAGAAGTCCCTTGTGTGAATAATAAACCTTCTTTCAAATTCTTTGCTGCTCGAAGTTGCATCAGCCTCCACATCCAATCTATTAATTGGGATGAGATCCATTCCATATCTGTGGAGAGATCACAAAACATTTGTTAATAAATGTTATTTCACTTATCATTCAAGAATAATTATATAATCCACACTATGTTCTCATAAGATGGCCTTGTCTCAGCACCTTGAAATGAAAGATAATTTAACTACCTTTTCTACTTCAGAAAAAAAAGTAATTACTTTGTTGTTGCAGTTGAAGTGTAGCGTAAGATTGCTTTTGAGAATGTTATTCTACTATCCACTCGATTCCACTCATGGTTACCTTTTTAAAATGTATATCATTAATAGATGAAAAAATGCACTCTGAAGAAGATTTTCTCCATGGAGCTTTATCTGGGAAATTGCCCATAATCTTAGAGATCAATGAACAGGGTTTAATAAATATGTTTGTTGATGCTTTTATGCAAGGTAAGAGCATAAAACCAAGCAAGAAGTTATGTCACATTATTTCAATACGATTTTTCTGATCCTAGAATGTTATTCCTTAGGGGCAGAAGCACCATTATATGGTTAATTTTCATTTCCTTAAAACCAATAAGGACTTATACTAAATTTTCAACCACACTGGGAATTGTCAGACTTTGATCAATAAGGTACAGATACTGTAATTAAAGTCTTCACACAACAATTCGTACCTCATGGTTCATGTGAAACTCTGGTACCTGACTCTTCAGTCAGGACCAGAAAGTAAAAAAATCAGAAGCTTTGTGGAACTTTTGATGAAATGCCACAAAGAAAAAAGCAGAGTAAGATAGCTTCAAGGTACTGTGAAAAAAATTCTATACAGCCTGACATGGATAGCCAGGGCAAACTAAAAACTGATAATGACTGATGATGACAGATAAAATATGACATCCTATAGGAGTACTCCTTCTAGCTCCTCACTGGTAAAAACATGGTAGGATTCATGTGAGCCTTAAAATGCTAAAATTTTATATGTTATTTGTTTTGATGTATAAGCATTGTTATAATAATTATTTAATTTGCACAAATTATAAATTGAGTATTTTAATACAGAAGTTATATGCTATGCTATGATTACTTCATTATTTAGCCAAAGTGCAACTGTTTTATGGTGATAGCTTCCCAAATTACAGGTTTGAGGCCTAAGAATGGTAATCAACTTGAATCTTACAAGTAGTGGATTTCAATCAGAATTTTTTAGTCAGTTCTTCTTGTTTGTATACTTACAATCAAAGTCCAGAGTCTATTTTCTGATTTTTCTCTTTATCTCTTATTCTGTTTTAATTTGTTTCATTAGATGGAGTCCATAAATGTTGTTCAAAGTCATAAACATCAAGAAAAGAACCATAAAAGAATCATTTAATTGAACATAATGGCGAGAACAAAAGACTTAATTAATCTCATTTTTCTTCTGCATAGTATTGGTTACAGTAGATATAACCTGAATGTGCATTTATAGTGATTCAACATAAAACATCTCTTACTTAAGTTTTTCTCCCTCTGTTCCTTGGAAAGATCAAATTAACAAGTAAAAAGTAAATGTGAGAGTGCATATTATGAAGTTCTTAAGGACAGTAAACGAGTTTTTGTTTTTTTTTTTAAAGGGAGTCAGGTAATGTAGTAGCAGGTAAAAGCTGGAGTTTATGAGTGACAACTAACTAACTGTAAGGGTCTATAATTACTTGTGGGCATGTAACGTATTCTTATCTTTAGCCTCCTAGGGAACAATATATTCCATTAGACTTACATGAAATTTATGTTTCACAAGCGCATGAAGATTACAATGATGCTGGATTTAGCAGAACTCATAGAGTCTGGGTATATAATAACTAGAAAAAATTTAATTTCTGCAAAATATCTAGTGCTATAAAGTACTACAGAACTAAGGTATCTTCAGTCAAAATCAATCATAGATTTCTTTTTCTAATTATGAATTCTATTATATTATCTTCCCTCAAGGATGGGCCCTGGAAACATTACTTGGCATATTCTGAAAATTTGGTGTAGTAAGTTTAAATTAGAGCAGGAAACACATTTTTCCACTTAAAGTCAATATTGTTCATAAATACACACTATGTTTGTTAAAGACATTTTTAATAAATAAATTTAAAATAAATTTTGTTAAAGATTAACAAACTATATATTATATATCATGTCATTGGTAAACTGTGCATGCATCATAAATTTATTTCTCCAAAATGGTAATCCACTCTGATTTATTGATACCATCTTATAATTCTTTCTTTTCTATGAGGTCAGTCATTCCCTCTCAACCTAACATCCCTTTTTGGAGAACCTGACCCATGCATCGTCTGGAATCAATAAGACTGAATGCTGTACAACTTCTGCATCAACTCTTCCTTCCATCATCAACCCCATTCACGCTGGATCCAGATGGTTAGTTTATGATAAACAATTGACTGACACTGAGCCACCCAAACAAATTTTCTAGCCTAAGTGTTTGAAAATGCGACAAAGAGTTAGTTGGCTGTGATGCATTTACTGTGAGGAGAATCAAGGGTGAGGACTGCTGCTTTTTGGGTGGCAGTAATGAATTGGTCTGCAAAAAGACAATAAAGGAAGAATATGCATGAAAGGACAGTTTGAGATCAGAGTGAAATGAAGCCTAGGAGAGACAGCAAGTGAGTGAAAAAGAAAACTGCTCCACGACAGTCCAATTTCCACTAAAGTCAGCTTTCTTTCAGTAATTTTCTTTCATTATATTCTTTATATTCTTAAAATGAAAGTTTTCTAGACCTCCACTAAATGTGTTTTAGTCCCTGTATCCAAACTAAGGCTAAAATACCAAGATAGCTACATGGTAACAGCACAATGTTTGGCCATTGTGAGGCTCATTTGTATATTTACTGCCTAGTTTGGTGTGAGTTATGCAATCAATAGAAAATAGAAATTGACCCTTTCTTTTGGCTATTTGAAAATGTTTAAAACTTCTTCTCTGTTTTATCAGAAACGTGTAAAGAATTATAAAACTGAGTTAATGAGGGATTTTTATCAGGAACTTTTTGGGAACTAAACTTCAAGAGCAAAATTGGAATATAGATCAATCTATAAGCTAATATTTATATCTATATTAATAATTCATTATAATTTGAGTGATTCTATCTAGATACTCATGCTTTCAGTGCCACCCACCTTCTATAGACCTCAATTCTGCCATCAGAGGCTGACTAAAGCAGAGACCCTCAGAGACTCTCATTCTCCTAGAAAGTTACCACCAACACCCACAACTTTATAACAATTATTTCCTCTCTCTTAATCAGTCCTGTAAATGTTCTTAATGATTTCAATATACTTGGAAAGGATGCTTCCAATCTCGTATCACCATTTCCTGATCTCCTTCTTGCCAATGATGTCATCTCCAATCCCTCCTCAGGTATCTACCTCCACGGTCATAAGATAGGTTTTGATAAATATAGTCTTCACTCTTTCAGGACCTACACAGTTTACACTGTTTCTCACCTCTGTTTTGTTCTTAAACCCTCCACACATGGCTTAGGTTCCATGGCCCATTTTTGTAATAACATCCTCATACGCCTCCTCAACTCCCTTGCCAAACTCTTTCTTCATAACATTATATTGACTTTTCAGTCATGATTACCTAACATCAATTTTGCTGTTATTGCTACAAGCAATCCAACTAAATTTCCTTAGTCAATTCACTCTCTGACTCTCCATGATTTAATTTCATAGTTTCTCCTTCCATCTCAAATACCTGTTAATCCTTCCCCTCTCCTTGCTCTCAACCCATGACTTAGCCTCAGAAGCAATCAGAAGAGAATTGCTACATATTTTCCACCACACTCCTATTACTTTAATGATTCTTAAGACCCATGTAAAGCCAGCCTCTCTAATTAGATCCCACTCTTTTCCTGACTACCTAAAGATATCAGTCTTTCAGGTATCTCCTCTCTCCTGAAATGTCAGTTTTTCTTTATACTTAAACATTCCCATAAGCTTACAAAGATGCACAGTATTTTCCATCTTAAATGTAAAAACAAAAAGTGACCCCCCCCAAAAGTTGCAGAGGAAATGGCCTGAGGTCAATTTAATACTATATTTCCAAAGAGTAAGTTGAACCGAATTCTTCAAATAATAAAAAATAAGTTCCAGGAAAACAAAAGCTAGCAGACTGTGAAAATTATTCATAACCTATCTCATCCTACGAACACATGTTTTACATTTCATTCATATACCAGTAAAGTTTTATAGAGCATAGTAGAGAGTGATTACAAAATCAGCAGTCTGTAGAGATATAAGGATAACATGAAAGTTAGTAAAGGTATGACATGAATAATTTATTGGTTGTAAAAGGAAAGCATCATATTCTATGCCAATGCCTCTCTTTTCACCTTTTACTGAACTAAGATTAATTTTTTCATAACTTTCATATATACTTAGAGTGAACTGTGATGTTGGTCCAGTCCATCCACAATCTTGGTAAAGCAGTTTTTATTCTTTTAGAGCTGGTGACCACTGTAAGTAGCATATTTTTATGCCCCTATTAGTTTTGTTTGTTTGTTTGTTTGTTTGTTTTTTGTGGTACGCGGGCCTCTCACTGTTGTGGCCTCTCCCGTTGAGGAGCACAGGCTCCAGACACACAGGCTCAGTGGCCATGGCTCACGGGCCTAGCCGCTCCGTGGCATGTGGGATCTTCCCGGACCGGGGCACGAACCCGTGTCCCCTGCATCGACAGGTGGACTCTCGACCACTGCCACCAGGGAAGCCCTCCCTATTAGTTTTGACAGGTTACATGTTTTGACAATTAATTATAAAAATAAAGAGATAAAAATAGATATGGAACAAAATTCAGCTTCTAGAATCTGAATCCAGAAGTAATACTTAGTACTACCTGCTTGCTTTGCTTACTTTGATCTTTTTCTTACTTGCTTACTATATTATTTGCTCACATACATAATCGTTTTGTGACAAATATAATTAAGAAGAAAGATATATATGTTTGGATATTACATAGCTGGGATCTTGTTTGGGACACTAATCAGAGAATTTGATTTATCCAAATTCCCTCCAAGGATATTCGAACTTTAAATAAAGAACGTAGAATTCCACTCCATTTACACTTTCAAAGGTATTTCATAGCTAAATCAAAATATAACATAATTTTATTTTTAAAAATTGTTCTATATTGGGTCCCGACTATATATAAAGAACACAAATAAGGGTTTGTAAAAAGCCTCTAAATGGACTCTGGTTTTGGGCTCCACATGTAAGGGATTTAGAAGTCACCATTCTGCCCTAACAACAAGTAAAAAGCTGACCAAACTGAAAAATCGATTTTTCTTGGAGCCGGAAGAGAGGTGAAGACACCGGACAAACCACTGCACCAAGATTGGAGAAACAGGTAAATACATGGCATCATGGCACACCTGAGCAGAGCTTCTGAGCAGAAGTGAAAACTGCCTTGCAAGAAATGTGAAAAGAAGTTTGTAGTTACCCCCAAAGCACACACTCACGCCCCCTCCAGTCACCTCCCCTTTCCCCCACAATGGGTCCTAACTTCCAACCACATAGATTCACTTTGCCTGTTTTTGAACTTTGTATGCATGAAATTATATAGCATATTCAACTTGTGAAAATCCATTGAGCTACACGCTTAAGATTCATGTGCTTTTTAGTTTAGTTAACAATACTGTACCACTGTCAACTTCTTGGGTTTGGTATTTATCCAAAGGAGTTGAAAATTTATATCCACACAAATATCTGTACATGGATGTTTATGGCAGCTTTATTCATCATTGCCCAAGTCTGGAAGCAACCAAGATATCCTTCAATAGGTGAATGGATAAATAAAAGGTGGGTACATCCAGACAATGGAATATTATTCAGTGCTAAAAAGAAATGAATTTTCAAGCCATGAAAAGATACAGAGGACACTTAAATGCATATTACTAAGGAAAGTGCCAATATGGAAATACTATACACTATATGATTCCAACTATAAGACATTCTGGAAAAGGCAAAATTATGGGAGACAGTTAAATAATCAATAATTGCCAGAGTTTGGGGGGGATAAAGAGGAAGAGCACAATTTCAGGGCAGTGAAAATACTATAACGATGTTCTATGTCTTTATATATTTGTCCAAACCCATACAGTATACAACACCAAGAACCCTAATGTAAATATGTACTTTGCATTATTAAGATGTGTCAATATAGGTACATCACTTGTAACAAATGTACCACTCTAGTGAGTGATGTTGATAATGGGCAGAGCTGTACTTGTGTGAAAATAGTGAATGTATGGGAAAGGTCTGTACCTTCCTCTCAAGTCTGCTGTAAACTTAAAACTGCTCTAAAACAAAAGTCTTAAAAAAAGGAAAGAATGCAGGCAATTCTCCTCATTCATTTACAGGAAATAGCAATCATAACTCTGGTTTCAGCATTCTGTTTAGTGCACAGAGTAAGTCAAAATATGCAACATGGTGCCACTTTCTTTGACATATAGGTTATTGTTAAATGTAAAAAAAGTTTCTGAAATCTTAAATTATATATTCATATAATCATTCTAACAATATTTATATGTTATTAGGATAAAAGATTGCCACTTTGAACAATATAAATTATTTTCCTCATGAAATATTAAATAAAATCATTTTTCTTGGCATCATGTCATTGTAAGTATCCACAGTACATCCTAAAACAGTGCTTAATTTAACACATCACTAGGCAAAAATCTTCCAAGTAAAGCTAAATATTAAAATCCAAAAAGCTTAAATATGTAAATCCTAACATGAACTGCTAGAAGAGATAGTCAATGTTTATAGTATTTTAAAAAATCATTAGTCATTAAACTCCTAACTTAAAACTTTAAATCTCTTTCTGAAGGATTACCTCAGAATGACCCTTTATATTTAATATAGCATTTTTTTTTAAAGCTTGCACCCTACCCTATAAATATAAAAGGATTTACCAGCCAGGGAATGATAAAAATTTCCAAAGAAAGGAGCAATGGGAAATTATAACGTTTTAAGATGTTTCAGCTCTTTATCATCATCATACTTTGTGTTGTCTTCCTAGTCATAAATACAAAAAAAAAAATACTTAATGCAATTTAAAATCAAACTCATTTGGGGACTTTATATAAGCAAAATATATGCATTATATAAATAACCATTTTTATGCCAAATAAACTAATAAATTATTACATGACATTATTATACAACAAATTTTACACCTAAAAAATCTGAACATATTTAAAGCATTGTTGTAATTTTCAAAGGAAGGGCTCCTTACAATCAGAGAGTATTAAAGATATATAGAATTTGTTGACAAAGTAAGTATCTACTATGAGTAGATACATCCCTACTTTGGTTAGTGATTTACCTCTTTCTAATAGATTAGATATAGTATAACCTATATAACTTCATTTCAAGCATTTTTATTATGAATTGGCCAGTGGCTTGAAAAGATAAATTAAAAGGTACATTCTTATATAATTTCAGCATTCTTTTCATCTCAGTTTCCTTTGGAAACATGAGAATTTTTCACTTGAGACAATATACTTACAAAAATTGTTTACAGCTCTGATTTAGGTTGATCTTACACAGGGATAAGGTTTTAAATAAAATATTTTCCAAATTATCTTTTTAAATATGCATTTAACATTAATTAGTTGAAGGTATTTTGGAATATTAAAAATTATAGTACCACTTTAGTACATAGATTTCATTCACTTCATTTTTAATTCATAAATGTTAATAATAATAATAGAACCATTTAACTTTTCAACCTATAATTCAAATATTTTCTGTATCTGTATTAAGGGTACTATTAAACCAATACCTGCACTTAACTGGTTTCTCCACTTCTAAATCCATCCTATCCAATTCTTCCCATAGTCCAAATCATTTAAATAATCCTGTCCATTAAAGAATATTTTGATTGTACTCTTTTCCTGATCAACTATGGCTCCATAATGTCTATAAACTTAGTCTGTCGTCTCAGGTTCTAAACCTGTCTAATTGAATCAAACTTCTGAAAGAAACCAGATTTGATATCATCTAAAAACATATTGGTTTCACATCTTAACTTCTACTTTTACCATTTCCCCGTTTTAAGTGTTTCTCTATTGTCTTAACCATGCCCATTCTTGAAAAAACTCAGTTCCCTGCTTTTTCATGAAGCACCTGTTCTCTATTACAGTATGCATTTTCTCTTCTTCTGAATTCTCATGACCTATATGAAGATCTTGGAATATGCATTATTTTGTTAATTGTTTTTTAATTTTACCATCAACTCCAATCTAATTTAAAAAACATTAAGATTAGATAATATGTCTTATATCTCTTCATGTCTGCATTATCAAGCTTTTAGTAGGACTTTATTAAGGTTAAATAATTGTTTAGTCTAATTAATTACCCAACTCATCTGTGTTTTGATGAATCCACTTTATAATACACAGTATTCTATGTGTGATTTGACTTCTAATGCTATTAATGATATTCATCTAAAGGTTTTAACTTGCTAAAGAGAAAGTGTTTTAGTAATAAAATATAACTCTAAAAGTGGGACTCTTTAGCTTGTGATGATATAAAACTCTTAATTATTACAAATAAAGACAATTATTTGTATCAATCGTTCATTACAACTGGGAAAAATAAACAACTTTTAATTATAAGAATGATGAATGACTTCAACAATTGTCTAAGTTAGACAAGTTTTACAAAAGCAAACTAGATCTAAATGCATCCCATATGTCTTGATTCTAACACCAAAGAAAAAGAATTCTTAAAAAAGCATGTTTTATACATGGCTTCATGCTATACTAGTACTACCCCTTGAGAGTGAACTGTGATACTGAATAATGTTTTGGCATGGATTATAGAATGAGCTCATTATATTACACAAAACATACATCAGAAAAGATATTGAATTTCTTACTGGTTATAAGAAGCTACAGTGAATAGCTGTGTCTTGAGAAATACCCTTAAAAAGTTAAAATTATCTTTAATCCAATCATTAATCCACAGTTAATTCAATTATAAATCCAAAAATATGGAATCATTCATATGCAAAGCAGGATAAAGAACACTGGAACAAAATTCACTTTCAATTCCCAAGCAGTAATTTCCAATACCCAAAGTCTTGATGTATGGACTCCCTTTCCTCTGCCAGTTTTGCATTTGTGTCTTTGACATGGGTTTTATTTTGTAATTTTTGACAAATTTTTGATTTTGCTAAAACCACTAAAAAATTCAGGTAGTCCTAAACATAACAGCTATTAATTTGAGATTTGTTAAGTATTTACAGTAGTACATTTGGGGCTATATTATCTTACAGCTATGTTTTCTTTACATTTTATTTTCTAAATATTTTTTGTAAATAAGAGCCTTTTCCAGAACATAGGAAACCACTCTAAAGCAAATGAGTTGAGACTACGCACATTTCACAGAAGAACCAGACAATATAGTGATACTTATTGACAACTGAATCAATTAAAGTTTTAGATATTTCTTAGGATGCTTATTCTGTAGATTGACTTAATAATACATAAGACAAGGACAAACAGAAATTATGTTGAAATGAGGCTCAGATTTCCATTCTAAAGAGAATAGACACAGCCAGTTTCAACATATATGTTATGATATATAATAATCAAAACATGACTGCCAATTTAGGGTTACGAAGACTATTTTAAAATCAAAGAAAGTGAATCTAAGGAATTTTGAATGATCCTGCCATGACCATAGAGCTGGTAGTGCATCTACTTCCAGAAATAAGGTAGCCTTCTATTGATGAATGTGTTCAGGCTAAATGCTTCAACTTTTTTAAAGTGGAAATCAGCCTAAGTTGAAAATACTCAGCTCATCAGGGAATCTTGTATTTGGAACATATCTTTTTAGTGCCCTATAAAATGTATTTTATTAAGCTGAGCTTGATACTATGTTATTAGCCCACATCCTAAGAAGTTTTGATAACCAACCAAGAAAAACCATGTTGTATTTAGTATAGGCAAACATTGTTGAGACATGTATTACCCACCGAGGTCATATGCCTTTTTATTTCCATTTGCCCTCTAAGTTTTCACACGTAGAACTCTATCCTCATCCTTCAATTCTCATGCTAGACTTAACTTTCTTTATTGATGGCCTTGCAGCTAGATCAAAGAAAATTTTTTTTCAGTCAGTTGGAAGAGAGGCTTGGTGCTTCTTGGTTACCAAATCATATATATATATATATATATTTTTTTTAAAGAATTCTATTCATGGGGCTTCCCTGGTGGTGCAGTGGTTGAGAGTCCGCCTGCCGTTGCAGGGGACGCGGGTTCGTGCCCCGCTCTGGGAGGATCCCATATGCCGCGGAGCGGCTGGGCCCGTGAGCCATGGCCGCTGAGCCTGTGCTCTGCAACGGGAGAGGCCACAGCAGTGAGAGGCTCACGTACTGCAAAAAAAAAAAAAAAAAAAAAAAAAAGAACTCTATTCATATTTAGGGCAGCCTTTTAGGCTTATTTGTGTATTCAACTGACTATACCGCCAACCTCAGGCCACTCCCCTCTCCACAAAACCAACCAATCACCTCTCCTCTCTATGTATATACTCTCTCATGAGTTTCTCTAATCAATTATCTAGCAAGTTTCATATATCATGGTTTTTATTCCACAACTGTGACAAAAGCTAATAAACTTTGTTTTATAAAAGCACATTTGCATGAATAGGTTTCATTCAGAGTACAGTTAGTTAATAAACAAGTGTAAATGTCATATCTGATCCTTCTATTTTGATAGGGAAGCAGAGGCGACATATCTAAATTTAAAAAGAGGACGCTGGAATGAACATTGGTGTGCATGTATCCTTTCAAATTATGGTTTTCTCCAGATATATTGCAGCACTATTTACAATAGCCAGGACATGGAAGCAACCTAAATGTCCATCAACAGAGGAATGGATAAAGAAGATGTGGTACATATATACAGTGGAATATTACTCAGCCATAAAAAAGAATGAAATAATGCCATTTGCAGTGACATGGATGGACCTAGAAATTGTCATACTGAGTGAAGTCAGACAGAGAAAGACAAATATATGATATTGATTATATGTGGAATCTAAAAAAATGGTACAAATGAACCTATTTACAAAACAGAAACTGAGTCACAGATGTGGAAAACAAACTTGTAGTTACCAAGGGGAAAAGGGGAAGAGGGATGAATTGGGAGATTGGGATTGACATATACACACTACTATATATAAATAGATAATCAACAAGGGCCTACCGTACAACACAGGGAACTCAACACTGTGTAATAACCTCCATGGGAAAAGAATCTAAGAAAGAGTGGATATATGTGTAAGTATAACTGGCTCACTTTAATGTACAGCAGAAACTAACAAAACATTATAAATCAACTACACTCCAATAAAAAATTAATTAAAAAATAAAAAGAGGACACTAGGGATACAGATATCCACAGGACTCACTACATGGAATACAATCAATTCAATTTAGTACAGCTGGTTTAGGCCTAATGGAAGCTTTATCTGAGAGGATTTTTCTTTTCTAGAACTATAAATGTGAATAGCTTTGCTCTCAAATTTTCCTTATTCTTTTAGGGGGTGGTCTTAATTATCTTAATCATCATTGTGTGAAAGACATTGGTGTTATTTGTTTCACTCATTTCAACCCAGCACCTAATTTATCTAACTATCAGCTACCTCCTCAAGCATAGTTTAAGACTTTCTCACAAAATAGCAAAAAGCAAAATTGGAGCATAAGAAGGAAACCTGATTAGAAATAGAAAGAACCTCCAGGATGCAGGTGATCCAGAAGAGAA
Organism: Orcinus orca; assembly: GCF_937001465.1. Classification (NCBI taxonomy): domain Eukaryota; kingdom Metazoa; phylum Chordata; class Mammalia; order Artiodactyla; family Delphinidae; genus Orcinus; species Orcinus orca. Next base: position 81,595,468 of record NC_064567.1, read on the forward strand.
GAGGTGAATCTATTTAGGATAAGTATTGGTTAGTCATGACCCTGGTTTTACTCTCCTGCTGCTGCTTCTCATATGCATAAAACAAGATGCTGCTTCCTTACATGGGCAAGAATAGCCTTTAAATTCCTTATCCCCTCAATTTTTCCATTCCATTAAACATGAGGCTCCCAGGATCAGCAACAATAGAGGAAGAGAGTTGCTTGATATTCCAATGTGAACCACAATAGACCAATGTAGAAACAACACACAAATATCTCTGAGTTATTAATGAAGGTCTAATTAAGCTTGCAGAAGACTTCCAGTAAGGTAGAGTATAAGTATAATGATATTCCATTTATGCAGATTATCTACTCCTTTGATCATAAATTCTAGGCCACAATTGGTAGAGGGGAGGGCACTATATTACAGTGATTTAAGCCTTCTAATGTAGCAAATCACAGGATCATTAATGGTAATAAGAAAATGGCTTATCCATTACACAATGAAAAAAGATAAAAGAACCTTCATCAATTTATGTTTGAATGATGGAATAATGATTATATGCTCTGATGTGAGAGCAGGCAGAACTCTACTGTTAGGAAACTAGGAGTTTCCTAATAGTGACTATAGTCAAAATTAGCCTAGAAAGAATTTTTCACAAAACTTTATAAGGTTTACAAGTAAAATCAGATTTCATCCATTATTATTTGTGCTATTTTTATTACATGGTTACTTATTTTTATTTGTCAGTTTAAAAATCCATTTTAGAAGACTCTAATCATGTATAAAACATTGAAAATCATATTTCAAACATTCATATTTTAGCCTTTCCAAATATATTTATTTAACAGTAAAATAAATCAAAGAAAACACAGTATGCTTTCACTTACATGTGAAATCTAAAAAACAAAAACTAATAAACTTAACAAAACAGAAACAGACTCATAGATACAAAGACCAAACTAGCTGTTGCCAGAGGATAGGGGGTGGGGAAATGGGGGAAATAGGAGAAGAGGATTAAGAAGTACAAACTACCAGTTATAAAATAAATAAGTCACGGAGATGCAATGTACAGCACAGGGAATATAGTCACTAATATTGCATTAATTTTGTATTGTGCATATTGAATCATATGTTGTACAACTGAAACTAATATAATACTGTAAGTCAACCATCTTCAATAAAACATAAATTAATGAATAAATTAAATAAATAAATTAAAGGTACCAGGATAGTTAGACAATAGATGGATTTATTTTGAGATATTTGTTGAGCTCCCAGAAGTTTCTTCACCAATAGTTTTAATAGCGTTAGTGTGCTATTAAAATATAAAACAATATTCCTGGTATCATGCTCACTACATAGACCTTCTCCTCAAACTCTTGCCAGAACTTTTTGAAAATTCTGTGTTTCAGGATTACAGCTATATTTCCTTTTGTTGAATTGTGCATGGCTTACCCTTCTCTTTTCAGTTTTCAAGAATTGACCACGTTTTCTTATGTTTCCTATTGGATTGACCTTATGCTACTTATAAACAGATTTTAGAAAGATCTATGTATAGCTGATTCACTTTGTTATACAGCAGAAACTAACACAACAGTGTAAAGGAATTCTACTCCTATAAAGACGTTAAAAGAAAAAAGAATGATCTATGCACACAGAACATAGCTATATAACTGGTTGTGTTCTCTAATGACCAATGTCAGAGCAATACATAATGACAGCCTTAAAAATGTGCAGCTCTCATGGAAAATATTATTTTAGGAATTAAAATGTTGGGAGTAAGTAATTTTATATCTTAAACATCCTATTCCACTGAAATATTATTTACCCTATAAAGAACTCATTTTTTTTACATGAAGTGTGCCACCTGAAATTCATTCATGTGTTAAAGTGTTCATTCAACCAACCAACATTTATTGCGTTTGTTACTGAGCAAGTTGCTAAGGGCTTCAAAATTGAGTAAGAGTGACATAAGCAAAAATGGCAGAGAAAGGACCTCCAAAATACATCCTTCTATGAAAGTAATTTTAAAAGGGCAAAACCTGTCAGAATCAACAGACCTCTGGAAAGTTGTCAAAAGCTTACATTAACCCAGGTAATACCCATTCAAGAAAACAGCTGATTCCAAGTAAGAATACTAAAATTGTGGCATTTTAACTTACCCTAGTCCCATCTTCCACTCCTCCGCCTAGCTGTAGGCAAAAAATAAAAGTCCATATTCCTGGTACTAAAAGAACCAGGACCTCATTCACCAATGGACCTCATTCACAAAGAATTTTAATTAATTATTTATTCAGATCTGCCTGGTAGCTCCCTGGAAGAACAGCTCAAAAGACTTATCTTTTTTTTATGCCTAATTCAGAACTATTCCAGTGCTAAAGTCGCTTCCAGAGGGCAGGGGAAGGCCATTTTAAAAACATATTTACAGGTTTATTTTAATTTCTTAGATGCTGCTGCCAGAGGAAATAGATAACAGTTGATAAGTAATGCTTAGGAGGAAAGGCTGGGGAATGATATGTCTTTAAGGGCTTTGAAAAACTCCAACATATTCCTGGGAACCTGGAAGGTCACATGCATGTTAAGAGCTGTTTGCAAGCTCAGGAAAGACCTGATGAGGTTCTAAGGTCTCATCTTCTGCTGACCTTGAAACAGCCAACAAATGAGATAACCTAGATGAAATGGACAAACTCCTATAAACACAAAAACTACTAAAACTGACTCAAAAAGATACAGAAAATATAAATAGACCCAAAACAAGTAAATAAATGGAGTTAGTAGTCTAAAAAAATTCCACTAGAAAAAGTCCAGGACCAGATAGCTTCACTGGGAATTCTACCAAACACTTAAGAAGAATTAACACCAATCCTTTTTCAAACTTTTTGAAAACAATAAAATGGAAAACATCCTGACTCATTCTATGAGGCCAATATTACCCTGACACCAAAGTCAAAGACATCACAAGAAAACTATAAACCAATATCCCTTATGAATGTAGGTGCAAAATCTTCAATAAAATACTGGGAAACTGAATCCAGAAGCATAGCTAAAGGATAATACACTATGACCAAGTAAAATTTATCCTAGGAATGCAAGGGTGGTTCATTGTATAAAAATTAATCAGCATAATACATAATATTAGTAGAACAAAGGCAAAAAATCCACATGATTATCTCAATGGATACAGAAAAAGCTTTTGATAAAAATCAAATACCCTTTCACAATAAAATCATTCAACAATTTGAGTGAATAGAAGGGCACTTGCTCAATATAATAAGTGGATTTATTAAAAACCCAAACCTAACATCACACTCAACAGTGAAATACTAAAATCTTTTCCCCAAGAATCAGGAACAAAACAAGGATGTCCACTTTCACCATTTCTATTAAAACATTGTACTGAATTTTCTAGCTAGGGAGATTAGACAAGAAATAGAAATAGAAGGCATCCAGATAGGAAGAAAAGAAGTGAAAGTATCTATATTCACAGATCACATGATCTCATATATAGAACACTCTAAAATATCCAAACACACACCCACACACAAAACAGAGTTAATAATGAGCTTGGCAAAATTACAGGATACACAATTAAAAGAAAAAGTTTCATTTCTTACATTAACAATGAACAATCCCAAAAGTGAAATTTTAAAAACGATTCTATTTACAATAGCATCGATAAGAATGAAATAGGAATAAATTCAACCAAAAAAATGCAAGACATGTACACCAAAAACTATAAAACACTGTTAAAAGATAGTAAGCAAGATCTACATAAATGGAAAGACATCTCATGTTCTTGGATTAGAAGAGTTAATAATGTTAAAATGGCAATACTCCCCATATTGATCTATACTTTCAACAAAATCAATACCAAAATTTCAACTTTTTGCTGTTGTTATTGTTGCAGAAATGTAGAAGCTAATCATGAAATCCATATGGAACTTCAAAGGATACAGAAAAGCCAAAAAATAATCTTGAAAAAGAAGAATAAAATTGGGCTCACACTTCCTAATTTCAAAACTTACTGAAAATCTATAGTAATCAAAATAGTGTGGCACTTGCATAAGGATAGATATATAGACAAATGGAATAGAACTGAAAGTCCGGAAATAAGCCCATACATCTGTGGTCAGTTGATTTTTGACAAAGGTGCCAAGACCATTCAATGGGGAAAGAACAGTCTTTTCAACAAATAGTTCTAGATATTATTATAAGCAATCTCCCTAAAAGGGAGTAATAAATATTTCTATTACATTTTTACCTAGCTCTTTTGTATTTATCCTGCCTGACCATTTTTCACTTCTTCACTAAATCCATTAATCCATCCTGGTTCTTATTTAACAATATAGGTTTTAATATCTCATTTGTGGAGACGGAAGGCCTTTGGGGATTCCTCATGGTTAAATTACAATTTCTCCACACACTGAGGCATGCTTCTTCATGCTCAGTATTTTCCAAACTACAACTTGCCAGGTTGATTACTACACTCATCTCTCTTCATCTTTATTCTGAGACTTTAACTTTGGGCATGTCATCTTTATGAAAAACTATAAGTTATGTCCAAGTGTTATTTACTTCTGTGTTAAATATTTATCATTCATCTTTCTCTTTACACATGTCTGTCAGGCAGCACTAACTTCCAGTCATTTGCATTGCAGATTATTCACATTCTTTTCTATTGTCCCAATGGTCAACTAAATACTGGATTTTTCCATTCCATTCCCTGCACCCATGCTGTATGATGCCTTTTTCCTTAAAAAGTAGAGAGGAGAAAATCAATGATAATTTTATATCATCATATTACATTTTCCTTTATAAATTGGTATGTTCTCAATGACAATGAGTAGAAAAATGTATTTAGAACGGGATATTGACCATTTCAAAATGGTAGAGTGTGGATATTTTTATATAATTTTCACAGGAGGACAAGTATATATATTCATTTGGTGAACAATTTGGAACTATCTCTCAAAATTTAACATGATATTCATTTTGATCTAGTAATTCCATTTCTCGAAATTTATTTTACAAAAGTACACACAAACATTTACGTTGAAAGTTTTCAACTTTGATTTTTTATAACGTAAAAAATTAAAATGACCTAAGTATCCATCAAAAAGCAAACGATTAAATAAATTGTGGTATACCCACATTTTAAAATAAAACACTATGAATCCAATTAAGGAGTGTTATATATAATGAAGTGAAAATTTCAAAATTATATATTTTTAAATGAAATGGTTATAAAATAATGTGTATAATAAAGCCCTATTTATGAAAAGCACTTAATTTCATGAAATGAAAGGTATTTAGATAATAGGATTTATATTAAATTGTTGACAATAACCCCTTTGGAGAAGACAGTGTAATTGTGATGAAGGAGTGGTGAATAAGATTTTAGTATATCTTTATACTTTTAAATTATTTGAAAAGTTTTAAAATATTCATAATTAGGCTTGCTGAAATTAGATTAATAATAAAATATGTTGAAAGAATAAATATGCTTATGTGACATTAAATTCTACTAGAGAAATATATATAGGCAAGTAAGTATAGGCATTCAGTGTTTTCAGCTAAAAATTCAGTTGGTAATCATCACCCTATCTAACTAAATTCAGAATAAATGGCTGATTCAGGTACTTTTCAAAACCAAGTCAATTCCTGTGACATCATGTAGTCATGCTGACAGACTCACTACAACTTTTCAAATAAGTGTTTTGTTATAGTGCCAAGAAAACTTTTTTTTTTCACATTCCCAATTAATGGTCCATATAATTCAGATCCAGCAGAGACTGGATTTCTAAATGCACAATGAGTCCAACTGTCTCCATTTTCACAGATTACAAAAATGAAATTTCTAAAGCCAGGGAAGAAAATAAGATCCAGTGGAGGAGCATCAGAGAAAGAATCAGATTCCCAGACATCTCCCTGTATGTACAAAGCTTTTATCTCTGTCAGCACTAGCTATCAGGAGCATGGTCTGACACTCCGTTCTCACCTGAACTTTTGGTGAGACAGGTAGGAAGGGATAGAAAGTATAGGAAAATGAAGAAAGAAAGTGTAACTCAGGAATAGCAGCAATCACGAACCAGAATTAAAGAAGGACACAAGGAATCTATCCTAGTTATAGACATGTGTGACGTGCAAGGGAGAAATAAACGTTCAGAAAGTGTGTTAATTTCGAGCAAAGCAAGGGTACAACAAAAGAAATTTTCCCAAAAAGATAGAAGGGAGGTCTGTAATCCAGTTTCCCAAACTTAAGTTTTTGGCAGAAACCAGCTGCGAAAGCAGACCTCAGACTGGCTTTGATAGCGAGCACTATCCTCCTGAGATTCAAAGGCCCAGGTGGAGACTGGGGTGGGGACAGACATCGATACCCCACTATGGCCAATTTCACCCCAAGTAGCTGTGATAGGGCTCTGATTGCAGCAAAGAGTGGCAATCAACCTCTGACATGGGTCAGTAAAGCATGTAGGAAAATCTCTAGATGCTACCAAAATAATATATATGTATCTTTGGATGTACCATGTAAGATTGGTAGTAAATCTAAACTTTAAACTAGTCCTTCATGCTCTCAGTATAGTACATATATTACCTTCTCTATTTAAATATATAATATAAATATTTAAAATATAAAAAACCCTTAATTCAGCACTTGGTTTATGCTGCAGCGAATCAATCTAACTGCTCTAGCATCTGATCAAGCCAATGAATGTTTATTTTGTTGCACTGAATAGGCCTTTTACTGTGAAGATCCAGTAACCAGCTCCTGGGTTTCTCCCACTCTAACTCCCAACCTGAGTAATTTACTCAATATGAGAAACATTTCTTTTAATTTAACTAAAGACTAGGATTATTCTTCTTCCCTTGATTCAAGGCCATTTCTCAATTTTGTAATCCTGCTGAAATACTACTTTCTTTGCCCTTTCTTCCTCCTGGTTTTCCTGATATTTTATGTCTTTAGATTTCCTACTCTAGTGTTCCAGCCAATATTCATTTGAGACATCCTAACTTAAGAGTTTCAAATGGTGATTGCTTGAATTTCCTTTGTCAATATTACCTCCGAATTTTGTATAAAAAAACTATGATAGACAAGGAATAGATATGGGGCTGAAAAGGAGCCAGGTGTGTATAGTTAAAACAACAGCAACATCATGATGTACTTTCCTAAGTTTAAAAGAAAAGAGTAGAGTAACAAGCAGTTCAGTAAAATAGTTAACTTTATCTTTATAATAGGCTAAGTGCCACAAAGAAGGAAATACTAATGTAAATTACTAAATAAAAACATTCTCAGATAAAAATGTGTTAATTAATTTGAAGTTTTGCCTAACTCGTGATATGTGTGGGAAACAATCCAATTTGAAAGTTGTGGATAGAAATGAATTATACGAATTTTAAATAAAACTTCAAATATCTATATTTCAGGAGTGTCATTTAGTTATGGTAACTTTATAAAGAGCCATTTTAATTTTGAATAAGTTTAAGTATTTTGTGTCATATATCAATATTAAAATATTGATTCCTATCCAAATATACAAAATTATATATATTATACATATGTATATACTATTGTATGTACTATATATATAAATATATATATTTCCAAGTTAACTTCAAAATATGAAAGATGAAATAAAATTGTAGAATTATGAAAATGTGTGGAAGTCTTTGGTTAGAGGTTTCAATTTCTCTAAAAACTGTATAGATATATAGATACCAAATATTCTCCAAAGCACTATTTTGATTGATGGGCAAAAATAAAAAAATTTCAGTGTTAAGGGAATTACCTACATCAAAATTATATTATTCATATCTAACAAGAAAATATTTATCAAGGCTGGAAATTTCATATTAGTGATTAACTAATAACACTGCTATGTTCAGGTAGAATAGTGCTCTTTATGTTGTTTATTATAGATCAATTCTCATCCACAGTCGCCTTATCTAAAGCTTGAATTATGACATGTTAAAGAGAAAAAGGACAATGCAATGATATTTTTAAAATATGTCCAAAAAGTTTTTTGACACTCCATGCTTCCAGAAGTGGGACTTAACTCCCCTAACTCTGCATATGGGCTGGACTTAGTGACTTGATTCTAATAGAATGTGGCAGAAGTTATGGGTTGTATTGCTGCCAAGGTTAGATTATAAAAAGACTGCAGCTTCCATCTTTAGGGTGCACTCTCTTTTAGATCATTTTTTCTGGGGGAAGCCAATCACAACCTTGTGACATTTAGTCAGGGATGGGGGGGAAAATGGAGACTTCCACCCAACAGCCAGGATGACCTGAAGCTTGTCAACAACCACACGACTGGGCTTGGAAGCCGTTTCTCCAGTCCTAACTGAGCCTTGAGATAACAGCAGTCTCATCTATGGCTTGACTGCAACCTCCTAAGGAACCCTGAGCTAGAACCACCCAGCTGAGCTGCTCCCAGATTCTTGACCCACAGAAACTGTGAAATAGGTGTTTATTTTTTAAGCTATCAAATTTCGGGGGATGAAGAACTGTACTTTTTAGTTCATCAGGGATGAAAGCATAGCATTGTTATTTTTCAAAGTTGATGGATCATGTTTGGTGGGTTAGTACAGAGAAAAATACTTTTTTTATTAGTAATTTGAATTAGTTACCTGTTTAATTACCCAAGGCTTTATCAAACAAACAAAAAAGCAGGCAAAGGGCATTAAATATGTATGCAGTGGTATGCTATTTTGTTTACATGGGGCTTAGTACAAAATATTTAAGAGGCTGTAAATTAGTGATTTAAAACAAGGAACACAAATAAGCCCTGTTACCAAATACTTATTTTGAACTACACCCATGATGACCAATCGCAGAACAAATTGAAGGCCAAAGATAACAGACTGGATTAGATAACAGAAGGTGATTATTTATGTGAAAGATGTAGACAAGCACTTGGGATGTATTATGTGCCCAGAAAGAAAACAAGGTAGTTAACTATCCACACTATCCTGTACATTATTTTTTCCAAGTTTAAAACTTAGAGCTCAAAAACTTCCATCTCAGAGGTACAAATCTTCCTCTTTCTTTTAAAAAGAGCAAAATGTTTAATCATAAGAATGCAATATATATTATTTAACATTATTATCTTATATTGAATATTTTGATTTTTTTCTGGAATTTTGCTGATAGAAACAATACCGCAAAAGTCCTTCTTAAATATTTATCTTTTGGGAATATATTCATTGGGCAAATACCCAGCTGTGCTTTGCTGTGAACAAATGTATATGGTTTATAAAATATGAATATTGTCAAAACGCCATGTAGAAGGACTGTACCAATTCATATTCCAATTACAGTGAGAGTGACAATTTCTCTATAGTTTTGCTATCACTTACCAAAACTCTTAGCATACTTGCCAATCTGATAGATAGAACCTATTTTAATTTCTATTTAATTATTAGTGGAATTAGTATTTTCTTTTATATGTATAAGCCACTGGAATCTCTTTTTCTATAAAGTGCCTGACCATTTCATCATTCACTTACGCTATTGGATTATTTGTTTTTGTTGTATCAAGTTATATGAGATTTTTGCTTCATAAACTATTAACTGAGTTTCTTGCCAATCTTTAGCATTACAAAGGGTTTTTGTTATTATTTTTATTGTTTGATATACAGAGGTTTTTTTGGTTTGTTTGTTTGCATTTTAGTTGAATTGGTCAATTTTTTCCAAAATGTTTTCTGAATTTTGGTATCTTGCTAAGAAGAAATTTCCAAGCTCTGAGATTATAAATAAATAGAGAGAAGGGCTAGAGTTATATAGGACTAGGAATCCAGACCTGATTATATCTCATGGAAAGAAGTGTAGTAACTACTGACGCTATCTCTATCCAAGTAAATTTTATTGTCCCCAAGCACAAGAAGCCTAGAATTTTTTCTAGAACCTGCAGACTGTGCATTCAGCAACCAATGAGCACCATCCATCTCCAGGGCCTTTGAGTGGGTCTGTAGTTCTATAGGCACTGGGGGAGGATCTCTCTTTGGCAGTTGCCCAGTGATTATCCAATAGGACTGATGATTACCACTGGCCCAATATTTTGCTCAAATTATTCTTTCTAGACAACAATCTTTTTCAATATCCCAGGAAATTCAAATTTTCCCAGAGTCAGTGATAGGACATAGACATCTAGACAGATGATGACAGTATTATAAAGAAAGCCTGAATTTTGTGGGAGTGAAGGAATCCAGCATATGAGGTCCAGCTCATTAAGTCTGTGTGTAGTGGAATACACAGTCTTTTCATAACCTCTTACAAAATATCAAGTATGTTAAAAATAATTTCTTCCTATATTTTCTTTATTCTTCATATTTCTCTTGTCAACTGCCTTTTATCATTTTATTTATAATTTACCCCAGTCATGTTTTTTTCCATAATGCTCTCAAGTTCTGACAGGTGTGTCCATAGTCTCACTCTAGCCCTTCCTTCATTCCTTTCTTCCTCCTTTTCTTCCTTCCTCCATTTCCTTTGCTCTGATTTTTTTTCTTCCAAGACAATATTAAAAGGTCCATATAGAGAAGAGCATGATAGGACACAGTGAAGTATCAAGATTAATATACATGATAAAACCTCATATTTCAGTCTAGGGCTCAGTATATTACTCCTTTTGTACCCAATATTTAATCTGAGGCAAAATAGCACGATAGAAGAATAAAGGATTTGTTTAGACAAAATTAATCTCTGGGAGTCTATGCTGTCTTATCAGTGAATTTTGTATTAAAACAATGTCAGGACTTTGGGTGAGAATTAAGTAAGATCATATTATAATAAAGTGATAGCAGTTTTGAGAACTCAGGCCTTTTGATTCATAGTTCTAAAACACAACTGAGTAGTCTAAAAATAAACCTAAGTAATCCCCAATATTATTCTGTTTTATTAAATTTCATGGCTCAAATTACAGAAAATATAAAAATTTTCTATTTAACTAAAGCATTAAGTAGTGTATTACTTTTTTTAAGTAGCTAAACAAATCTTATTTATTTAGTTGTTTTTAATTTATTTTATTTTTTTATTGAAGTATAGTTGATTTACAATGTTGTGTTAGTTTCAGGTAGTAGTGCATTACTTTTAACAGAAGTTATTTTCCTAGATGTAAACAGCAAAATATAAAGACTCCTTAAATAATGATTTGCACTGATTTTTTAAACATGTGTATGTAATAGAAATACTACAAAATAATATTTAGTTCAAAAGTAAACATTTATTTCAATTTTGTGTTATATTCATACTGACATTGTAATTCAATTATTTTTCTAGATAACCATATGCTATTTTAAGATAACTGGATATACATGAAAATTTTAAAAAATCCAAGTCCCCTCAGTTCCAGAAAAACAACAACAAAAATTAGTGTGGAATAAAGGTAATTCCGTTTAAAAAATAGAGAAAATTGCCTTAGCAATTTTAAATTGTGAGAAACTAAACTTAATCTTCATTTTCAACAATTTCATTATCCAGTCAATTCATGAAAAGGACCACATGTAAACATTACCAAATGAATCCTCTGAAGTCTGACTGGACACACTGGTAACTGAATCACTTATCCATGTTCTAAATTATGAAGCCTGGTCCTTAATATAGAAACCCTTCCTGAGTGCTTCTTCAATAAAGAAAAGAGCCAAAGTTCATGTTTAATACACATGTAGACTAGCCGCCTTCTCTTATTTTGAGAAGGGGATGAGAAGGCAATGACATTTGCACAAGAGCAGCTTTGTCTAATATTATTTAATCTAAGCAATTACCCTATGGGACATATTATTAGCCTCATTTTTCAAGTGAGGAAAGTAAAGTTAAATAATTAACTCAGGACAGTTTCTGCAGCTGCCTTCCAAAAACCTTTACAACATGATCCAATTACTAACTGGTTAGTTGCATTTATATATGTTTCTTTTGATGGCCATCTTCATGAGAGGCTGAAATTATGAGTGGATATAAAAGTAGAATTTGATGACAAAGAGAAAGCTGTACAGATGTGGAAAGGATAGAAAACCTTTTTAACACTACAACATTTGAGCTGTGATACTTAAGTAATTTGGAGAATAGTAAACGGCAACATCTAAATGTCAGTTTTGTATTCCACTTGTTTTTTCAAAAATGTTCCATTTGATCCAGTATTTTCACTTCTGGAAATTTGTTCTTATGAAAGTGCTTAAAATACAAAAATAAAAGGTCAAGTTACCCATTAGAGCTAAATTTGGAAATTCTTAAATGTACATTAGTACAAGAATTTTTAAGTAAGAAATTGTACTGTGACATTATGTAACTATTTTAAAAGAATTAAAATAGAGTTAACATAGAAATGTTATTTTGTCATGTTAAGGTAAGAAGTAGGATATAAATTTATATATGAGGAATATCACAACTAAGCATGTAAAATAGTTTTAAAAGATTAAATGAAATATTTATAGTGGCTTTTTTCTGTTTTAAATCATTTTGTAATTCTTAATTTTTTCTGTAAAGGGAGTATGTTACTTTTAAAATTGGAATTTTTGTGTAATCAAAAGAAGTATCCTTTTTCTTTGTTTTGTTTTCTTTGCAGTAAGCGGGCCTCTCACTGTTGTGGCCTCTCCCGTTGCGGAGCACAGGCTCCAGACACGCAGGCTCAGCGGCCATGGCTTACGGGCCTAGCCACTCCTCAGCATGTGGGATCTTCCCGGACCAGGGCAAGAACCCGTGTCCCCTGCATCGGCAGGCGGACTCTCAACCACTGCACCACCAGGGAAGCCCAAGAAGTATCCTTTTTCTTTATTTTGTAGATTTTACAAGATGTTTAGAAATTAAAAAAAAATAAAATTGTCATTGTCATTGTCTTTACTGTCATTATTGTCATTCACAAATATAAACTCTTTATTGTCTTTATTGTCATTCACAAATATAAACTCTCTCTGAATTATTTCTTTCAGATCCTATGAAAAATTATTTTCCCAATAATTTTAAAATAAATAAAAAGTAATACATCACTTTGATTAATGAGTACAGTAGACTCATTAATCAAAGATGCTGTTTTCAAAAAAGAGTCCAAGGGTATGCTCTTTACTTTAAGACATGGACAGATAATAAAGACATGGACAGATAGTAAAAGTCCCATGCCACCAAAAGGATGCTTAATATAGAAAAACTGTGATGATTGTGACTGGCTTTGTGAATTACCACATCAGTATATTCTGTGATCTGTAATATAAATACACACACACACACACACACACACACACTTTGTATTTCATTTGCTTCTTGTTTGCCCGTGAAACTGTCTTTTCTTTTTCAAAGGAACTCTAGGCAGTTCTTATTTTTCTTTTTAATTTTTAGCCTATTATTGCTCTGTGTGAAATAAGATGATGTGTGATCTTAAAATGCCAGTTTAATCAGAAATCCATAATTTTTCAAATTTAGAACTTTAATTCAAACATTTAGGTCCTTGGAAATGGCTGCAGATATTTATGATGTCTACAAGATAGCTGTGGATATAGATAGATTGAGAAATAGGAGAAATTTCTCTGACAATATTTCCAGTGCTATTTTAGATTCAAAGTCAACACATATTATATTCAAAAGAATAAAACTAACTTTCAACATGGGAAATAGTGTCAAAGGGAATTCAACCCCCCTTTCATAAGGTGCAGAAGATGTTAATCAACTTTACTGAACTCTAATTTACATATAATAAAATGTACCCATTTTAAATGCACAGCTTGAAGAGTTTCATCAAATGTATATTTCTGGTACTCTTTACCACAATCAAGATATACATATAACATTTCCATCACTCTATAGGTTTCCTTGTGCTCTTTCCCTGTCAATCCCCTACATTCTCAGTCCTAGGCATGCACTGACCTGCTTTCTGTTCCTATAAACTAGAGTTGCTTTTTCTAGAATTTCACGTTATTGAAGCATATTATATGTACTCTTTTATATCTGGCTTCTCTCACTTAGCATAATGATTTTGAGATTCATCACTGTTGTGTGTAGTTCAAACATTTTCATTGCTGGTTGGTATTCTTTTGTATGGATATACCAGCTTTTGTTTATCCATTTACCTGCTGATGGACTTTTGAGTTCTTTCCAGTTTTTGGCCGTTACAAGTAAAGCTGCTCTGACTATTTGTGTAAAGTCTTTCTATGAACATATGTATTTAATACTCTTGCATTATAAGAGTGAATGTTTAACTCTAGGAGAAACTTGCAAATAAATTTGCAAAGTGGTTGTACCATTTTACATCACCAGCAGCAACGTGCGAGAGTCATACATACTGGTCAACACATTTTAGCCATTCTAGTGAATATGCGCTGGTATCCCATTGCAGCTTCATTTGCATTCCATGATGTCAAACACTTTTCCATGTGCTTACTTGTACATCTTTTTTATGAAGTGTCTGTTAGAATCTCGTGACCATTTTAAAATTGTTTTTTCCTTTTATTATTGAGCTGTAAGAGTTCTTTATATATTCTAGATATAAGTTCTTTCTCAGATGTATGTGTTGTGAATATTTTCTCCTAGTCAGTGACTTGCCTTTTCATTTTCTTCGTGGTATGTTGTTTCAGTTGCCTTTGGCACTTGAAAATGATTTTTGTCATGTTGTGTGGTGACATTTCATGTGGTTTTAACATATTTTAAAATAGTTATCATTAATATCTTTTTCTGAAAAGTGAAGAAAATCAAGTGTTGTGAAACATTCATTTACACATCATTTAATTCTTAAGATCTCATGGGGGTTATCCTTAAGTTAAAAACATAATATTGTGGTACTGAAGTGAAAGATTCAGGTATCAAATTATTGAACATATCTCTAACCTATATAGTACCTATTATTTCAAGCAATGGAATATATCTCCCTGGAGACTAGCTGCCTTAAGGCACAGTCACCATACTGTATTTCAAAGTTATCTGAAATAATGCATTCTCGTGCATGTTTACATTATGTGTTAGCCCCATTTTTTTCTTTTTAATTTTTATAAATCAAATATATAAAATTTACATGGTTCTAAAGTAAAAATTCTATTAAGAATATTCTTATTTTTAAGACTCTTAAGACTCTCTTAAGAGTCTTATTTTCATCTCCAATATCATATTTCAATATTCATATATGAATAATCTTATTTTTCCTTTTTATAACAGAAAGATACCATTCTACTTTTTTCTGTTCTTGTGTATCTTATGTTTTATTCAAATAAATGCCCTTTCAATGAGTAAAGATTAGAACAATTACTTTGGAAAAAATAATACAGCATTTGGGCAACTTCTGGAATTCAATATTCATAAATTTTGCTGAATAAGACAGTTTTGATAATTATTACAGATTCACTTTAACCTAAAATAATTGATTCTAAGGAGATAGTAAATTCTTACTTCACAAGAGGACACATGCAATGTAATCATAAAGGTAAATAATAATGACAGGTAACATTTTTGAGTGTTTACATACCACCCAGCATTCTAAATAGTTTATGTGCATTATCACTTTGAATGCTTACAATCACGCTATGATGTAAATGCTATGATTAAACCCATTTTCAGCTAAGTAATGAGAGGTTTAGTTACTTGCTCAGGGTCACAGAGTTGACCAGAATCTGAAGTCTCAACCTGTAATTACAGTGCTTAATGATCAATGCTAAGATACAGAAAAAATAAACATATTTTAAGATATATGTGGTAGCAGATTAAATATATATGGAATAGATTGGTAGCAACAACCAAAAGTAAGATTCAGAATTAAAATAACATCTTATAATTTTAACTAGTTTAAACCATTTTAAACCACACTGACAGATATTTATTGTCAATATAAATAGCAATTAAATTGCATATAAATATTATACATGTATATTTTATGAAAGATCTACACTCTTTTTACTATAGTTGAGTGTACATGTTCAACTAACCTTTTATACACACTCTCTAGCAAGTGTCAAATAAAACCAGATGTAAGAAAATTACATGATCAAAGTTTAAAGAAATAGAATTCTTAAATAATATACACAATAAAAGATAGAACCCAGCTGTATGCTGCTGCAAAAGAAATGAGCACATGAGAATAGATTTTCTCCACTCTATTTTATTATTGTTATTAACCCTGTAAAATGAGATTCAGTACTCCACCTTAATATTTATTTTCTTGCTAGAATTGTACCAGATGGAAGAATTTTATATAACTGAAAACACTGATTGGTATGTCCTTCTGTTAAGAGTATTATCACCAATATAATTCTACTTTCTTTTGTATCTTAACAAATATTATTTTTTCTTTTTATGTCATGCCATATAACCCTTTTTCTATTGTTATTATGTCATACTATGAAACACTTTCAAAATACTCCTTTCATATATTTTGCACATGTCTTTACAAAACCAGGCCACCTATGAGTCATATGTCAATGCTGAATATCAGAAAGGATAACCCAAAATGCAGTCACATAACCTAACCAACCTGCCAAGCAAGAAATCAAGGATATAGTAAAATGGGAAAGGCCTGCTATTAGAATCTTAAATAAATATTTATGGGAAATAGTTTGGAGCAAGATGTTTACAGAGGCTCAAAAGGAATGCTATAGCAGACATTAACCTTAACATCACTTAATTGTCCAAAGGAATATGGGGAACTGAGCAGTCAGTGCATCAACTGAAGGGTGCAGAAAGTAGAAGTAGGGATGTACTTCATGAAGCAAAAATGCATAATCACATATCAGAGGTTCTTTAAACTTCAGATGCAAAGGAACCTTTTCAAGTTCAACAGTGATGGAAAAATTGTTTGGCATGTGTCATCTTTTTTTTTTTTTTTTTTTTTTGAGGTACGCGGGCCTCTCACTGTTGTGGCCTCTCCCGTTGCGGAGCACAGGCGCAGGCTCAGTGGCCATGGCTCACGGGCCCAGCCGCTCCGCGGCATGTGGGATCTTCCCAGACCGGGGCACAAACCCGTGTGCCCTGCATCGGCAGGCGGACTCTCAACCACTGCGCCGCCAGGGAAGCCCGTGTTATCTTTTATATAATCCCTATGTACAAAAGATTCACATATGTGTTTGTAATTATGGGAAGCTGCAGATAGATTTATTAAAACTTTTAACCTAAATTTGTTTCATCAATACTTTCCAACAGACAAGACTATACTACCCTTAACATTAGCAAACATAAATGTAGAATACAATACCAGTGATGACTGGTGTTCAGGTATTTAGACTTCATGATATAAATTAACTGACTACATTTTTGTTTTGTTTGTTTGTAGCTTGTCTTCTTTATCCTCACCTACTCCTTTGCTTAACATAATTTATTATAGTTTGTATTATTTTCTTATTAAAAGCTATAGAGACTCACTAAAACAATGATGAGATGCAATAAATAAAGAATATATTAAACCCATCAATGTTACCACCTAAAGATAATTATTTTTAGTTAACAACCTGTTATATAGGCACATATATATGTTCATATATATGTGCATATGTATATGAGTTGCTACTATAAGAAGGTATGTATATATGTGTGTATGTATGTATGCATAGTCTTATTTCTAACAAGGAGATCATTCTGAATACATTTTTGATCATTTAAAAATGAACAGCATAACATGCTCATATTTTCATGATAATAAATACAAATCAAAAGTTTTATTCTTTAATAGCTTATAAACAATAGTGTACAAACTATTCCTATTATTAAACATGTTCTCAGAATAATTAAGTGAAATTAGAATTGTTAGATCAAGGGGTTTTTATGGCTTTCTGCACACTTTTTGGTTTTTTTTGCTTCTTGAAAGAATTTGCCCTCCATCTTATCCCCTCACGGAAGGTGTAGCAGGATAATCTTTCCTCTGCATCCGTAATAACTCTTAACAATTTTGCCAATATAATACAAATAAAATATTTTACTTTAACTCATATTTTTATTATATCTTTTCAAGAATTTATTGACCTTGCTGTTCTTTTTTTGGTGTGTTTATTAGTGTCTTTCACTCAAAATTTTTTTTTTTTTTTTAAGCTGGTCAGGAGTTAGAGTTTTATTATCAGTCTAGGCAAGACTAAAAATTCAAAGCAAATTCAATTTTGCTTAAGGGAACATTGTAAAGTAACAATTCTTCATATTACATGCCTCACGTGATCCATTTCAAACCACAGAGAATTACACCTTTATGTGTCACTGTTCCAAGAGACAAACAAATGTGAACAGCTAAAACATTTTAAAAATGCACCAAGCTTATTAAGTCTCAAACAAAACTTGAATTTTCTGTACATACACCTGTCAAATGAAGTTATTTCCTGTGCACCACTCCTCTTGCAAAGTGGTCTTCTGTTCCCTTTCATTTGACCTAGATCAGCTAGGAGACCTACAGAAAGATCGGGATGGCTTGTGATTTCTATCCTGGGACAGTGATCTCTCTTTTCTCGTATATCTAGAAAGGGACCTGCTCCAGCTGCGGGAGAAGCTTCTCCGTCTTGGAGATCTGTGGCGAGGTGGAGGACTCCTCCTCCAGTAATCATCTCGAGGTCAACGACCCCCAAGAAGGAGGCGGCCACGATTTCAACTTCTCTTTTCCCCATTCGACAGGTCCACTCTTACTCGGCAGCCACATAGTGTTCTCCCGTCTAGTTCTCGGACAGCATTGGCTGCATCTTGGGGATCTTCAAATTCAACAAAAGTGAAGTCAGGAGGGTTTCTAGCAACCAACACACTTCGGAGTGCTCCACAATAGCCTACAGCTCATTCCAATTCAGTCTTGTTACCATTGTTTCCAAGATTACCTACATAAACTTTACACTCCAATGGACAGGAATCACGATACATTTCGAGATCTCGGGTTAGAAACGCAGAGGCTCAAATCCCCTCCCGCGTGGCACTCGCAGATGCTCTTGCACACCCATCGTCCACAAAATGGCCTGGCAGTCGGATTCTTTGCCACTGCGCCACCAGGGAAGCCCAGTGGTGATGTTTAGGAAGGGACTCCTCTCCTTTTAGAAGCACTTCTGTAGATATTTCAGTAATATATCTGGGATCTGTTTATCTTTTCATCCTCATCTTTCTCATCAGAAAGTTGTGGTTTTACTCTTTCAGGTTCTTTTCCTTCTGGTGTCCGTTTGCTAGCTAGATCTTTGGGTTCACTTCTGTGCCTCTTTTCAACTTAGTCTTCTCCTTCATTCGTTTCAGCCTGAGCTCCTTCGGGCCTCGCATCTCTGTCTGGCTCCTCCTTAGATTTCTGTTTAGGTGTTAGTCCTTCGGTTTGACTTCTGAGTCTCTTTTTTTCCTGGAGGTTACCAGGCTTTACTTTATCATCTCTTTCTTCTTCCACGTGTGTCCCTGGTCTTACTCTTCCCGGTTCTTCTGCAGGGAGCAGTCCAGCAACTCGCTCTCTGGATGTAACTCTACGTCTCTCTTCCTCCTGGTCTTTTTCGTCTTCATCGACAGAATAATCTGATTTTGCTTTTTCAGGGTCTTCCTCAGGTTTCTGTTTGGCAGGGCCCCTTGTGAAATGAGATGTGATGGTGGTCTGCCTGGTAGTTTGCCTTGTAATCCTGGGGCTACATGAGACTTCAGCTGATTTTGTTTCTCCATCGGACTTGCTTCTCCTGGGCATGCAAAGTTTGGAAACAGGTCTGGGGGACTAGTTTTTCTCTGCTATTTCCACTCTGCGATCCTCACCACTTGTCTGGCTCCCGTTTTCTAGACATCCATTCACTTCCCGAATGAAACCATGAGCTCCGTTCTCAAGGACAAATCTTTATTTAAACGGGATTTGACTTTAGCCCGGTAGCCCTCCTCTGATAATTCTTCTTTATGTAATTTGGTTTCCAAGTCACATAACTGATTCTTTATTTCTGTCTGCAGAAATTCAGGCAAGAGATTCCATTTCTCCTTCACGCATTCCTTTTCTGTTAAACTATCTCTTTCCAAATCTCTGAGCCGGATGGTCGCGATGATTTCGTGAGCGGCATCGTGAGGTTTGTCATAGACCGGCAGCGGCCACGGGTAGACGGCGGGCTCGGCCCCCATGGGCGACTTGAGCCTCAGCTCGAGCTTCTCCGCCATGTCTGCGCGCGTGGCCGCCGCACCAGGCCAGTCGGGCGGTGGGCCGAGGGGCGGGGCCTTTCACTCAATTTTAACCTGGAATATTTGTCATTTTTTTTGGTTTTGCTTTGTGAGCGTTTTCAGAGACAGAAATTTATTGTTTACAATAAATTAAGCAAATGATTTTTCTAGTTAATTGTTTTGATTTTATACTGTTTGTAATTTTTTTGCACACAGACAACTAATGTTAATTTTTATGTAGTTAAAACAATTAGTGTTTTCCTTAATGGAAAACTATTATTTTCCATTACTTGTCTACTTATGCAGTTATTCCTTAAAAGGCCATATATATATAATATTAATTTTGCTTAATCATAAATACTCTCTTCAATCATCTGGCGTAAGTTCAACTAAATTTTTCCATACACAATGTTGCCATTAACTGTTTACTTACTCCTAATATGTACAATCTTGCTGGATACTGAACATCACATTATTATAGCTTTTATTGAAACTATTTATTTATTGAACACTTACATTGAACCAGGTTCAAAATTGCTCTAAATTCAATTAAAAATCTCCATAAACTATGAAGTATGCAGTAAAATTCCATTTCACAAATAAGGAAGCACAGAATCAGATTAAATAATTTAAATAGTTGAAAGAAGTTTTGATATCTAGTGTATTTAACTGTGTTTTGTTAAACACAAATACTGCTTTTTAAAGCTGTTTTAGGAATTTTTTAAAAAATCTATAAATGGATGAATAAATAAGTAAAATAATTCTAATGATGTATGCTATAATTTATTCAGTTAAGTCTTTTTTTTTAGTCTAACACTCTAATTCTTCCCACCAAACATAAGGAATTGCCTTGAATGCCATACGCCTAAAGTTCCACACTAATTTTTAACATTAACCAAATAAATCTGCCAATAAATTATCAAATAAGAAAGAATGTTCCCCCATTGTGTGATAATTTACCATAAACACAATTATTAAAAGAATATAGTAAAATTTGGAGGGCAGATTTTGCATAGAGCCTATTATTCTATAGTGCATAGTTTGTAAGCAAATAAGATTTGTTAAATCAGCAAGTATGGAAGCATTAATGACTTTATTAATTTACCTAGAATACACCATTCTGAGAAAGCCGAATTCAGTTTTGACCCTTTACTCTCAATGAACATAGGTAATTTTAAGAAATAAAATAAGTCAGTGTTAAATACTAGGATATCATTTGTTTATTGGAGACTGCTGATCCAATTCCTTTCTCCTTTGTATCTGCAAAGCACCGTTTCAGTACCTTTTAAAGTTAACGTGATGTAAGCTATCCACATGGCAGGGATATACAATAATGCAAAGCAGATGAATTTCAGCCCCATGGGAATTTGCAGTGAGTGAAAAAGGGTTTTATTATCCATCTAGGCAATTGCACAGATAAATGTCAGAAAAGCTGATAATTTTAAGCTCATAAATAAGAAAAATGTAAGTAAACAACTTTATCCCCAACCTTTTCTAGTGATGAAGCAAATTTTAAATGATTTAATAGATTTGATGCTTCATATCATTTTCTACAACTGGAAAAAATGAACAGTTGTTTAAAAATAATGTTATAGTGGAGAAGAGCAGAGAGAGCTAAATACTTGGTTATGACCACATGCATATTCTTAAATAGAAACCTAAGAATAAGGCAAGAAAACCCTACAAAAGAAGCCTGCATAACACAGGAAGAGATGCCAGTTTATAATCTACCTGTTTTAGAATAGTCAGTTACTGTTACTTTGCTTCTTACCTAATGAATAAAGAGATATGGGAAAGGAATTTTAAGTATAAGGAAGTTTAAAGATATTTGTATGCAATCCTAAAGAGCCGATGTTATTTTTTCAATTATTTTACTGATGAAACTAAAGTTCAAAGTCAAACAGCCATTAAATGGCAAAATCTCAGCTCATGTCCATATTTGTTTAATTTAAAAATGTTCTTCCACTTGGCCATAAGAACACTTACAGAAGATTCCATAAAAAATAAAACTATGAATATTTGTTAGCTAAAACATACTCATTTTAATGACATTACAATAAATGTACATAAAATAATATCTATTATAATGTCTAAAAATACATTAAAATAAATGTGAACAATGAATTAGATTTTTTAAAAGCATCAAGTCATTATGGCAACCTTCAAAATTTACAGTCCTGGGCTTCCCTGGTGGCGCAGTGATTGAGAGTCCACCTGCCGATGCAAGGGATACAGGTTTGTGCCCCGGTCTGGGAAGATCCCACATGCCACGGAGCGGCTGGGCCCGTGGGCCATGGCCGCTAAGCCTGCGCGTCCGGAGCCTGTGCTCCGCAACGGGAGAGGCCACAGCAGTGAGAGGCCCGCTTACCGCAAAAAAAAAAAAAAAAAAAAAAAAAAAATTACAGTCCTTTACTTGCATGCAACTATTATTTACTACTGACTACTAAATATAGTTGCACTCCTCCCTAGAGCACTTTATTCTCTACATGCAAATAAACATAAAAACAATGTGTTTCTAACCTAAACATTCTGATAAATACAAAGAAAGTACACCAAGAGCTAGGACTGGTTCTTCATCATTTAACTAAAATTTTGTAACATTTTAAAAACAACAAGCATAAAAATAATAGAGAATGTTCAGAGTTAAAATATCATAGTCATCTTTTAGTTTAAAGCTGTGGCTTTATGTTATTCTACATTATATTGTCAGATTCTTATTTTAAAAAGGTCAAAGTCAGAAAGAAATACATATATACACATATATATAGTAGTCAGAAGTATGTACTTGTGCATAAATCTAATAGAAACATAATGTGTAGAATGTAAATTGTAATCAAAATGTAACATATTTTTGTCTCCCATATTCCCTTCAAATTTATTTAATTGATAAATCTTTTGCTGTGCCACTGGGAGAAATTTAGGTAGGTCTCATTGACTTCTCTGTTAACTTTTTGGTCATCAAGGGTCCTATATTGATTTTTAGTCTCTGAAAACAAAGATTAAATCAAAAATTAAAAATATCTAGTCCAAGATGTCATTTAACATAAATCTTCACTATAAACTAAGACTTCTTTTCCACCTTGCCAAAAGTTGGCGTTCTCTGACATTTGGAAGAAGTGCTTGGCTTTTTTATCTTCCTGCTCTGCCTACCTCTAAGTATGGCAGAGAGAAGGATAAGGGAAACAAAACATTTTTCACTTGAACTGATCACTGTTTTTTCCTGTTATAAATTAGTACTGGGCCTAGCAAATGTTTAGAATTATCTCTTTTTCTACTGGGACACTAAAAGTTCTTCTGAGATTCCTGGGGTTTTCTCCCACCTGTGCTTCTTTTGACTCATATATAAGTAGTTCAGAAGGTGGTTTGCAATCCTTCAGAAGCCCCTAGAAAACCCTTATATACTTCTGGCTTCTTGCTGCTTGAGTCTCTTTGTCCCTGTACGTAAGTGACCCATCAGCCAGGTCCCGAGAAGACTCCACAGTGGCATTGGTCTTCTAGTGCATAGCTCACTTCTGGTTTATAGGAAATATACAACCTCTTCTCCAACAAACTCAGAGTACAGTCTGATTCCAGCCTTAATGCAACTGACCTGGCCCTGAAACCACAGAACTGATTTGCTCTCTTTATCCTCAAGATTTCCTGGATCAGATAATCCCCAAATTACAGTGGTCACACATTAAGTTCTTAAGTGATCCACTTAAAGCACCACCACCTGCTAGGCTTCATGTGGCAAAGCTGGCAACTACCTCTTTGGGTGGAGGAGGAATATAGCTTATAGAAAAACTTCAGGAAATTCACTCTCTTCTACATGATCTAATCCAGGTTTCACATATTCTTGATTTTACTAAGTGGTCTAGGATTCAGGGACCCAGTTCTAGAAACTTTTCTGAGGCAAATCCTACTATTTCCCTGACTAATGGGCATTTCTTGAATCTATGAATATCTGTAAAGAGATAAGTGTGTATGATTCTTGGTTTGCAATAGTGTGAAGATGCTATTCATTGTCTTCAAACTTTCACGATTTCAAATGTGAAGTCTGATGCCAGAAAGAGAAAATGAAGACTGATACTGTTTTCGGTTTAAGTAATCAGGAGAAGAATACAGTTGACATTTATTAAGATGAAGAAGAAATTCGGGAAGAGCAAGTTGGGGAGAAAGACTAAAGTTTTGGTTTTGGTTTTAGATGTGGTAAGTTTGAGATATCAGACATTTACATGAAGATGTAAAGTCAGCAGTCGGAAATCTGAGCTCAAAATGCATGAGAGAAATTCAGCAGGAAATATTTGAGATTTATAAGCCTATAGATAATATTGAAAACCATAAGACTAAGTGAGATGAGTTACTGAGTGAATGATGATAGAAAAGAGTTGAGTTTCAAGGACTGAATCCTGTGTCATATCAATATTTGGGATTAAGAGGAAGAGCAGAAAAGGAGAGATCTGAGGAGAGGGGGCTAGGGCTGTGTACCAAAAAAAGTTTAGGTTTAGGGCTGTGTACCAAAAAAAGCCAAGTGAATAAAGATTTTCAAGCACTTTATCAAATTATGCTTATAGGTCAAATATGATGAGGACAGATAATTGAGCATTGGATTTATCGACATAGAAATCATCAGTCTCTTCATCAAGGTCAGCCTGGGTAAGTGCTAGGGGGTGAAAGTGTAATTAGACTAGACTTAAGAGACAATGGTAGGAGGGAAGTTGGAGACAAGGAGTGTAGATAATTCTTTCAATGGGGGTTGATGTGAAAGGGAACAGAAAACTATGCCCTTAGATCCCTCTTTGCCAAGCTCAGAGGTAGCAGAATTTGCAGGTAGGTAAATCCTGAAGGAAATTAAATCAGCTTGGGAGTCAATTCCTGACTGGAAATTCTTTTTCTGAGAGGGAATTTGGGGCAAAATCTCATTAAGGCAAAAAAGTTTTTCTGAGACTTTAACCTTATAAAGTAAAGTGACTAACAAAGAGCAACTATACCTGCAGGAGGAAATCAGGTCGAAGTTGCACGGTGCAATTGTGCTAGAAGCTGGAAATATCAGAGGCTAATGTAGCTCCACAGAATTTTTTAAGTCCCCAGAGAAAATTCAATGGAAAATTTTAATTCTACAGATTAATAGTAGAGCTTTTTAACTTTCCAAGGGTTTTCACATAATCTATCCTATTTGTTCCCCATGACAAACTGCGAAACAAGCAAATTTTTATTTTTTCCATTTTACTAATGAGGAAATGAGACACAAAGAATACATAACATTTGTTCAAGATCACAAAACCAGCAAATTGTAGAACTGGGATTGAGACCAGGTCCCCTGATTATAAGTCTAGCACTGTTTTCACTAAATGAAGTTGTAAGTCATAACTGAGAAATGGAAGACTGCCAAGAAATTGCAAAATTTATATATCAATTGGTAAAAGTTACATAGGGACACTATGTCCAAAATTTAATTATGTTGAACTTGTAGCTATTCATCTTACCAACAAACTAAAATGATATATCAATTAAAGTTACTGTGCTCTTGTTTTCCACTCTGGAAGACAGACTATGACTGCCTAAGTAGTTAACAGGGCACTTTGGGTTTGTGTATTAATAATACAGACTTGAAAGATTTCTCTACCACCCGTTTCCACACTATTTCACAATTTAATACCTGCATAGCTCTGGGTGCATTAACTAATATTGACTCAATTTTCTAATCGTTAAATTAGGGCAAGTTTTATCTACTACAAAACATGGATGCAAATAAGAATTAAATATTGAAAAATAAGTACAATGTTAGTTAAAAATGTTTATCAATAAATGTGTTTCAATTTGGATCCCCAGGCACACCACAGTGGTCATACTGGTTTAGCCTTAACTGGAATATTTTGAAGACTCTGCCCTATTTCATTCATATAAATGGTGAGTCAATCAGGAAGGAGAGTATAGAACAATGAAAATTTTAAATTGAGAACTTGAAAAGTAAATGTAGAACTAACAAAATTGCAAAGCAGGAAAGAAAAGATAAGCTAAACAACTCAAATATTAAAATACATGAGTAATAAAGGGAAAAATCATATACTGCCAAGTGAGTTATTTCATCTCAATAATTTTTTCTGACACCTTCAGTCAGACTTTCCAGAAATTCAATGGGACAAGAAAAATATGTAAAGCTAGACCTCAATTGTATTTTACTCATGATTTACACAGATAAATAATCCAGGTTCTCTACCAAAATCCTGGTCACCCTGAATTCTTCTTTTTTTCTCATAACTTCCATTTAATTGTCAGCAAATCCTGTCAGGTGTAACTTCAAAGTTCAGTTGATCCTTGAACAACTCTGGGGTTAGGGGCACTGCCTTATGCACTGTTGAAAATCTGGATATAACTTTACAATTGGCCCTCTACCCCCACTTCTGCATCCCTGGATTCAAACAACCATAGATCCTGGAGTAGTAAAGTATATATTTAGTGAAAGAAATCCTAGTATAAGTGGACCTGTGCAGTTCGAACACTTCTTGTTCAAGGGTCAAATGTACATCCATAATAAGGCCATACCCACCTCACCACCTCCACTGCTAATAACCTCTTCCAAGCCACCATCACCCCTCAGTCTCCTGTGTGCTCTTCCTGTTAACCTACTCAACTCCAGCTGCTCTGGCCTCATTTCCCTCCTTTAAAATCCCCAGGCTTAGGACTTCAGGGCTTTTGAGTTGCCTTTACCTAATCTTAGAAAGCTCTTCCCCAGATGATTACATAGTACCTTGCCTCTCCTTCAGCAGATACTTGCTTCCCTGTGAGACGACCCTTGCCCCACCTCCTTGTTTGAAATTGAGGCACCACAGTCCCCTAATCTCTGCTTTAAATTTTCTCCTGAGTCATTAGTACTATACTTAAGTATTTATTTTATTTCCTTCTCTTTCTAGGATGTAAAGTTCTGTAAGGGCAGGGATTTTTGTCTACTTTTTAACTGCTATATCCCCATGTCATAGAATAGTACTTGCCCAGTAGTAGATAATGAAAAAGTATTCTTGGAACACATTACCCTTTTTAAATAATTAGAAAAAAATTAATTTATGAAATAACGTAGATATTTACACATCTATTAGTTTATTTTCCCACTGTATTTTCATACCAAACTATCTGCCATTAAGTATTTTGTGGAAATAATCTTAAAGGAGACCTCTACAAAAAAACTAATTTGTAAGTAACTTATTTTTCTCAATATGTATAGTATATTTATATTTTTATCATATAAAATATCTTTAGAGGAATTTTCATCTTATCTCAATATTATATATTAGTCCTAAACTAATAAACACCATCTAAACTATAAAACTATTAGGTCGGTGTACAAAGTTGTGGGACTATACCAAAAAGTAAATACCAGTGAACCAATGCCCCAACCTGAAGGCATAAATAATATTTCACAAAGGCTGTTTCATCATTGATAGATTAGACATCATACACAATTGAGTTTCAGAGATAGAAGCAATGGTTGGCAGAACACATGTTCAAAATTTAAATTGGTCTTCATTATCTGGAAATAGGATCATAAATAAATATAACAGAATTAAGTTACAAGATCATTGTAGTACATCTTAGGGTGAACAAAAAAAATGAATAAAAGAGGACAGAAATATAATTTTTAAAAAGCAGCAAAATTGTTTAATTTGTACTTTATTTATTAGCCACTATCCTAGACAAAGAATAGAATAAGAAATGAGTAAGCCATGGCACCTAGCCTCAAATCTTCTTTTCCATTGCAAGGAGGCAGAAAGAAACACCAAAATAAAATGCAAACTGCAAGTTCAAAATGTCCATAAGTGCTGAACTAGAGGAGTGCAAACAATAGGAACACAGTGGGAAAAAATAATTATGAATGAGATCATTAATATGTGATCTTCCTCTTAGCTCCAGCACAATCAGTCATACCATTATCATCCCCATGCCCTTAATCCTAACTACCACGGGAAGAAACAGATTGTTTCCATTAAGCAAAAGGATTGGATTCCTACTGTCCAGCTCTGCTCCAATTAGCAATGAGTAAGGAAGGGAAGAATAACACAAAATAGCATGCTCACAGAAGTAAGTTCCTGAAGGTGGATGGTGTGCAATTCTCCCAGAGAGAAGTATGAGCAAAGCAAACCCCAAGAATATTGAAGCTTGAAAAAGTGCTTTTATGTATTATCTATGAATGCTGAAGAGAAGAGACAAGAACTGCAAGAATTCAAACCATTTGCTTGCTTTTTCTCCCTTAATGGACACTTTAAAAAATCTGTATTCATGGGATTCCCTGGTGGAACAGTGGTTGAGAGTCCGCCTGCCAATGCAGGGGACACGGGTTCATGCCCCGGTCCGGGAAGTTCCCACATGCCCCGGAGCGGCTGGGCCCGTGAGCCATGGCCGCTGGGCCTGCGCGTCCGGAGCCTGTGCTCCGCAACGGGAGAGGCCAAAACGGTGAGAGGCCCGCGTACCGGAAAAAAAAACGAAACAAAACTGTATTCATTACTTATTCAGTCAGTACCCTAGCTCAATTCTGCTGCCCACCTGCACAATCAGCAGACTCCTAAGGAGATCCTCAGCCCTTGAGAATGAAAAGATGTTGTGCCTGAATCATGGAGAATGCTGAAGTAAAAAAACAAATTACAAATTTTAAGATATTTATTTGAAACTTGAGAACAATCTTGGTTCTGTTCTTGGGAATGAGAAGCTTGACAGGGAAGATTCCTGGTTTTGACCTGAACCTCACTGTTATCTATATAAGTAGATTTCACTTGAAAAAAAGAGATTTTTTTTCCTATAAGATCAAAAATATATTCAAGAGATAGTAACAATATCTAGTGGAGCTAACAGAAAATGAAGCAAGTATAAAATGTTAGACAAGTGTTTTGGACTGGAGACTATGTTTTTTAAGAAGTCATAAAGCAGACTTTATAAAGTTCAAGCACTTCAAATTCCCGTTAGCCTCAGGTAAGTCACTCAGAAATCTCAGCTGAGGTGGTTTGTCATTCTGTTCAATCATGAGGAAATGACTAGATAATTCCTCAATGTTTCTACCAGAACTGTTATTTCTGTGAGGAAAAATTTAAAGTATCAAATCAATTCTTAGAGTAACAACTTACTCTTTACTATAATTTAAATTTTGACTCTATAATAGGAAGTCTCCTCTATGGTTCTAAAAATATCTTACAACTGCATTTTCCATAAGTCTTTTGAAGACATTTATGTTTGGACAGTTAACAAGTCACTAGGGAGTTTGTGGACAGGAAAAAGCACAACCCTAACAGTAAGCCCATGTTTTTATAAAGGATGCCTGGTGTTTTAAAGTTGTGGGCTGCAAAGTTGTGGTTAGTGAAGAAATTAGTCATGAAAACACAGCATAGCACAGCAGGGATTTATTATGCATGAACCACTTCCATTTTTTGTTTATTTGAAATAAGCTAGATGATGAAAGTGTTGAAATTTCCTCGTGGCGCATAACTTTAGGGGAGTGCCCCTCTCTCCTCCTCAATACATCATGCTGACTGAGATTATTCGGAAGATATGATTACTGCCCAAAACTGAAAGTAAAGCAAGGATTTCTTTCAACACATGGAAAATTCCAAATCTGCAAACATGGAAGTTACCATACCCATAACTGAATATTCAGTTTGTTTTTCTGAAAATCAGCACACATGTACATGACTTTTAAGATTAAAGTAGACACCACTCCCCAAACATGAATGTGAAATGCAGAATTTGGTGCAAATAGGCTGACTCAGAATTACAAATACTAAATGGAAGAATTTAGGAAACATGTTCGTTTTCTCCAGAGGAATAAATTTGAAGTTCCTGTAATACTTCTAACATACTAATAAGCTTTGAGGAATTGCATAAAGGGCTTAAAATTTTTTAAATGCTTCAAATAACTAACTCTTGAATTTGTAGCTAATTTGTTTTTCTCCTACACTAAGCAAAACATCTCCTTTCCAAGAGTGCATTTGTGCATCTCTGCTCTTTTATTTCAACACCACCTCACTATACTCAGAGAATGGACACCTTACTTTAGATAAGCATATGATAAAGGATTTGATATCACATTATCACCTCCAATCATATTTGGTATTCTGTGAAAGAAATTATTTCTCAATAGTAACTAATATAGGATAATAATCTTGAAAGTCTAACGTATCTTTACGTTAGATGGACTGAATGTGTTCGGTCAGGTGTGTTTGAACAGATATCCCCCTCCCCCTGAATTATCCTCTCAGCTACGAAGTGTCTTCCATTAAAATGAAGATATTATTCTAAAAGTTCCTTTTTAATTTTAGAGAGTATATATCTTACCAAAAAATGGTAACATTAAAGCAGAAAGACTAGGCAATAAGTTTATATGAGTCAAGGCTAGGGCACCATGAGAACATGAAAGACTGGAAGAGAAGAAAAACTGAAATGGGGAAAAGGTTTAGAAAAGGAAATTGAGGTATAAAAGGTTATAATGCAAGATTATTCTTTATAACATCTATTCCTTGAGACAGTGCAATGCATCAATAAATCATGAGATATTAATACAGGAAATACTGTATAACAATGGGAAAAATAAGCTGATGATATATATGTAATGTATGTGAATCTCAAAGAAAAGATGTTGAATAAAAGAAGCTAGAAACAAAAGAGTACTTACTGTATGTTTTCACTCATATGCAGATCAAAAAGAGATGAAAGTAGTCAGTAGTGCCTGAATTCAGAAAAATCATTAACTTTGGGAGGGAGGATGATGACTAGAAGGGGTGGTGTGTTAGGGGCAGAGAATGTTATCCTATATAATGATGCATAATTTTATATATACACACACACACACACACACACACACACACACACATATGTGTGTGTGTGTATAAAACTAATTTATCTTAAGTACTCTGACAGCCAAGTAAGGCAGACAGACTTTAAGATGTCCTCCTTTGGTCTCCACCTTCTGCTATTTATGTTCTTATGTAACTTTCTCCCCTTGAATATGGATTTAACCTATTGACATGTCTTTAATGAATAAAATACAGCAAACCACTTTTGTGTTTGTTACATAAGATTATGACTTTTGTCTTGCTAGCAGACTCATTCTTTTGCTGACTTTGATAAAGCAAATTGGCATGTTGGAGAGGCCCACTGGCAAGGAACTGAGGATGGTGTCCTCCAACCAACTGCAAGGGAGGAATGAAGCTGTCAGTCCCAAACACCTAAACTATGCACAGATCCATGACCCATAGAAACTGAGATAATAAGTATGTTGTTTTAAGATGTGTCGGGGCAATTTGTTATGTTGCAATAAACAATACATCAAGCAAAACAAGTCTTTAAGCCAAGTTACCCAATGATCTACCAGTTCTGGATACCTGAAAAGTATATAATGGTATAAAGCAGATTATTTGAAGTGCTTTTTCTTGCACTTATGTTATGATTGTTAGATGTACGTGTACAAATAGTCATACTTTGAGTTTGCCTTGGACTAAGGAGTTTCCCATGATGTGGGTCTTTCCGTTTTAAAAGCAAGATAGGGATTCCCTGGTGGCGCAGTGGTTGAGAGTCCACCTGCCGATGCAGGGGACACAGGTTCATGCCCCAGTCCAGGAAGATCCCACATGCTGCGGAGCGGCTGGGCCCGTGGCCATGGCTGCTGAGCCTGCGCGTCCGGAGTCTGTGCTCCGCAACGGAAGAGGCCACAACAGTGAGAGGCCCGTGTACCGCAAAAATAATAATAATAATAAATAAAAATAAACAAAAATTAAAAAAATAAAAGCAAGATAGTCTTGGGCAAAACGGGACAGTTGGTCACCCTACAAATTGACAATATAATCTTTTTAGCTGTGTGCTTTGTTGTTAAAACATCACAGAGACTTAATATTTGTTATGTGACTTAATTTTCAAATTTAATATTTCAAAAATAAGTACTTCTAATCTAAACTTAAGAAAGTCATTAAAAGAAAGCTATAAAGATTTTTTTTTAACTTTTTCTTCTCTCTTTTCTTCTTTTCGTTCTCTTTCTCTCTACGTGAAACCAAGATATGAGAAATCAATTATAATTCAATAAAGTAAAGCCTTGGGGCCCTATTTTAGAGAATCTGTCTGAATACATTGCCTTTAATGATGACAAAGCCTTGCTGAGATGTCATGAATCAAGAGAGTAAAGGTCAGTTTTGACCAGAGTTGTCATCACTAGTCAGTCTCACTGCAACAATTTCCATTTCAGTGACACTTAAGGGAGGATGAGATAAAATAATGAGCTCTCCAAATAATTTGGTCTTAAACAGTAAATGGCATCTTCTATTGTAAAACTTGTAGAAAAGACTGAGCCACTTTTTCAGGATCACCCCCATTAAAACACAATCTATCTCTCTGTCTCTCTGTGTCTCTGTCTCTGTCTCTTTCTCTCTCTCTCTCTCACACACACACACACAACAAAAGCCTACTTTTAATTCCACATACCTCTTTATTGCATGTTAAAAATATTGTACATTTTCTCTTGAAAAAGGTAGAAAGCAAACATTAATTGTTCAAAGATTGTTGTATATTCTTATTTACGGTGAAAGACAATCAAAGTAAATCATAAATTAATAACTTTAAATTTATTTCAACCTTTCATATATACATGGTTTAATCTGTTTGTTTAAAGAGTAGTGTATATTATTAAAAATATTGAAGCTGATGACTTTCTAGGAGAGCTAATAATTAGACCTAATAATGACCATAAAAGTGTCCTTGCATCGGATGATTTGGGCAGTATTCAGTCTAATTTTTGGAAGTTATTTATCCCATTAACTTGAAATGGGTTGTCTGAAAGTTGTCTGAAATTACTACTGCTTTTATCTCAATATCTTGGGTTGTGACATTAGAAATCCTAGAAAATTAGAAATCCCTGTTAAAATGCAATTAGATCACTTGAAAGAGAACATATATTTAGCCATTAGTGTCCGTTTACCCATTAGCATACACTGCTAAACTTCTTATTTATAACCCAGAAGAGAACAAAGCTGGAAAACAAAACATGAGACCACTGCATTTTGCTGAGGAGAAGAAAAATTTGAAGTATGTGTGGTTTCTTTGCTGAAGGGTTAGATAAGAAGTACCAGCAATAGTCTGGAAACTGGTGAGGATGATCCATCCCAAAGGAAAGACAGTAAAGAATATTAAAAATAAGCTGCAATATAAGTTGCACTATATTGTACTTGACTTTTAAGTTTCGTTAATAACTTTTCTCAAATTAGATCTTCTGTGATATTAGACTCATTTATGCACAGATGGGAAAGCAGAAACCTAGTCTTGAGCACTTATATAGAAAAGTTCATTTGCAAGGGTTGACATCGCCTCAAATATAGTTCATATTTCAACATATCTTCATAACACCTTGTAAAATGAAAACAACCTTTGCTTTTGTTTAAACGAGCAGCATATCCTCTGATATTCATGGCAATCTGGTAAGAGAAAATCATTTCCCTGTCTGAACTAGATTTTAAGAACTCTAGAGTACACAGGGTTAACATTTAAAAAACAGGTTTATGTCCCTTGGAGGTGAAGAAATTAAAAAAGACAAACAACAGTAACATTCCAGCAGGAATATATTTAAAATAATTCACAATATAATGATCTCAAGTAAAAGCATTTGAGTAACATCCTTGATGGATTGTTGTGCTTAGCTGTACCTAATGTAAAGATGCCCACATAGCTCACATTTGTGCTGCTCTATGAAAAGTAAATGATCACCATCATCCAGAAAGTGGTGGAGCACAGTGTTTAACTGTGTAGTATGTAGAGCCACACTGCCCAGGTTCAATGTCCAGATCTGTCAATGTCCAGATCTGTCGCTTTTGTGGTCTTAGGAAATTACTTAATCTCTCAATTTCTTCAACTATCAAAAGAACTACAGGGACTTACTTCCCTGGTGGCGCAGTGGTTAAGAATCTGCCTGCCAATGCAGGGACATGGGTTCCACATGCCATGGAACAAATAAGCCCATGTGCCACAACTACTGAGCCTGCACTCTAGAGGCCATGAGCCACAACTACTGAAGCCTGTGTGCCTATAGTCTGTGCTCCACAACAAGAGAAAACACTGCAATGAGCAGCCCGCGCATTGCAATGAAGAGTAGCCCCCACTCGTCTCAACTAGAGAAAGCCCACGTGCAGCAATGTAGACCCAACACAGCCAAAAAATAATTAATTAATTAATTAAAAAAAAATACAGTCATTGTTAAAACTTTGAATAGATATGGTGGCACATAGTAGAAGCTTTCAATTGGACAAAATGGCTGAAGGGGGGCAGTTTGTGAAAGACAGAAGTGTGTTCTTCCCAAAGCCTGATAAGTACGCTCTTAAATGGAAAGAGAGGATCTGAAGGAGTGGACAAAGAAATATAGCAGATTAGAGAATTATATTATGAAAAGAGTAATGGTAGGCTTACTGCATATGGAACTGAGAATTAAACAGATAAATCTACTAAATTTTTTACAGAACTGTACTGTCAACAGAACCACCAGCTGAGACCATAAGCATTTATGCCTTAAATAACCACTGGGAAAATCTTCTAAGAGCCAAAAGCAGGCTAAGAAAGCTGGTCAGCCTCCAAGGAGCAAATAGTCACTTCACAGGTGGCTAATGATGAAAATGGAAAAGGAAGAATCTCTGAGAGTGAATGATGAACAAGGAAGCTACTCCTGGGGAACAGATTTAGAGGCTTAACAAGGGACATTCCCCATTCCTAGGAGGGCTAGCCCTTGAAATATCTTCCCCAAAAGATTTCAGAATTTTCAATGATCAGTTTATGCTATGTTTCTCTGATTTTTCCCATTCACAATTCTCCAGAGGAGTATTTGTTGAATTTTCTCTGTCTCTGTTCCACCACTGTGTATATCAGGTGTACTGAGGACAGCACAACTTGTGTTTTTAGTTTAAAGTGCTCTAGTTTGGGGAACCTTCAAGATGGCAGAGGAGTAAGATGTGGAGATCACCTTCCTCCCCACAAATACATCAAAAATACATCTACATGTGGAACAACTCCTACAGAACACCTACTGAATGCTGGCAGAAGGCCTCAGACTTCCCAAAAGGCAAGAAACTCCCCACGTACCTGGGTAGGGCAAAAGGAAAAAGAAAAAAAAACAGAGACTAAAGAATAGGGATGGGACCTGCACCTCTGGGGGGAGCTGTCAAGGAGGAAACGTTTCCACACACTAAGAAGCCCCTTCGCTGGCGGAGATGGGGGATGGGCGGGGTGAAGCTTCGGAGCCACGGAGGAGAGCACAGCAACAGGGGTGCAGAGGGCAAAGCAGAAAGATTCCCTCACAGAGGATCGGTGCCGACCAGCACTCACCAGTATGAGAGGCTTGTCTGCTCACCCGCTGGGGCGGGCGGGGGCTGGGAGCTGAGGCTCAGGCTTCAGAGGTCAGATCCCAGCGAGAGGACTGGGGTTGGCTGCGTGAACACAGCCTGAAGGGGGCTAGTGCGCCACAGCTAGCCGGGAGGGAGTCTGGGCAAAGGTCTGGAACTGCCTAAGAGGCAAGAGACCATTGTTTCAGGGTGCATGAGGAGAGGGGATTCAGAACACTGCCTAAACGAGCTTCAGAGACAGGCGTGAGCTGCGGCTATCAGTGCAGACACCAGAGACCAGAATGAAATGCTAAGGCTATTGCTGCAGCCACCAAGAAGCCTGTGTGCAAGCACAGGTCACTATCCACACCTCCCCTCCCAGGAGGCTGTGCAGCCTGCCACTGCCAGGGTCCCATAATCCACGGACAACCTCCCCCGGAGAACACACAGCACGCCTCAGGCTGTTGCAACGTCATACCGGATTCTGTAGCCGCAGGCTCGCCCCTCATTCCATACCCCTCCCTCTCCCTGCCCTGAGTGAGCCAGAGCCCCCTAAGCAGCTGCCACTTTAACCCTGTCCTGCCTGGGCTGTGAACTGACACGCTCAGGCGACCTACATGCAGAGGCGGGGCCAAATCCAAAGCTGAACCCCAGGAGCTGTGCGAACAAAGAAGAG
Source organism: Orcinus orca (assembly GCF_937001465.1). Lineage (NCBI taxonomy): Eukaryota > Metazoa > Chordata > Mammalia > Artiodactyla > Delphinidae > Orcinus > Orcinus orca. Next base: position 81,631,463 of record NC_064567.1, read on the forward strand.
AAAGGGAAATTTCTCCCAGCAGCCTTAGGAGCAGAGGATTAAATCTCCACAATCAACTTGATGTACCCTGCATCTGTGAAATACCTGAATAGACAATGAATCATCCCAAAATTGAGGCAGTGGACTTTGGGAGCAACCGTAGACTTGGGGTTTGCTTTCTGCATCTAATTTGTTTCTGGTTTTATGTTTATCTTAGTTTACTATTTAGAGCTTATTATCACTGGTAGATTTGTTTATTGATTTGGTTGCTCTCTTCCTTTTTATATATGTATATACTTTTTTTTTTCCTTTTTCTCTTTTTGTGAGTGTGTATGATTCTTTGTGTGATTTTGTCTGTATAGCTATGCTTTTACCATTTCTCCTAGGGTCCTGTCTGTCCTTTTTTTTTTTTTTTTTGTATACTTTTTAGTGTTTGTTATCATTGGTGGATTTGTTCATTGGTTTTGTTGCTCTCTTCTTTCTCTTTATTTTTTTATTATTAATAATTTAAAAAAATTTTTATTTTAATAACTTTATTTTTTCTTTCTTTCTTTTTTTTACTCCCTTTTCTTCTGAGCAGTGTGGCTGAGAGGGTCTTGGTGCTCTGGCCAGGTGGCAGGCCTGAGCCTATTAGGTGAGAGAGCTGAGTTCAGGACATTGGTCCACCAGAGAACTGCCAGCCCCACATAATATCAAATGGCAAAAGCTCTCCCAGAGATCTCCATCTCAACGCTAAGACCCAGCTCCACTCAACGACCAGCAAGCTACAGTGCTAGACACCCCATGCCAAACAACTAGCACCCCATGCCAAAAAACTAGAAAGACAGGAATACAACCCCACCCATTAGCAGAGAGGCTGCCTAAAATCACAGTAAGTTCACAGACACTCCAAAACACACCACTGGACGCAGTCCTCTCCACCAGAAAGACAAGATCCAGCCTCATCCACCAGAACACAGGCACCAGTCCCCACCACCAGGAAGTCTACACAATGCACTAAACCAACCACAGCCACTGGGGGCAGACACCAAAAAACAATGGGAACTATGAACCTGCAACCTGCGAAAACAGATCCCATACACATTAAGTTAAACAAATTGAGAAAACAGAGAAACACACAGAGGATGAAGGAGCAAGGTAAAAACCAACCAAACCAAACAAATGAAAAGGAAACAGGCAGTCTACCTAAAAAAGAATTCAGCGTAATGACAGTAAAGATGATCCAAAATCGTGGAAATAGAATGTAGAAAATACAAGAAATGTTTAAAAAGGACCTAGAAGAACTAAACAGCAAACAAACAGTAATGAACAAAACAATAAATGAAATTAAAAATTCTCTAGAAGGAATCAATAGCAGAATAACTGAGGCAGACGAATGCACAAGTGACCTGGAAGATAAAATATTAGAAATAACTACCACAGAGCAGAATAAAGAAAAAAAAATGAAAAGAATTGAGGACAGTTTCAGAGACCTCTGGGACAATATTAAACAAACCAACATTTGGATTATAGGGGTCCCAGAGGAAGAAGAAAAAAAAAAAGGGATTGAGAAAATATTTGAAAAGATTATAGCTGAAAACTTCCCTAATATGGGAAAGGAAATAGTCAATCAAGTCCAGGAAGTGCAGAGAGTCCCATACAGGATAAATCCAAGGAGAAACATGTGAAGACACATATTAATCAAACTATCAAAAATTAAATACAAAGAAAAATATTAAAAGTAGCAAAGGAAAAGCAACAAATAACATACAAGGGAATCCCCATAAGGTTAACAGCTTATTTCTCAGCAGAAACTCTGCAAGCCAGAAGGGAGTGGCAGGACATATTTAAAGTGATGAAGGAGAAAAACCTACAACCAAGAGTACTCTACCCAGCAAGGATCTCATTCAGATTCAATGGAAAAATTAAACCCTTTACAGACAAGCAAAAGCTAAGACAATTCAGCACCACCAAACCAGCTTTACAACAAATGCTAAAGGAGCTTCTCTAGGCAGGAAACACAGAGAAGGAAAAGACCTACAATAACTAACCCAAAACAATTAAGAAAATGGTAGTAGGAACATACATATCGATAATTACCTTGAATGTAAATGGACTAAATGCTCCAACCGAAAGACATAGTCTGGATACATGGATACAAAAACAGGATTCATATATATGCTGTCTGGAAGAGACCCACTTCAGATCTAGGGACACATACAGACTGAAAGTGAGGGGGTGGACAAAGATATCCCATGCAAATGGAAATCAAAAAAAAAAAAAAAAAAGCTGGAGTAGAAATACTCATATCAGATAAAATAGATTTTAAAATAAAGCATGTTACAAGAGACAAGGAAGGACACTACATAATGATCAAGGGATCAATCCAAGAAGAAGATATAACAATTGTATATATTTATGCACCCGACATAGAAGCACCTCAATACATAAGGCAAATGCTAACAGCCATAAAAGGGGAAATCGACAGTAACACAATAATAGTGGTGGACTTTAACACCCCACTTACAACAATGGACACATCATCCAGACAGAAAATTAATAAGGAAACACATCCTTAAATGACACATTAGACCAGATAGACTTATTTGATATTTATAAGACATTCCATCCGAAAGCAGTGGAATACTCTCTCTTTTCAAGTGCACATGGAACACTCTCCAGAACAGACCACATCTTGGATCACATTCAAGCCTCGTTAAATCTAAGAAAACTGAAATCATATCAAGCATCTTTTCTGACCACAATGCTATGAGATAAGAAATCAATTACAGGAAAAAAACACTGTAAAAAACACAAACATATGGAAACTAAACAATATGCTACTAAATAACCAATGGATCACTGAAGAAATCAAAAACGAAATCAAAAAACACCTAGAAACAAATGACAAAAAAAATAGGATGACCCAAAACTTATGGGAAGCAGCAAAAGCAGTTCTAAGAGGGAAGTTTATGGCAGTACAATCTTACCTCAAGAAACAAGAAAATTCTCAAATAAACAACCTAAACTTAAACCTAAAGCAACTGGAGAAAGAAGAATAAACAAAACCCAAAAGTCAGTAGAAGGAAAGCAATCATAAAGATCAGAGCAGAAATAAATGAAATAGAAAAAAAAAAAAAAACAATAGCAAAGATAAATGAAACTAAAAGCTGGTTCTCTGAGAAGATAAACAAAATTGATAAACCTTTAGCCAGACTCATCAAGAAAAAAAGGGAGAGGACTCATATCAGGGAAATTAGAAATGAAAAAGGAGAAGCTACAACTGACACCACAGAAATACAAAGGATCCTAAGAGACTACTACAAGCAAATATATGCCAATAAAATGGACAACCCGGAAGAAAATGGACAAATTCTTAGAAAGGTACAACTTCCCAACACTAAAGCAGGAAGAAATAGGAAATATGAACAGAACAATTACAAGTAATGGAATTGAAACCGTGATTAAAAATCTTCCAACAAACAAAAGTCTAGGACCAGACGTCTTCACAGGCGAATTCTATCAAACATTTGGAGAAGAGCTAACACCTATATTTCTCAAACTCTTCCAAAATATTGCAGAGGGAGGAACACTTCCAAGCTCATTCTATGAGGCAATCATCACCCTGATACCAAAACCAGACAATGATATCACAAAAAATAGAAAGTACAGACCAATATCACTGATGAACACAGACATAAAAATCTTCAACAAAATACTAGCAAGCAGAATCAACAGCACATTAAAAGGATCACACACCATGACCAAGTGGGATTTATCCCAGGGATGCAAGGATTCTTCAATACATGCAAATCAATCAATGTGATACACCATATTAACAAATTGAAAAATAAAAACCATATGACCATATCAAGAGATGCAGAAAAAGCTTTTAATAAAATTCAACACCTATTTATGATAAAAACTCTCCAGAAAGTGGGCATAGAGGGAACCTACCTCAACATAATAAAGGCATATACAACAAACCCACAGCAAATATCATTCTCAATGGTTGAAAACTGAAAGCATTTCCTCTAAGATCAGGAACAAGACAAGGATGTCCACTCTCACCACTGTTATTCAACATAGTTTTGGAAGTCCTAGCCACGGCAATCAGAGAAGAAAAAGAAATAAAAGGAATCCAAATTGGAAAAGAAGAAATAACACTGTCACTGTTTGCAGATGACATGACACTATACACAGAAAATCCTAAAGATGCAACCTGAAAACTACTAGAGCTCATCAATGAATGTGGTAAACTAGCAGGATGAATACAAAATTAATACACAGAAATCTCTTGTATTCCTATACACTAACAATGAAAAATCAGAAAGTGAAATTAAGGAAACACTCACATTTACCATCACAACAAAAATAATAAAATACCTAGTAATAAACCTACCTAAGGAGGCAAAACACCTCTATAAGATACTGATGAAAGAAATCAAAGATGACACAAACAGATGGAGAGATATACCATGTTCTTGGATTGAAAGAATCAATATTGTGAAAATGACTATACTACCCAAAGCAATCTACAGATTCAATGCAATTCCTATCAAATAAACGATAGAATTTTTTACAGAATTAGAACAAACAATTTACAATTTGTATGTAAACACCAAAGACCCCAAATAGCCTAAGCAATCTTGAGAAAGAAAAACAGAGCTGGAGGAATCAGGCTCCCTGACTTCTTGATTACTGATACTACAAAGCTACAGTAATCAACACAGTATGGTACTTGCATAAAAACAGAAATATAGATCAACTGAACAGGATAGAAAGCCCAGAGATAAACCCATGCACCTATGGTCACCTCATCTATGACAAAGGAGGCAAGCATATACAACGGAGAAAATACAGTCTCTTCAATAAGTGGTGCTAGGAAAACTGAACAGCTACATATAAAAGAATGAAATCAGAACACTCCCTAACACCATACACAAAACTAAACTCAAAATGGATTAAAGAGCTAAATATAAGCCTGGACACTACAAAACTCTTAGAGGAAAACATAGGAAAAACATTTTTTGACATAAATCACAGCAAGATCTTTTTTGACACACCTCCTAGAGTAATAAATATAAAAATAAACAAATGGGATCTAATGAAACTTAAAAGCTTGCACAGCAAAGGAAACCATAAAGAAAACGAAATGACAACCCTCAGAATGGGAGAAAATATTTGCAAATGAAGCAACCCACAAAGCATTAATCTCCAAAATATACAAAGAGCTCATGCAGCTCAATATAAAAAAAAAACAACCCAATGAAAAAATGGGCAGAAGAACTAAATAGACATTTCTCCACTGAAGACATACAGATGGCCAACAAACACATGAAAAGATGTTCAACATCACTAATTATTAGAGAAATGCAAATCAAAGCTACAATGAGGTATCACTTCACACTGATCAGAATGGCCATCATCAGAAAATCTACAAACAATAAATGCTGGAAAGGGTGTGAAGAAAAGGGCACCCTCCTACACTGTTGATGGGAATGTAAATTGGTACAGCCACTATGGAGAAAAGTATGGAGGTTCCTTAAAAATCTAAAAAGAGAACTACCATATGATCCAGCAATCCCACTCCTGGGCATATACCCAAAGAAAACCATAATTCAAAAAGATACATGCACCCCAATGTTCAATGCAGCAGTATTTACAATAGCCAGGAAATGGAAGCAACCTAAATGTCCATCAACAGAGGAATGGATAAAGAAGATGCGGTACATATATATAATGGAATATTACTCAGCCATAAAAAGGCAAAAATAATGCCATTTGCAGAGATCTGGATGGAACTAGAGACTGTCATACAGAGTGAAGTAAGTCAGAAAGAGAAAAATAAATATCGTAAATAAATTCCACTTATATGTGGAATAAAATAAATAAATTCCACTTATATGTGGAATCTAGAAAAATGGTACAGATGAACTTATTTGCAAAGCAGAAACAGAGACAGATGAGAATGAACTTATGGACACCAAGGCGGAAAGCGGGGGGGTGGGATGAATTGGGAGATTGGGATTGACATATATACACTACTATGTATAAAACAGATAACTAATGAGAACCTACTGTATAGCACAGGGAACTCTACTCAGTGCTCTGTGGTGACCTAAATGGAAGGAAATCTAAAAAAGAAGGGATATTTGTATACATATAACTGATTCACTTTGCTGTATAGCAGAAACTAACACAACATGGTAAAGCAACTATACTCCAATAAAAATTAATGTTAAAAAATAAAATAAATAGACTATTTCAGAAGGAAAATAAATTAAAACATTGATTTTGGAAAAAAAAAGAAAAGGGTTTCAAAATGGAAAATCAATATACAAACATGTGCTTGCCATTTATTACCATCAAGAAATTAAAAACTAAAAATCATTACTATACTATTCCATATACAACAGAAGGCATAAAACCTAAAAGAATGATAACACTAAGTTTTGATGAGGATGTGGAATAACTAGAATGTTGAGGCTTTGTTGGTGATAATATAACATAGTACAGACACTTTGAAAAACTATCTGGCCATACCTACTAAACCTGAACATATGTATCCTATGACCTGGAAGTGGCACTCCTAGATTTACACCAAATAAAAATGAGTGCATAATACCTACCAATGTACAAAGACAAAAATGCTCATGTCAGATTCATTCACTGCCCAAACCTGGTAATACAAGAAATGTTTTTCAATAATCCATGAGTCCATTTCTGTAAAGTTTAAGAACAGGCAATATTAATATATACCTAATACTAATATCACTAATGTGCTGGCAGTAGAATTAAGAATTAAGGCAAGAGTTTATCTCTTACAGGGGTATATTGAATGAGATGCTGGAAGTATCCTATGTCATTCTAGCTGCTGCATACACATTTATATATTAAAATTGATCAAAGTACACACTTAAGAAATATGCACATTATTGTATGTATATTATACCTCAAGATAAACATTTTACAGAAAAGACTTCACATGTGAATTATAACTTTCCACTGTTATCTCACAGACCTTTCAAAAGAAACATCCACTTTCTCTATAGTAAAAATATTTACTATTCTACTATGAGATTCTTAGATAGTAAACCTAAATGCAAAATTTCAGAAAAAATGCTAGTTTAATTTAATATAAGAAAGAAATAAATAAAAGTAAGATATTTCAAAATGTTAGTGTTTGGTGATGATTAACTGGAAGACATACTGAAGTAGTTAAACGCTTGAACTTTTATATCTAATCACCATAACTGCAAACACTATCAATGTCAACTGATTCAGCTGCGTAGACAGGTAAATACCATGCATGGCACTGTCTTTAGTGATGTGATTTATGCAATGGTTAATGCTGGCTAAGTCAAAGGGAAAAAAAAGGATGGTCCTCCCTTCATTATACATGACAATTACATTTCTGGAAATTTCAGTGTACATACAAAACGTGTAAAACCTATTTTGTGTTTAAATGGAAAAGTAAAAAAGAATTTACTTATATAAGTAAATTATTTACCTACATATGATTACATATGATTACAAAGGAAATGTGAACATAAGGACTATGCCAAACATTTTAGGGAGATTAACTAATCTAGCCCCTCTAATCTTTAAATGCCATGATGACTCTGTTCATTGTAACCACCACAAACTCCGTATGTATTAAAAAGCCCCCCTGGAGGGTGATGCACCCTACTGAGAATGACTACTTTAGCAAGTGAAATGCCATGAGTACCTGGATATTTAAATATTACTGACAAGGAAAAGATTACAAAAATTTTGTTAGCATCTTAATACCATACGAAGTTATCACACAATAAAAAGACTTTGTCATAATAATCCTGAATAAAGATCAAAAGTCCACAGTTCTCCTGTACTTACTCTCACTAATGAAATATATGGCATCCAAAAAAAGAAATGAGAGTAGAATGAGTTTCTACATCTGAAAATTTACAGTTTTAAATATTCTGTAGGTTGATGATAAATAAATTAAATATATAAATACATTAGACAGAAAAAAGTGAAAGTATTGTAAAAAATGTATTTGACGTTAAATTGTTACTTAATGAGTCTATTTAACCTGAAACTATCACAACATTGTTAATCAACTATACTCTAATATAAAATAAAAAGATTACAAATAAAAATTATATCACAAAGTTTATCAATCAGAAGCAATGAAATTAGATGATGCTATTCTTCTCAATTTTACATGAAAAGATTATATTTTACAATGTTGATATATTTGAATGCTTAAAATATTCTACAGAACCTGTACTTATATTTTCTGATAAATATTTTACATGACATTTTTTAAAACCATTTTACTCAACAATGAAATATTCAAATCCAGTTTGACAAACACACTTTGATATGTAGCTACATATCACAGTAAATATAACTGCAAAAAATATGTGAAAGGCAGTGAAAGAGCTACTGTATGTCAAACTGTGGCATTATAAAAAAGAAATCAGTTACATAGTATGTTTAATATTTGTTTATACACAATATCTCTTTGAATAGGATCTAAAGGTTTAATTTCACTCCACATATGCAGACCACATGAGCAGGTAAAAGAGTGAATGGGGAAGTGTGATGACAGGTCTATGCCTCAAATCAAATCACTCCAATATGTATTTCTGCAACTGTTATAAATCTAACATTTTCTTTTAACCAGTACATTCAAGCTATTTAAGCAAAGCAGCTTATATATCTAAGAAATGTGATCTCTCTATTCAGTTTCTCCATATCTTTTTGATATACCATATAAAGCTGCATGAAAATACACTTTTGTGTAATATTTAATTTATGAAAGCCAAATAATTAATTTAATAAAATACTAATTAAGACCACAGATGGTGGAATATTAAAAGTAATGTATAAGAACACTCCAATTCTTTATCAATGTTCTTAATATTTTAACTACCTTTACTTTATTGTAGGTATGCCATAACATTAAACATATACTATTTTCATTTCTTCACACAATTTGACTCTAAATCCATTCAATTAATTAATTTATCACACAGTTTTATTTTTTATAATTGAATAGGTTTATTTCTGCCTTACAATCCGTTGGTGAAGATATGCTTAGCTTACACTGCCAAATATTTACATCACATGAAAACTTCTTTGGTCTTTTCAATGAAAGAGCTATTAAGCAGTGCAAGCTTCTTTTTTTCTTGAAAGAAAAGGTATTTAATTCTTTCATAGATCCTTAAAAAATCTCTAATTTTTATGAACTTACATTATAGAGCCTTCAATGTTCTAACATGTTGAGTCATCCCTGAGTTTTATAAATCCTATTAGAAGTTATGCTAACACATATATATGGAATTAAAAAAAAATGGTCATGAAGAACCTAGGAGCAGGGCAGGAATAAAGATGCAGACAGTAGAGAATGGACTTGAGGACATCGGGAGGGGGAAGTGTAAGCTGGGATAAAAGTGAGAGAGTGGCATGGACTTATATATACTACCAAATGTAAAATAGATAGCTAGTGGGAAGCAGCCACATAGCACAGGGAGATCAGCTCGGTGCTTTGTGATAGCCTGGAGGGGTGGGATAGGGAGGGTAGGAGGGAGACGCAAGAGGGAGGAGATATGGGGATATATGTATATGCATAGCTGAGTCACTTTATTATAAAGCAGAAACTAACACACCATTATAAAGCAATTATATTCCAATAAAGATGTAAAAAAAAAAAGTGAACTGTGATCAAGAACATGAAAAAGGGTTTTCTTTTACTTTTTTTTTTGCAGTTATTGATTAGGGGTAGTTCTCATTTGTTTTTATTAATTAAAATATAAAATGGTCTATTTTCTGTATACTAATTTGAATTACTATAAGGGAAACACATTTGATTATGTCTATGAAATATTTCAATATTTTTCTTACATCACTTAAAAAACTCCCCACTACTTACAGATGCCATTTGATATGACCCTAATGATAAGAATACTTTCTGTAGTATTGTCCATTTGAATAAGGCTACATAGTGAATTTGAAGTATATTAAATGACGTGGGAATGTATACAGAATCACTCACCAAGCAGACCAATTTCAAACTGAATGAAATGTCACTGATTTCACTGGCTCCTTATACATAAAGATGGTACTTAAAAAACTATTTTCAATGATAACCAGTATAAAAGTTGAATTTTATAACTAAAACAAATCAAATGTATAATATTCTCAATATTCTAGGCATGGAAAATACTAATTATTTTGGATAGTATATAATCAATGTAATTGTTCAGCATGAATTCATAGTTGTGATATCTTATAATATATAGCTAATAAGTAAATCTTGCCAATATGTAAACCAGTCTCTCTCTCTCTTTATATATATATATATATATACACACACATACACATTACATTATATATACATTATATGTACATATACACATACACGGAAGCATACACATATATATTCTGGTATATATTACATATTGGTGTATATAATATGTATTATACATTGCTATAAACATGTATCTATATAAAATATATAACTTCATTAAATATTTATATTTTATGTATTCTGGGATAAAATAAATAAAGCTCTTTTAGGTTTACCAAGTTATTTCTCTTATGCTATTAATGATTAATTATCTTGCTATTATTAAAAACTCTAAGATAATTTTCAATGCTATGGCTGGGAACCAACCTATACCAGATTTATGATAGACTGATATTGAGAGAGGAGTGCTTTGGAGGATAAAAATATATATTTTAAAGTAACCAAACTGATACCATAATTTAAAAACCAAAATTAAGAAATTTCAAACAGAATATATTTATCACCAATTTACTTTATAAATCTGGATCTTTCATCCAATATGCTTTAATATCCTTAGTTAAAATTTTAAAAAGATACCCTATAGCTTGAAGTTGGCAGCTGTATATCCTGAAAAATTTATGTGAAGAGACCAGCCTGACTGAAAAAGAGAAATTCTCTATTCTAACACCACAGTGATTATGGCTGGAAACTCTAGTGAAACGTATAAGTAACTGACTAAAAACTAAATGCAAATAAATATATTCGTTGCCAGGTAGCATGATCCTATCAAGCTCAAAATCAATGCATGCAATACACTTAACATTTCCTTTAACGACTTGCTACACAGAAGAAAATCAAGAGAACAGAATTAATTAGTTCCTGTTGCTCTGTTGTGTCTCTTGGTTAATTCACAAAGGAATGATGACTTCCTTTAAGGTGTTTACACCTGGGAAATACAGACTGGAAAATGAATAAGGCAAGCAAAGTAGCCCAATTTATGTCCTTGGAACCAGTGAAATTCAAGCCAACTGGGAGCCAGTTGTACTTGTTTTTCAAATCCTATAGGAAATCAAAGCAGAGCTTCTGGTCCCTTTTGAATAGGAAATGGATTTCACAAGGGACTGGTGTAAAATTCAGGATGATCTGATTTAATGATAGCATTTATGTAATCTGTGCTTCTTTTAAAATTTACAACTGCATTAAAGAAGAAACCAGGCCACTCTCACAATCTCCTCCTCCATGAGAACGAAGCCTAGAAAATAACTGTTGAATAAATGAATAAATAGTACAAGGAACGAAGAAGCCAAGAACCACCAGTTCTCTCATTGACCCTTTCTTCCTTAAACCTCTCCTGCAGATGTCTCCAGAGTTCTGTCATCAGGTCTTTTCTCTCTTAGTTCTCTCCATGAGTGACTTTATTTATTTCCCTTACTTCAACTTCCTCTTATATGGTGATTTCTCCCAAATTTATATATCAGTATCGATCTTAACTTTTCTCTTACATGTGAAACTCATTCCAGTGTTTCTATTATAACACAATATACCACAATATACGTGCGACTGAACAAACTTCAGATCCTGCAAAATCATGCCCTAAAAATAACAGGCTTAAGGGAAAAACTATGGCTGGAAAGTATCACTAAGAACTATGTTAGTTTGTACCAGAGCACTAACAGAACAATAATAATTCCAATAAAAATAGCTAGCAGTTTAAAAAGAGATGTAAAATTCCCAATAAATGGAGAACTATTCCAGAAAACACAAGATTTGACTTTAAAACATAAAGGTAATTTTATGATAGTTTAAGAAAGATTGAGTCCAAATTATATGAGACATTTCAAACTAAACAAAGAGAGGAGAAAAGCAATTCTTAGGAAGACCATACGACCCAAAGGAGCATGGAGTGAGTGAGTATTTAGCTAAGTTAATGCACATTGTATTCAGGTGCATTTTCTCTGTTTTGGAAAACCTTAATGTTCTGGGAAAATGTGTTTATGAATCGAAGCAAATTCTGCATTATAATCACATATATCCTACTTAAGCAACAGGGTGAAAGTTAATTTGCATTACAGAAATTCATTGTAAAAGAACAGACAGAATTTCTCTGTATGAACGGAACTGCCAGCTACATTCTATAAGCTCCTCAGACTCAAATGAGCTCAAGGTGAAACTTACTATCACCCACTGTACACATGCTATTCTTCACTTACCACTTGCCAGAGATAATAGCGTTACTGTCATTTAGGCTTGAAATAGTACAGCAGCAACAGTGGCAAACACTATTTGAGAATTTTTGGAGTTAGACCAGGGTGGACTCCCAACAATACCACTGTTCAATAGTGAGCAGATCATATAATGTTCATAGTCAAAATCCACTTCTACGAAAATGGAATGATAACATTTATATAATTTTTGTTTTTAGCCTTAAGTAAAATGATGTTTGAAAACATTTTGGCACAATGCCCGACACTTAAACAGTAGCCATTTTTGTCTTCAATTTCACTTTATTGCTTGTGTGACTTGAAGTGCGATATGTCTTTCACTCTACTTCCATTATCACAAATATAATATGATTCTCATTATCTGTCTCCTGAACAATTATTAAAATCTATTTCTAAATTTTCTTCTTATAATTATTTCTACCCTATCAACACATATTTTCAGTATTTTTTACATTATTCTTTTTTTAAAAGAAAATCAATCTAACCATGACTTTCCCTTCCTCATATTATTTTATACAATAGAAAGATCATATTCTTGACACCAAAAACCTGAACTAAATTGTAAATGGTCTATCTAGATTACAATATTTATGTGTATCATTTTTTTGCTTTGTAAGCCAGTGAAATTAAGAACCATAGGTTTTTCAAATATTCTTTCATGTTCTTAAAATCAGATTAAAACAATAATCTCTTCAAGAATAAATTATTAAAACATAATTAAGATCTTCAGAGGTCTAGTGAGATTTAAACCAGATGGTTTTGAAACATGTGTAACTATATCTAGCTACAAGTTTCTCTTTTATAATTTCATTAATATTGTCAGTGACAAGATCCAATGTTTGAAAACACAGAATCAACAGGTTATTGAAATTAACTCATGGAAATGTTTTCCACTTTTTCATCTTCCAATTTTGATTCTTTCCAACATACTCATATGCAAGCTCATATACACACATTAGTAATATACACGTTGTTTCCGTCTGGAAAAAATAACTCTGATTGAAGACCCAGGAATATGGGAGTATTGGCTCTTTCTAGCATTAGAATTAACCAGGTAAAATCTAATAAATTACAAAGTGGAACACTATCCATGAGCAAATTAGATAAAATTGCCCATTTTCTATCTTCATCCCCAAGGACCAGCATGACTTTCAGAAATGTTACCCTGTGCTCATTAAGGTTAGGTTGTTTGTTTGTTTGTTTTTAACATCTTTATTGGAGTATAACTGCTTTACAATGGTATGTTAGTTTCTGCTTTATAACAAAGTGAATCAGCTATACATATACATATATCCCCATATCTCCTCCTTCTTGCGTTTCCCTCCCACCCTCCCTATCCCACCCTCTAGGTGGTCACAAAGCACCGAGCTGATCTCCCTGTGCTATGTGGCTGCTTCCCACTAGCTATCTATTTTACATTTGGTAGTGTATATATGTCCATGCCACTCTCTCACTTCATCCCAGCTTACCCATCCCCCTCCCCGTGTCCTCAAGTCCATTCTCTACGACTCTGTCTTCCTGTCCTGCCCCTAGGTTCTTCAGAATAAGGTTATGTTTAAACATTTAAGTAAACTGGAAAGAATCAATTGAAAGGGACACTTTTTAAGTTGGGAAATATATTTATGAGTGAACTTTTATAATAAGTGAACAATACTTTTTAAATTAAATTTAGGCATTAATGTTTGCTTTTCATATGTGGTTCTTGCAAATGTTTGGTCTGTTGGTAGACAGATCTAACACAGACTTTACCATTATGTACTATATTAATTTGTTAGTATGTGCATTTCCATTAATAGACTTTGATTTCTTCAGCAGTAATGAACATGCTTTAATTATTATGACTAAAACAGAACCTGAAGTAAAGCTGCTATTTAGAAGTGCTTGCTGAATAAATGAGTAAATGCTTCAATGGAAAAACAAAATTATCTGCTGTCCTAAATGATTGGTATCACAGATTTCAGTATACGTGAAACTTTGGCAGATTTTCTATTTCTTATCTCTTGATAGAGCTCATTTTCTAATGCAATCTTCCCTTTGGGGATTCCCTAATTCTAATCTTCCCTTTGGGGATGACTCACAGTTAAAAGTAGAAAGGGAAATGAAAATAGGAATAAGCAGTGGGCTAACTAAATAAAGTGTGGGCTTAAAATCTTAGTATAAAATAAAGGCGCTCCATAGTATCTCCATTATGTCCTATCTCCAACTCTAAGGAGGTCATGTTTAAAAATGGCTACTAAATTATGTGCAATCAAAGGTGTCTGCTGTTATGATTTTTCCTTTTTAGAGTCTGTCAGGCAAACAGGACCAGAGAGTGAAAATTATTAAGGAAGCAGCACTTGATTTTAATCCAGTTTTGTTCAAGACTATACTGCCAAAGCCTAGAATAGTATCTGATACACAGTAAACATTTAGTAATTTTTAAAACATATTTTCCAGGATCCCCTATGCTAAAGAGAAATAAAGACCTCATTAGGGACTTTTAGTTTCAATCAGACAATGTAAAGAGCTTAAAAAAGTCATCATTCCAGTTCTTACAGGTAAAAATTAAACAAACTGAAAGTCAATGACTCTTCTTGGACCCATCAGAGAACTGAGTTTACAAGGCAAACCTACACCCCACAATCTGGAGAGTTCAGGCAAACCCAGAAAGTCACAGTTAGGATCTGCTTATCTGGGGCAGAAGGCACCAGAGCTGTACACTGGGAGGGACACAATGGTAATTTTGGTGAATAGCTGGAGGCTGAGTTTAGACTCTTATGAGAGTGAGAAACTCCTGGGGAACATGGTTATAAGTGTGTTCCCACACTTTCATAAGTTCTCCCTTCAGGAACTTAATCAGGTTCTCACAGTGAATAACTAAAAAAAAAAAAAAATCCCCTGGTAGGTTTGGCAGGGAAAAAGGGAAAAGTAAGCATTATGATTATACCAGAGCATTTTCCATAACAAAGGTGTCCTCTGCAGGGGAAAATAATTTTACCATATTTTTATTCTACCTGGGGGAATGGCATTTCTTCCACTCCAGCACTTTCTAACATTCCTTCCTCACCTTGAGGGTGGGGATGGGGGACGCTTAGAAACACCAGTGAAGATCACAGCTCAAGGACACAGGTCCACCAGAAGAATGAAGTTTAATCGCAATCACAGAACACTTCTCCTACCCGTACCTTATCATCACACCAACAGGTATACAGTGCAATAACATACACTGTTATTACAGATAAAAGAGATGCAAAGACACTCTTTCAAGATGAGTACCTATAGAAGCCCCAAAGCACAAAGGCAGATAAAAACAAGGACAACAGGAGGACACTAAAGCAAACACAGTCCGACTGCTAACATGATTAACATAAGACCTCACACTAAGACCTATGTACTGCAGTCTCTAGTACTTAATATAACATTTCTGATTTTCAATGAAATATTACAAGGCATGCTGAAAGACAAGAAAAAATGCAGTCTCAAAAGACAAAGCAAACACATGAACCAGACTTAGATATTACCCAACTTTTAGAATTATCTGACAGGAAAATTAAAATAACTATTATGACACAAATTATTAATATGAGATGAAAGTAGGAAGACATCACTACAGATTCCATGGACATTAAAAGGATAATACAAGAATATTATGAACAACTATATGCCCACAAATTTGATTACCTAGATGAAATGGACCAATTGCTTCAAAGACACAATCTGCCAAACTTCACCCAAGAAAAGACAGGCCTTTGAAATGGGCCTACATCTATTAAGTAAATTGAATCAATAATTAATAATCTTCCAAAACAGAAAGCACCAGACCCAGATGGGTTCACTGGCAAAATCTACTAAACATTTAAGGAAGAAATTATATCAATCCTCCATAATATCTTATAGAAGATGGAAGTAGAGGGGATACCTTCTAACTTACTCAATGAGGTCAGTATCACCTTAATACCAAAACTAGACAAAGGCATTACATAAAAACACAGTAACAATAACAACAACAACAAAGCTATCAACCATTATCTCTCATGAACATAGATGCAAAAATCCTCAACAAAATATTAGCAAATTAAATCTAACAAAGTATAAAACTAATTATACACCATGACCCTGGTATGCAAATCTGGTTCAACATTCAAAAATCAATTAATGCAATCCATCACATCAGGCTAAAGAAGAAAACTCACATGATCATACCAATGGATGCAGAAAAACAGCTGACAATATCCTACACCTATTCATAATAACTCTCAGTAAACTAGGAATAGAGGGGAACTTTCTCAACTTGATAAAGAACGTCCACAAAATAGCATAGAGCTAACATTGTACTTAATGCTGACAAACTAGGAGCTTTCATGCTGAGATCAGGAACAAGGTGAGGATGTCCCCTCTCACAATTTCTTTTCAACACTGTACTGGAATTTCTAGCAAATTCAAGAAGACAAGAAAAGGAAATAAAAGGTGTACATATTTGGAAGGAGGTGATAAAACTGTCTTTTTCACAGATTGCATGTTTGCCTATGTAGAAAATCTGAAAAAAACTGACCAAAACAACCCTCCTGGAACTAATAAACAATCATAGAAAGTTTGCAGAACACTAGGTTAATATACAAAAGTCAGTCACTTTACCATGTACAAGCAATGAACAAACAGAATTTGAAATTTTTAAAAATATAAATTATGTTAGCACCCCCCCAAATTAAATACTTAGTTATAAATCTAACAAAATATATACAAGATCTATGTGAGGAATACTACAAAACTCTGATGAATAAATTTTTTTTAAAAAACCTGAATAAATGGAGAGACATTCCATGGTCACGGACAGGGAGACTCAAGATTGCCAAGATATCAGTTCTTCTGAGTTGATCTATAAGTTTAACACAAACCCAATCAAAATTTCAGCAAGGTATTTTGTGGATATCAACAAACTGATGCTAAAGTTTATAGGGAAAGGGAAAATACCCAGAATAACCAACACAATACCAAAGAAGGACAAAACTGGAAGACTAGCACTACCCAACTTAAAGATTTACTATAAAGCTACAGTAATTAGGATAGTGTCATATTAGCAAAAGTATAAATAAACAGGTCAATGGAAAAGAAGAAATAAGCCCATGAAAATATAGTTAACTGATCTTTGACAAAAGAGCAAAGACATACCATGGAGCAATAATAATCTTTTCAACAAATGGTGCTGGAACAACTGGACATTCACATACCAAAAAAAGAGAGAGACAAAGAGATAATTTAGACCAAGACTTCACATTCTTCACAAATGAATCACAGACCTAAATGTAAAATGAAAAACTGTAGATCTCCTAGAAGATAACATAGGAGAAAACCTTGATAAGATACAACAGTAAGGGATAATTTATGAAAGAAAAAAATTGATACACTGGATTGCATTAAAATTAAAAACTTCTGCTCTTCAAAGATGCTGTCAAGTGAATAAGACAAATCACACTGGGACAGCGTATTTGCAAAAGACATATCAGATAAAAAATTACTATCCAAAGTATACGAAGAACTCTTAAAACTCAACAGTAAGGAAACAAATAACTCAACTAGAAAATGGGAAAAAGATTTGAATATATATGTGGCTAAAGAAGATACACAGTGTATGTATATCAAATCATCACATTATATACTTTAAATAGTGTCTTAGTCTGTTTGGGCTACTGTAACAAAATACAGGTAGCTTATAAACAACATATTGCTCATAGTTTCTGAGGCTGGAAGTCCAAGATCATAGCATTGGTATGGTCTGGTGAGGGCCCTATTCTGGGTTGCAAATTTATCACTGTGTCTTAAGTGGCTAGAGATCTCTCTTGGAGCCACTTTTATAAGGCATTATTCCCATTCATGAAGGTTCCACCCTCATGGTGTAAGCCCCTGTTAAAGGCCCCACCTTTTAATACTTCATCAGGCATTAGGATTTCAACATAAGACTCTGGGTGAGGCATAAACATTCAGACCATAGCAGATATATACAATTTTTATTTGTCGATTATACCTCAGTACACTGGAGAGGAAATACACACAGACAGCAAATAAGCACATTAAAAGATACCTAATATCATATGTTATGAGGGAATTGCCAATTAAAACAAGGAGATACCACTGCATACCTATTGGAATGGCCAAAATGCAAAACACTAACACTACCAAATGCTGACCAGCATGAGAAACAACAGGAATTCTCATTTACAGCTGGTTGGAATGCAAAATGATACAACCACTTTGGAGGATAGTTTGCTCCTTGGTATTTGTCCAAAGAAGTTGAAAACTACGTTCACACAAAAAAACTGTGCACATATGTTTATAGCGGCTTTATTCATAATAGCCAAAACTTGCAAACAACCAAGATGTCCTTCAGAAGGTGAACAGAACAATAAAATGTGGAACATATAGACAATGGGATATTACTCATTATTGAAAAGAAATAAGCTACCTAGTCATAAAAAGACACAGAAGAAACTTAAATGCATATTACTAAATGCAAGAGTCTAATCTGAAAAGTCTACATACTGTATAATTCCAACTATACGACATGCTGGAAAAGAAAAAACACTGGAGATGGTAAAAGGAGCAATGATTGCTAAGGGTTAAGGGGTAGAGGGCAATGAATAGTCACAGCACAAAGAGTTTTTAGGGCAGTGAAACTGTTCTGTATTATAGTATAATGGTGGATACATATCATTTGTCCAAACGAACAGAATGTACAACACAAACAATGAACTCTAATGTAAACTATGGTCTTTGGGTGATAATGATGTGCCAGTGTAGGTTCCTCAGCTGAAACAAATGCACAACTCTGGTGTGAGATTTTGATAGTAGGGGATGCTGTGCACATGTGGGATCAGAGGATATGTGGAAAATCTTAGTATTTTCCTCTCAGTTTTGCTGTGAACTTTAAAGCATTCTAAAAAATAAATTCTAATAAAACAATTAACATATTAACTATATGTTAAAGGATCCAATGAAAAAAGTAGGTAGGTAACATCAGCAGAGTGATGGAGACTATAAGAAGGTATTGTAGGAAATGCTAGGAACAAAAACATTGTTCAGAAATTAAGAATGTCTTTGATGGGTTCATCAGCAGAGTGGACATGGCTGAGGAAAGAATCAGTAAGCTTGAAGATATATCAACAGAGACTACTCAAACTGAATTGCAAAGGAAAAAAAAGAATGAAATACTAAAAGAAGCAAGCATAATTTCAGAAGGTGTAACATGTAATTGGAAAACTAGAAGGAAAAGAGAGGAGGGAACAAAGAAATATGTAAATTTATAATGGCCTAAACTTTCCAAAATTAGTGACAGATACAAAACCACTGATCTAAGAAGCTCAAAGAACATAAAGCAGAATAAATACCCTTAAAAATTATACCTAGGCTTATTATATTCACACATCAGAAAACTAAAGACAAAGAGAGAATCTTGAAAGAAGTCAGGGCTGATGGCAGGACAAGGGAGAAAGGAATGCATTACCTGTAGAAGAACAAAGGCAAGAATTACAGCAGACTTCTTATCAGAAAGCATGCAAGCAAGAAGAAAATGGAGTGAAACATTTAAAGTGTTGAAAGAAAAAAAAAGATCTACAATTCTGTATGCAGTAAAACTGCTCTTTAAAAGTGATGGATAAATAAAGGCCTTTTCAGAGAAATAAAAAGAGTGAATTCATTACCAGCATGTCTCTCTTGCAAGAAACATTAAAAGAAGTCCTTTAAAGAGAAGAAAAATGATAACTTTTAAAGCAGTAATAATATTTTGTGTGTTTATAATATATAGATAAGTGAAATGAATACAACAATGTCATAAGGGATGAGAAGGAGGAATTGGAAATGTGTAAAGTGGTATAGTGATATTTGAAGGTAGACTTAGATTAATACATTATTTTAAAATATATATCGTAAACTCCAGGGAAATCATAAAACTGTTTTTAAAAAAGTATACTTGACATGCTAAGAGAGTAGATAAAATTGGATCACATAAAATGCTCAGTTAAAACCAGAGGAAGCAGAAAAAGAGGAACAAAAAAGAAATAAATGCAATGAATAGAAAATTGTTACAAATATGGATGACATTTATTTAAATATAACAATAATCATTTTAAGTGTGAATGGCATAAGTTGAGCAAAATTGAAAGACAAGCAGAGTGGATAAAAATAAGACCTAGTTATACATTGTCTCCAAGAAACCCACTTTAAATATAAAGATTCTGATAGATCAATAACAAATGGATGAAGAAAGACATACTATGCTAACATTAATCTAAAGAAAACAGGAGCAGCTATATTAATTTCAGACAAAGCATACTTCATAACAAAAAAATTTATCATGGATAGAGAGGAAAATCACATAATGAGAAAGGAGTTAATTTTCTAAGAACACAGCAAATCTTTAACATGTATGCAGCTAACAACAGAATGTCAAAATATGTGAGAAAAATCTCATAGAAAAGGAGAAACAGGCAAACCCACTATTATAAATAAAATATTCAACATTCTCTTTCAGTAATTAATAGATCAATCAGGAAGAAAATCAGTAAAGATATAGTTAACCTGACCAGCACTAGCCACCAGCTGGATCTACTTGAAATTTATCCCACCTTTGTAAATATCAACAAATTGGGAAGTTTACATGGAAAGGCAAAAGACCCAGAGTAGCTAACACAATACTGAAGAAAGGGACTTTCCTGATGGTCTAATGGTAAAGAATCTTCCTTAGAATGCAGGGGATGTGGGTTCGATCCCTGGTTGGGGAACTAAGATCCCACATGCAATGGGTCAACTAAGCCTGTGCGCCACAACTACTGAGCTCACGCACCTCTACTAGAGAGCCTGACCCATGCACTCTGGAGCCTGCTTGCCACAACTACAGAGCCCATGCACCCTGGAGCCGGCACACCACAACTAGAGAGAAGCCCGCACGCTGCAACAAAGAGCCCACATGCTTCAACAAAGATCCTGCATGCTGCAACTAAGACCCGATGCAGCCAAAGATAAATAAAATAAATAAATAAATAATAAATAAATCTTTTTTAAAAATACTGAAGAAAAACAACAAAATTGAAGTACTCACACCATTCAGTTTCAAGACTATTCAACGCTGTTGTAGTCAAGACAGCGTGGTATTGGTGGTGACAGAATAACAGATCAATGGAAGACAAGAAATAGGCCAGAAATAGACCTATACAAATACAGTCAACTCATCATTGACTAAGGAGCAAAGGCAATTCAATGAAAAAATGATATATTTTCAACAAATAGTACTGGAATAATTGGGTGTCCAGATACCCAAAAAGAAGAAGGAGGAGAGAGAGGGCAGGAGAAGGAGAAGAGGAAGGAGAGATATAGGGAGGGGGGAAGGAAGAGGAGGAGGAGGAGAAGAAAAGAAAAATTAAAAATTTAGACACTTTAAACACAGAAAACACAATAAAACACGAGTCAAATTCAAACATATGCCTAAATGTAAAACACAAAACTACAGAATTCTAGAAGAAAACATTAAAAAATCGAGATGACAGCTTCTTAGAAGTCTTGTCATATAATCCAGCAATTACACTCCTAGGCATTTCCCCAACTGATTTGAAAACTTATGTCCATACAAAACCTGCACATGAATGTTTCTAACAACTTTATTTAAAATCACCAAAAACTGACAGCAACCAATATGACTTCAATAAATGAATGGATAAACAAACTTTAGCACATCCAAACAGTGGTATATTATTCAGCAATAAAAAAGAAATAAGCTATCAAGCCACAAAAAACATGGATAAACCTTAAATAAATATTACTACGTGAAAAAGCCAGATTAAAAGGGCTACATACTGTATGATTCTAATCATATGACATTCTGGACAAAGCAAAATTAAAAGAGAAGTAAAGGATCAGTGGTTTCCAGGGACTCAGGAAGTGGAAAGGGGTTGAACAGCTGAAAAATGGTATTTCTTAGGATGAAGAAACTATTATCCTGTATTACACTGTAATGGTAGATACTTGACACTGTATTTGTCAAAACCTTTAAAACTTTATAGCTCCAAGAGTATATGCTTTGCATATAATATATGCAAAGTTTTTAGGAATTATTTAAGAGGTTAGGGAAATCTAGGACAAAATGCAGAATGTGACAGAACAATCTCACTTTACTCCAAATGTATGAAACAACCTCACCAAATGTGTTTTCAAATCTCTCAATATGATTGTGCATATCTTGATTTCAACTCATGATTCTAAGTTGATTAGTTTGTCTTTTGCCGTATGTTTGGCTACATACTAATTAAAAATTATTTTTTCTTTCTAGAAAATTCAACCTTTATCATTATAACGAGACATTCCTTATTTTCATAATGCCTTTCATCTTAAAGACTATTTTGTCTGATATTAATATAGCCACTTTTTAAAACTGGTGTTTACATGATCCAGCTTTTTCCTCCTTTTACTACCAACATTACTGTATCCTTACATTTAAATTGGCACATATTTTTAATATAAACAGCATATATTTTTATTAAGCTTGAAATACTTTAATTGGAGCAGTTCTGTATTTACCATAATTACTGTGTATTTAATTTAAATATAGCATCACTATATGTGCATTGTATCTTCCACCCTATATGTTCTGTCTTTATTATTAATTGATAAAGTATTTTTTAGAATCATTCCATTTTCTTTCCTTTTTTGTTTGGAAGTTATAAGCACTTTTAGCAATAATCTTTGTGATCATAACACATATATAGATGTATTGCTGACTTATAAAGGTCTACTGCTAATCTTTACTTTTTTTCCAGAAAATGTAGGATCCATAGAAACATTTTAATTCCATTTATCACTTTACTGATATATGTGGTATGACTGTAGGAATTTTATTTGACATAGTTTAACCAATACATAACAAACATTAATTTATACAGTCAATATTTGTTTACATTTATACATATTTATCATCTTCTTTGCTGTTTTTTTTCTTCATACATCTCTACTCTCCTATTCTGAATAGTTTGCTTATGTCTAAGAAAATTCTTTAGAATTTCTGTAGTGATGGCTTGCTAGTGGTTAAATCTCTCAGCTTTTGTCTTGAATTATTTTACTTTGTTTTCATTTAAAAAATATTTTTGTGATTTTAAATTATAGGTTGGGTATTCCTTTATTTCTGTAACTTGAAGCTAGCTTTATATTGTTTTTATCCTCCATTATTGCTTTCAAAACTGTGCCAGCTTATCCTCCTCTGAAATAATCTTTTTTTCTGGTCCTTGTAAGATAAATATCTTTTCTTTGTGTTAATTTTTTGCAATTTTATTATATTGTCTGTAGATATGAATTTCTTCTTCTATATCCTGCTTAGGGATTTTTTTTTTTTTGCCTCTTGAATATTTGTGGTCATGATGCTTTTCATCAGTTTGGGATGTTTTAAGTTGTTATGTAAGCAAATATTGACTCTGCCCCCAGAATCTTCTTACTATAATCCATTAAATATATATTATATATTCTTGATGTATCATTGATGTCTATCTTCTCTTGTATCTTGTACATCATTTTGTTTTGCACATAGTTTGACATGTCTTCCAATTCACTAATTTTCTTTTCAGCTGGGATAAACCATCTTTTTATTGTATTTTTCAACATAATTTTATTTGCTTTTCATTAAAATATGCAATGTTTATTTTTATAATTTCCATCTAAAAATTTAAATTTGGCTTTCACCTCTATAAACATGAAAAGCATTTTTTTTTACAATGTGTCTATTAAAGTAATTCAAATATCTGAAATTATTGGAAGTGTATTTCTGTTGGCTCTTGTTTCTGCTGAGCCTGACTTACATCTTGTTCTTCTCATGGATTTGATTGTATTTGATTGT
Organism: Orcinus orca; assembly: GCF_937001465.1. Lineage (NCBI taxonomy): Eukaryota > Metazoa > Chordata > Mammalia > Artiodactyla > Delphinidae > Orcinus > Orcinus orca. The sequence goes on from NC_064567.1 coordinate 81,655,770, forward strand.
TCGCTGGATATAGTCTTCAAAAAATTATGTTGTGACAATTTAAGGACTGATGCTTTTTTTCCTCTGAGAGGATTTTTGTTTTCTTTTGTCAGGCGCCAGAGGGTGCTAGCAGTCCAGGACCAAGATGGAACTTTGATTCCTGTACTCCGACTTACCAGGTCACACTTTCAGAGTATAAGAAGACTGTTTTACCAGGGGCCCTCTCATTGGTAGCAGCTGACTTTAATTCATGTCCTTCCAGCCTGTTAGTTTGAGGAAAGGGTAGCTCCATCTCTACATTGCCAAAGGCTCCTGGAACAAAAGCAGGTATTGGAGGAATGGGGGATGGGGTAGGGAGCTCTTAGGAGTAGCTGGCCAGTATGGGAAGAAAAAGGGTTGAGTCCTAACCTGTCATCGTATTGAACCCCATCTGATCTCAGTCCAGTGGTTCCTTGCTGTCTGATTACCTCTTTGGTGTCTTCAAGAAACATTTTAAAGAGAGAATTGTTGCAATTACCTAGTCCGAAGCCAGGAGCCTAATTAGAGTTATTCTTCAAATGACTATTTAATCTCTCATCAGACTGACACACTACTGACTGCCATTTGGAATTGGTCCTTGGCCCTCCTTCATGTAAAACTTCTGTGGACAAACGCCCTCATGATCAGTCCCAGCATTGTAGGATGAGCAATGACTAGGGTGGCCAGATATAGGAGGTCTACCTAAATTTGAATTTCATATAAGCAATGAATATTTTTAAAAATTGAAGTATAACGCAAATACTGTATGGGACGTACCAACATTTTAAAATTTTCAATTGTTTATCTGAAAGTCAAATCTAAATGGGTGCTCTTTATTTTTATTTCTAAACCTAGCTAGTAGGATAACAGTTTCCTCCAGTGAGAAGTATGTTTCTAGGAATTTCAGAAGTTAAACATTTCTTTAAATTCATTGCAGTAATTAGAGTGACACCTAGTTATAGCACATGTTTAGACCCCTCAGTAATGTTTGTTTCAAGTGGAATTAAAGAATCTCAGTATATGTGCTTCAGAATGAAACTAATACAAACTCTTTATTAATGTCCCAAATAAGCCATTTTAAGAACTAGATCTTTGAGGGGTCCTGATTAGAATAAACACAGATATCAAAAAGATTAATACTATTTGCTGCTAATGCTAAAGTAATTGTTAAGATTTTCATGTTACGATACAGGTTTTAACTATTGAATACTGTAACAAAAATGTAAATATTACAATAGCTTAAGAAAATTTTATTTTTTTCTTACGTCTAGATCTGAGGTAACTGGACCATGCCTAATATATAACTTCACAACATTAAGAAGTCCAGCTCCTTTACTGTTTGTTCTATCATTCTCAACAAGTAGCTTTCATTTTCTGTTCCAGAAGAGCTGTACCAACTCCCATCATCATATATAGATCATGGCAAGGGGAGGACATGTCTTTTCATTTTAAGGGCTCAGCTCTGAAGTTATAGCTTTACTGCTCACATATGATTGCCAGAACTTAGTTATGTGGACAACCTAGTTATAAAGGAGTCTGGAAATGTCTTTAGTTTGGCAGCCAAGTGGACAGAAAAATTGAAAATATTCTATACTAAAGGATGAGGGGATATGTGGATATAGGGAGACACATGCAATCTCTAGTATAATAGCCATACGTCTTTTCTTCATTTGCTTAAATTTGTCAAATATTCTTTTCTCTTATGTGCCTGTACAGTGCCAGATAGCTGAAAAACAGTTATCACAAAATAAGGTTCCTATTTCCAAACAGACATTGCTTCTGTCTGGTCAGTTAAACAAATATTATTCAAAATAAGAATGCAAATAAATTATGTTATAGACTAAATTGGATATGTGAAGATTGTAACAGGGAGATTTCATAGAGTCTTGAAGGAAGAGTAAAATTAGCTAGAGAAGAGAGGGAAAACCATCCACACAGAGAGAACAGAATACATTAAAGATTTGAGAAGAAAATAAATTTGATTTACCCAAGAACTTAAATAAGGTTAGTGGGAGCAACAGCAAGAGGGGCAATGTAAAGGTTTTTATTCGTTTCTTAAAAAAATGGGAAGGCACTGAAGGAATTTTAAGCATTTCCTCTTTGTCATCTATAAATCTAGTCCACCAGTGGACTTCTGCATTCACCAAATTAGGCCTAGAAAAGCCCTTCAAAGATGCCCAATTATTTTTAAAGTCTTTCCCTCATTTGATTTCTAAAGACATAATTTTTCAAGCTTTTACTCATCTCTGGATTTCACTCTTTCAGTTTTTATGTGTTCTTTCAAAACACAGCTGTGCTGAACTTTAGATGTCCCCTCATTTCTACTGGCATCTTTTGTGATTGTATTATCAGAATATTATTTCTGAGTAGGTATCTCTTGATTTTTTTCATTACAAGTCATTTGTCTTTGAATTTTTCCAAATTTTGTGATTAAATCTGACTATATTTAGAATTCCTAGATTATAATAGTGTCACTTTCTCCCAATGTTAATTTCATAAAATGCATATAATTTATAACTTTCCAGAATAACAGAAAATTTGGGAATTGAGTAGATTACATTTGAAAATGAAGTGCAAATGTAGACTTCAATAATTAAAATTAAGATAACATTTATTTTCTAGGATGTACCTTTGATTTTTCAGTAACAATGAAAGATCTGCATTGGGTTATGAATCATATTTTATATTTAAGTAATAGAAGAGATCACTGGTCCATTGTTCTCATTTCAAAATTGAGGAGACTCAGGTCTGTTGAGATGTGACACTTCCAAAGTTACTTGAGTGATAAAGGACAACACTGACGTCACAATGCAGTTCTTCTGACTCTCAATCCAATGTTCCTTCCCTATGTCCCTGATGCTTCCACTGAGGTTTGGTCCTGCCTCTACGTGGTAAATAATGGTCTGAAATGGATGGGTAGATAAAGAAATGAAGCAAGATATAAAATCTTTGTTTTGTTTTCACTTGCTCACACACTAATCAAGTGAGTTAAGTGGGTTAAGGCATGAATTACAAGAAGTTTAAAAACCAAATCAAATATTCTGTCCTATTTTGGCATACTCTGACACCAACTAACCCCATGTTATGCCCTATTGAAATATATATATCAATTATATATACTGTATACATAAATATATACAATTATAATCAATATATATAATTGATGTATATATGTATATATAATATATATGAAAGCTTGAATAGATTTATAACTTAAATACATTTTAGAAGATGTGTGGTTTAAAAATTAGTTCAATTTGTAATTTCAAAAATTAAATTGATATTTGATTATTGGAAAGGATAATTATATAATTATGACATGGGCTTAGTCAAAAATCACCTTCTTTATGCATAAACAGTACAGAAATGCTTGTTAGATCCAATGGCTTATAATATAGGCAGCTGTAAGCTTAAGTGAAAGCAGAGTTTCTTATTAATCCTCTGGGATGTATTGGAACAGTTAGTCCTCACGTATCTTAAAGAGGAAATATACTGCTCTCACCAAAGCTACAACGAAAAGGTACAGAAATCCAACCCTATTTAAGCAGAAAAATTAAGAAACAGTATAACTAAAGAAAAGTGAGAACGGCTTCTAATGAGCGTTTCAATATCTAAAATGCGGGTTTAGTCCCACACAGAAGGAATTGTCATAATGAAAATATTCAAGACTATCTGCCAAGGGCAGCTTCAATGGTCTTAGTACAAATTTTATAAAACTCCTCAAAATGTATGCAAAAATTTGAAAACAACTTTCAAAGCCTTAAAATATTTGTGTAGAAGTATTTAATGATCATATTTCAAAGTTTTCTTTTTCTTCTACCTTTCTGGATTTATTGCTTTTTATCAAAGTTATGAAGAAATATATAACATATCAGGATGGTATGTGTGTTTAAAATAATGAATATATCAAATTTATAACCTTCGCAATTCATGTTCCTAAGTCCGGTTGCATATAAAAATATGAACTAGAAACAATAGTGCAAGAGTACAAAAACAACGAGATTCTTGCAGCATAGATTATTGACTTTTCAATCTTGACTATATTTTAGCTCTGTCTCCATTCCATGTAACCAACCCTTCTTTTTCTTCCTAAGGACTCAACATTAAACATACAGTTTTAATAAATGGCATCTGTTTTCCCTTTCTTCCCTCAGTTTCATAAATACTTCTATGCTTATGAAATATGAACATACCTAGGAACTGAAGATCAAAAGCATAAAATGGTATACCTCTAATATTTATTAATTTTAATTGTTTAATCACTATTTTGGACCAATGCATGACAAATTACTTTGTTAAAGAAAAAAAACAATGAAATTTTAATTGTTCAACTTTAAAATTACACAATAATAATTTTTTTTTAAAAATTTAATCAAAATAGCCTAGAAAGCTCCCTCTGGCATTTCTGTGATACATTACACTATTTTAAAATTTAGTATACGAGAAGAATAATATTCAATAAATTAACCTTTGATCTAGTTAATCTTTGATCAGTATTTATCTTAATAATAAAATATATATGCTAATATATAAAAATATATATTACAAATATATAGACAGTAATTGGATATGTTAACTAATTTATGAATGTTTTCAATGATTACTTAATATAGCCTAAATGCCATGTTTCATCTTATCTAAGATTCAGATTTTTTTTCCACATTTTAACATCTCTGAAATCAGGATGTGTCCTAAAATGACTCCAACCAGGAAGCAGTTGTGACATAGTTGTCATTGCCTGCCCATGTGAATCAAAACAAGCAGAAAGAATATTGAGGCTTGAAAGTCCCAAAGAAAACAGAGGAGCACATGTTTAAGAAATGCTGTACCACCAAAACTCTTAATGCCACACATTATAATTTATGTAGAAAAACAAAAACATCGACAACTCTGAGTCAAAATATCATTCATAATTGCCAGACTGAATATTAAATTTTACAAATACATTATCTAATTTATTTTGCACAGACGCATACACACACACATATGTAGGGGGCATTTTAAAAATATATGTATAAAATCTAAAAGACCTTTTAAAATAAATATAAAATAAAATGTCTAAGTGATAAGAAAGCATTATACCATAGTATAATTGACAGCATTTTTTTTCTTTCTTACTAAGAAAGAAAATAGTGGTGTGTCTTTGGTATAGCAGAAACAAAGTGCTCATCCCCACAACCTCCGGACCTACCTGTGATTTCAGCTGTAGCTATAGTAGCTGTTCCTGTGCTCATTGACAATGTCCAACCTAAAGATCCTAGGCTCCATTTTCAGAATAACCCAAAGTAAGACAGGTAGTATCTTAGATTTGATTAATCATGGTAAATAAAGAAAAAGTCTTTTTTTTTCTTTTTAAGACAAAGGTAGATACAACAGTTTACAGTAAATTGAAGATCTCTGAGAACTATCCATTCAAATTACTCTTTGCTTATAAAATTCCTGTTAACATAAAAATATTAAAACCAGCTGCAATAACCTGTTATTCTCACCTTTCTAAATGCCAAAATTGTACTTAATCTCTGACATATATTACAACCAGTATCTCCAATTAATGGGATACAGGAGTGATACACAATTCAAAATACTTTAATTTTATATAGTAATAGAACACAGATTTTAAAGCACATTTATATACGTTATAATCAAACACAGGTTTCATCATGATAAGAGCATGAGTAAATTATGAGTTATGTGTAAGAAGCATAAATTCCTAAGCCTTGCACATTTTCTTATATACCTCTACCCTTTCATACTAGCTACACAGGGAAATCAAAGACTTTTCTCAGGTATGCTTAACAGCAAATTTATAATAGACACATTTACTCACAGAACATGACAAAAAAACATGTGCTATTCCATTCTCATAATTTTTGCTTAAATATTAACAACAAATTGTTATTGCACACATTATCATGCTCAATGTAGCATGTGCTACAGAAACTTCTTAAAAATGGTTAAGAGGCAGTCATTGTAAGCACTCACGTTGCCCACTGTACATAAATGGCATAAAATCAGTAGAATACACCTCTCAAAATATAAAGTTATAAAAATCTAAAATCAAGGTCCAAACAAGGTAGAAATCATATCTGGAGGTTGGGATATTTCAGCAAAGGTTTAAAAATGAGCAGACACTAACCATAGGAAGAAGGGAGAAAATCTTCGCTAGAAGGACACAAACTGTGAGCAGCAACACAAAGATGATACCAGAATGCTGGTTCTGTGAAAAGGACCATGAAATGGTGATAAAAACGTGTCACAGAGGCCCTGCATGAGAGGGTAAGGAACTGGCATGGCAGAGAAGAGCAACACTGCAGATGCGTAGGAGAATTGTTGGGATAATGCAAGATAAAATATGTCAAAGGAGAGGATTATCTGAAGGAGAGGAAGACTACCATGCCAAACGCTAAAGAAAAAGGTGAGGCTAAACATGTCTGACAAAAGGTTACTGGCTTACAATGTCAATGTCCTCTGACAGCATAATGGATTGTGAATTTTTTACTTCAAGGGGTGAAAGAGAAACCACCAAGAGGGAAAATAAATCACTCTTGCAAGAAGTTTTGAGAAGGAAAAGGAAAAAGGCTAAACCTTGTATTTCTTCATTTCTTAATATTCTGCTGATGGATTTTTGTCAAGAAGTACCAGTGTCCTTTGCAACAAAACAACATTAAATTATATCTCTCAGCCCTACCAGTTTCATTGATGACAAAAAGCAACTGGTGCTTTGGTTTGATAGTTAGTGTATCATTTCTCCAGCACCAAGGACCCTAAAAACATTAACTGTGGTTTCCTATAGGATAAAATGAAGAAACAGTCAAATGATAGGAGTTAAATTTGACAGTTTTCAAATTCACAACTATTGAATATTTGGATTTTTCTTTTTTAATAATAAATTTAATAAAAAATAACAAATAAAATAAATAATAAAGGTTCATTATAGGAAAAGAAAAATATATAGATTAAAAGAGTAAGAATAAAACACTCATAATCTAAGAATCCAGAGAACACTTTTAACATTTTGAGGTATAGCCTGCCAGTTATAAAGAAGAAAAAGTATGTGGAACTTTTTGAATCCTACCTCTGTCACCAACTAGCTGTGTCATCTTTTGCAAATTCCGTAATTTCCCAGAGCCTCAGTTTATTTGTAAAATAGAATAATGGTGCATAAGAGTGCTGTAAGAATTAAATGAATTATACACATAAATTTATGAAACTGACACTTGGCACATACTACTCAATAGAGGTTAGTTATTTTGTTTATGAATGTGTATGTTTTAGTATATATGCATAGGTCACAGGATAAAAGGTGGCATCATGTAATACAGACAGTCCATTAAACTACAAATATATTTTTATTTCTACAATCATCAAGACAAAGGATTGGCAACTTTTTCTACACAAAGCCAGAGAATAATTATTTTAGGCTTTAAGTGCCTAGAAGTCTCTATGGAAGGTACTCAACTTTGCCATTTTAGCATGAAACCAGCCATTGATAATACTTATATGTATTTACATGACTGTTTTCAAATAAAACTTTATTTATAAAAGTAGGTAGTGGCCCAGATTAGGTCCACAGGCTGTAGTTTGCTGATCTCTGATGTGGAATATCATTTTATGGCTATGCAATATAATACTGTAATTTGTTTAGTCAACATCCAATTTTTGAATGTGTAGATTTTTTTCCCCCCAAATCTGCTTTCACAATCAACCATGCCCATTCTAGAGTATTTCTTTAGGTTAAGTAGATTATTTCTTTAGGTTAACTTTTACATATACATGAAAACTTTCATTCTGTACACCTTGGCATATAGAAAATCTGTACCAAGGTACACTTAACACCACAGTGCTTGAGAGGATCACCTTTCTAATACCCTTGCCTACAGTGGATATATTTTTTTTGGGGGGAAGAGGATTTTCTTACATATTCAAAATTTGCTAAATTACCATTATTTAGTTCTTTAAAATCAAATGAATGAGTATTAATCATTTTTATTTTAAATTTAAATGCTATTTATAAAAACAAGTAATTTCTGTTTATTTCTCAGAAAAAAGCTTTATTATTATTTAAATCTCTTCTCATAAATTAAAAATAAAAGAAAGAAAAGGGGAAATGATCTGAAATTCTACCTTCCTACAATAACTCTAGAATGTTTTCTCCAGGGAAGTATGTCTTTCATTGATGACATTTGTAAATTCAACACCTAGAACAATGCCTGGAACATGGCATCCAATGATATTTGCCAAAGGAATAAATAACATTAATTTTAGTGAACATTCTTTTCTAGATCTCTCAATATATACATATATATACACAGAATTTATAACAGATACTTTTAAAAATATTTGCTTGGATGACTTTTTGCCTCCCAACATATTGTTCCTATTTCCCATTGCACCTAGCACCTAGAGAACATTATGGTGTTCTGGTTGTGTATTTATACCCACACAATGAGGGATATGATTGCTTAACAAAACCACTTTCTATTAATAGGAGTCTCAGCTTTTCTTTTCCCCTTTTAATGTATCAAAACCAAAAGTTAATCAGTACTTTCGCTCTCTTCTCAAACAACACAAAGAACTTAGAACACTGTAACTTCATTTAGGTTTTTCTCTACTTATTCCCACTACATACTAATGTTTTACGTGTATCTACAAATACATATTCAGTGTATATAAATACTGAATCATTATGTTGTACACCTGAAACTAATATAATGTTACATATCAATTATATTCAATAAAAATAAATAAGTAAAAGTTCATTTTTTAAAAAAATTTAAATCCCAGTTTTCTGGGATTTTTATTCCTTCTTGCATCTCTACAATCTTCCTCAGGGGAGGATGGTGAGGGTATTTTTACTTCTCTTCTCCCAATATCATCACTTTGCACAACCGCAGCAAACAACATAGACACAGAACACTATATAAACAGTACTCCCCGAGTCATACTACCCCAAGCATGGATTCACCCTTGCCCTTTGTAGCATCAGCTTATTCTGTAGAGGATCTCTTACTTGTCTCTCCCTAAGTCTTTACTCCTGTCCCCGACTCCTTGAGTCAGTCAAAACTAAGGTACATATTTAAATGCCCTAGAACCAAAAGAACTTTTTGTGCACTGGGGCTTGTTTTAACTCTCTGAGTTTCTGTTTATCCTGACATTTAGGCTTAGTGAAGATTACAATCTTGCCACCTATCTGATGATTTTAATAAGATTTAAATAAGATTATACTCACAAAATGCTTCAAAGCTATCCTGACTCCTGCCTTCTCTCTTATTCTTCTCCCCCTTTTTACTTCCCCACCCTATTAGTTGTTGCTTGGAGTTTAATACATTAAGGTCTTATCATTTATTAGTTCTCCCCTTGCAAGTAGTTTTCCCTTACAATTAGTTTTTCACTTATATTTCAAGAATCTTTACTTACAACCATAAACTCAAATCTACTTTATTACTATTCTTTTAGGTGTTTTTGAAAAAAAATATTAAATTACCAAAACAGTATAACAATTTTCATGAAACCAGTATCAAAATGCATGTCTTAAAGAATCATAATATCAATTTCTTTTATTTTTAAGAAGTATATAACACAGGCCAATTTGTAATCCCTAATATGACCCTCACAGGCCCAGTCTCCATCCTCCACTTTCAGAACAGCTACTATCATTAATTTGATATATATCCAGACCATTTTTTTTTACTTTATATAAGCATATCCACAAATATTTGGCATTGTGTTTTATAAATATCACATACTATACAGCATTCTCTCTTTTTTTGAATTTTATTTTATTTTTTTATACAGCAGGTTCTTATTAGTTATCCATTTTATACATATTAGTGTGTATATGTCAATCTCAATCTCTCAATTCATCACACCACCACTACCCCCGCCCCGCCACTTTCCCCCCTTGGTGTCCATATGTTTATACAACATTCTTTAACCTGTTTTCTGTTTCCTTTTCACTCAACATTATTATTTGAGCTCTAGCCATGTTTTTAAATATAAATCTTATTTATTCATTTAAATTGCTTTAAAGTATTCCACCACACAAATATACTATAAATTATACAAGCACTGTCTTACTGATGGCATTTGAAATGTTTCCCATTTTTCACTATTATGTGCAACAAGCTTGCAATAATTCATGCACATATGCCAGAATTTCTCTTGGACATAAACCAAGGACTGGGATTGCTGGGTCACAGAGTGTGTACATTTTCAGCATCTATAGGTAAAGCCAAACCGATGCCCACAGTACCACCATGTGCAGTGTAGGAACATCGTGTTTCCCCATCCTTGCTTTATCTGACTTTTGAAAACCTAATGAGTGTAAAGTGTTTTGTTGAACATTTTTCATGTTAATTATCTTTCAGATTTTCTCTTCTATGAACTGTTTGTTCATCATCTACAGTAAGCTGGAATTCCTGAATTATTTCCTACTTATATATTAATATGCACTGGACTATCTTAAATGGATCTTGAATTAGCATCTTGGATGCTATCTTAGTCCATGTGGGCTGCGAGAACAAAATACCACGGACTGGGTAGCTTACAAACGACAGAAATTTAATTCTCACAGTTCTGGAGGCTGAGAAGTTCAAGATCAAGTTGCCAACATGGTCACATTCTACTGAGGGTCTGCTTCCTGGTTCACAGCTGGTGCCTTGTCATAGTAGGAGGGGCTAGGGAGATCTATGGGGTTCCTTTTATAAGAATATTTATCTCATTCATGAAGGACCCACCCTCAGGACCTAAGCATCTTCCAAAGGCCTCACCTCCTAATACCGTCACATTGGGCATTGGGATTTCAACATATGAATTTGGGGGACACAAACATTCAGACCATAGCACATGCTTTTGCAATACCATTTACTAAACAGTTGAAAAATACTGAGTTACTGAGTTATCCTTTCAATGTTGAAACATTTCATTATACAACATAAAAAAATAGCCATACTACTAAATCGCCACTAATCACATTAGAAAAGACTAATTTTTGTGAAGTTCTAGAGCACAAGGTGACAGAAACATGTTTTCCAAAATTCTAATTTTCCACTTTAAAGCTTAAATGTTATCACTGTCAACAATGGCAGTTGTTTTCCTTGAAAAGACAGGCATACTTTGTTCATTTTTTAATTTTGCCAAAAGGTATGCCAAATCTCCAAGTATGCCTATGTCATTTTTTTTTCAAGTAAAAATTGTGTTCAGTGAAAAAATGGCTAGTTTAGATGGCAACTCAATCACAAAAGTGCTTTTCCTCAATACAAACACTGCACTTCACTATGCTGGAGAAAGGCTCTATATGTACTTCTTTTTTTTTTTTAGATTTTTTTGAATTGGACCACTTTTAAAGTCTTTATTGAATCTGTTACAATATTGCTTCTGTTTTATGGGGTTTTTGTTTTGTTTTTTGGCCGCAAGGCATGTGGAATCCTAGATCCCTGACCGAGAATCGAAACTGCATCCCCTGCATTAGAAGGTGAACTATTAACCACTGGACCACCAGGGAAGTCCCTATATGTACTTCTTATTCTCACACAGAACATTGTAAAAACTTATACTCCAACACTGAGATTTAATGATTTAATATATTTTATTGCTTCATCAAAGATTTTTTTAAGTTAAAACCTTTTTTTTTTTTTTACTGTGAATGCATGGCACTTACGCATTCACAACCAACCAACAAGTTGAGGTTGATGCCACTGTAGTTTTAACTACCATATCTTGAATATCACCAGCGTAGATAGCAATACAGAGGGAAAAAAAGGAAATAACATGCCAGGATTGTTATGAAAACAGTTTTAACCTAATGGATCTCCTGACTGTACCCATGAAACTCCAGAGGTCTATGGAGCATTCGCTGAGAATTACTGTATTACATCGACCAACTCTTTCATTAATACTCCTATGAACATACCAAGGTATTGTTCTACCAGGGAAGACATTTTGAGAAAATTGGGAGGTGAGGTCCCAGAGAAAAATATCCAGTTATAAACCGAATTTCCTGATCCTTTAATGATTTTCCTCCTTAAAAAATAGTGTTAATGACTTGAACTCTTGTTCCTAAGAGCTGTTTGCTTAGTTTCTGTTTACATCTCCCTAAGTACTGAGGGAGATTTAGCAACATAAACAAACCCCTACTCAAAGATTTTTAATTTAGGAATCCTACCAACTTCCCCTTTTGATATGTATGTCTTCCTTACATATTTAGGGAGAATTGTGTTCCTTTGTTTTCCGAAATTTGCAAAAGAAAAATCAAAAGATCTAATGACACTTGCCACTTTAGGAGGCCAAATGCAATTGTGTCATGAGACTGTTTATACATAAATTTTATCTTGATTCTAGCAAGCTCTTTTTTTTTATAAAAGACTACTTTTAAAAAGGACCAAGATTATTCCATTCACTCCATTTGTTGGAGAGGGAGCTCAGAAATTCTCTGCAGCATTTTGGCCATAAATGGTGGGCACTCACCTATGACATCTACTTCCCATCACAGAAAACCAATGCCAGCTCAGGCCCTTGACACTTGAGACAACAAACATTTTGAACTGTGAGGCACGTGGCTTAAAGTTAACATCCACATAGTGTTTGGAGGTTGTAATACAGAAGGAATAAAGATCAGGGGAAGAACTTTTTAACAGGTCTTGAATTTGTATCCTAAAATTACAGCTCACTGTAATTAAACATATCAGATCACAATATGCCCTAAGAATGGCAGAATAATATAGTAAATAAATAACAAAACTTTTCAGAATTGGGAAAGAGCCTGAGCAAAGATGTTAAACTATATATATATATATATATATTTTAGTGGCAATGTTTTCAAGGTGAAATCTTGAATATAAAATTAAATCTGGCTAATAAATGAATTTATTTCATAGTTCAGTGGTGTTACTTCTGGTTAAATTTTTGATAATGTGTTTTACTTTTGTTCTGGAATAAACAATCATCATTCTTTAAAAATAAAATTTGTAATGTATTCTCTTTTTTCTGTTGCTTTCTTTAGAGTTGGTTCTTACATTTTGAGGAAAATGTAGTTTGAGTAGTTGGAAGAATTACAGAAGAAAAAACTATTTTATTATTGGTTTTGCCTAGGGGTCAGGTCATCAACTCTAGCTGATGTATTTGAATTTTATATGCCGACTTCATAACAATTTGGGGTAAAATAACTATAAACAACTTAATGGTTGATGTCTTCACCAGAAATTGCTTGGCAGACCACATGGCTCATTCCCAAAATTCTTACTGCTACTATGAAATCCTTTTTGCCATAAAAAATGTTGCCATTTAAATAATATTAAGTGCAGTCTAACACGGCTTTATGCTGGAAACACCATCACCTTCCCTTTTAAAGATGATCTCCAAGGACTGGTATTAAGATAAATATTTATGGGGCTTCCCTGGTGGCGCAGTGGTTGAGAGTCCGCCTGCCGATGCAGGGGACACGGGTTCGTGCCCCGGTCCGGGAAGATCCCACATCCCACATGCCGCGGGGCGGCTAGGCCCGTGAGCCATGGCCGCTGAGCCTGCACGTCCGGAGCCTGTGCTCCGCAACGAGAGAGGCCACAACAGTGAGAGGCCGCGTAGCGCAAAAAAAAAAAACAAAAGATAAATATTTATGCCTGTGTTTATGAGCTAAATGTGTTTTTGTGCGTGTTCAAATCAGATTTAGGAGTGGATCTTCTGCACCTTCAAAAGCAATATTTTTAAAATGTAAAGGAAGGGAAGTGGGGAATGCAATAGTAGGTCATGAAATTAATTTAGCAGATTCTAACGACATTTTAAATGTGATGTAAAATGTATTAAAAGATGTGAGATACCCTCTAAAACTAATTGAAAAACACTGTTCTAAAGGACCATTTTAGCCGTATTTTTAGTTACGTATAAATAAGGAAAGGCATTCATGGATAATGAACTCATTAGTAATAGAAACTTTTCATTTCTGTCTTTTTTTTTACATGCAGAGTTCTAGGAAGGGAGATAGGTCCATTGCACAATGTCATTCTTCTGTGTGGGACTTGACAGAACTTTAAATTCTGTTTCCTAAATTTGGGGTGGCTTCAAGCCCAGTGACAAGGCAGGACAGTGAAGGACAAAAACTAAAATCAGTTGAAGAAAATAAGAATGAAGACTGGAGACTAGTAAACTGGGTTCAAAAAGAAAAAAAAAATGCCTAAGAGCGAATGGGGTAAGCTGATCTTGGCATAGCAGGTTATTGTTAGAAGTACCTTTGGCCCCTCCATGCTCATGCATATTGGTTAGTTCTGCCCTGGCACTATGCTATTCACATTGATGAATAATGCAGATACAATCCCTGCTTATAAGGAGCTTATTCTAGTTTAGAGGATATAGACATTGAAAAACTGAAAAAGCGAATAGTAACAAATACCGGAAGAAAAACAAAAGAATTAATAATAGGATAGTGGAAGGAATGAGTGTTATATTAGTAGTCTTGCTTGGCCTTTCTAAAGAAGTAATATTTAAGCTAAGAATTTCATTTATATGAAACCAACCATGAAAAGGAAAAAAATTGGGAAAAGGTAGATTGTTCCAGGTAGAGAAGAGTATATGGGAAAAGGTTCTGAGATCACAAGACTAATGAGGCAGGAGAATTAAAATGAGACATGTGTGGCTGCAACTGAGAGGGAGAGATAAGAATGCCTGGAGGTTGATGGTGACAAAGCCATGAATTCAATAGGTGTTTAAGTGTGAAGATACAGCAGTGAACCAAAAGATAAAGTTCCTAAGGTTCTTTTGATAAGAGAAGTATATAAAATAAATAAACAAAATAATGTGAATTGTAATTTCAAGGAGTAATAATTGCATTTAAGGAAATAAAGCAGGTTCTAAAGGTAAAGAGCAATATGGTTTTGCTTACGAAATGTTTGGAGCAGGCCACTCTAAGGAGGTTATGTTTGTTTGTTTGTTTGTTTGTATTGAAGTATAGTTGATTTACAATATTATAGTAGTTTCAGGTATACAGCATAATGATTCAGTATTTTTACAGTTTATTCTCCATTAAAAGTTATTACAAGGTAATGGCTATATCGTACCCTGTGCTATATAATATATCCTTGTTGCTTATTTTATACATAGTAGTTTGAATCTCTTAATCCCATACTCCTAACGTGCCCCTCCCCTCTTTCCTCTCCCCACAGGTAACCATAGTTTGTTTTCTATATCTGTTTCTGTTTCTGCTTTGCTAAATACATTCATTTGTATTATTTTTAAGATTCCACATTTAAGTGATATTATACAGTATTTGTGTTTGTCTGCTATTTCATTAAGGTTAATATTCTCTACGTCCATCCATGTTACTGCAAATGGCAGAATTTCAGTCTTTTTTATGTCTCAGTAATATGCCATTGTGTGGTATATATACTGTGAACATTGGGGTGCATATGAACATTGAACACTGGGGTGCATATATCTTTTTGAACTCATGTTTTCATTTTTTCTGGATATATACCCAGGAGTAGAATTGCTGGGTCACATGGTAGTCCTATTTTTAGTTTTTTGAGGAATCTTAAGGAGATCATGTTTAAAGAGAAACAAAATTGGGAGAATCATTCATGAAAATATCTATGAAAGTAGATTTCACAACATAGAGTACAGCAAGTGCAAAGGAAATAAGGTAAGTACAGCCTCATTGAGAAGCAACAAGAAGACTACTGGAGCTAGAATCTAAGAGATAGCCAAGACCATAGCAAGGCATTTTTATTTTCAATGTGTCTGGATGCCTCTGGATGGTTTTAAGCAGAGTAGTGAAATAATCTGATTTATTTTTTGAAAGGGATGACTCAGGTTGTGTGGTTGAAGATGAATTGAAAGGGAGCACATAAATCCGGCCAGCAGATGATGGTAGCTTAACCATGGTGACAGAGTGAAAGTTAGAAAGAGTGGTCATACTGTGTATATATTTTAGATGCATGGGGTGGGGGTGGGAGGGATAAGATATTTTGACATATTGATATTAAGTGAGAGATAAAGTAGGTGATATCACTTACATTTTAGGCTTGAGTAACTGAAAGGAAGGAAGAAAGTGTCATTTCGATTGGAGGTTCAATTTTAGTGTATGTGCAGATAGGGAACAGGAGGTCTGCCCAAGGTGCTGAGAGGAGGTAGTGACTAGTGACTGGGGAATGATTCAGAAGCCCAGAGCAGAGGAGAGTCCCAGAGTTGTAAATTTAAAATACACAAAGTATTGAATTCATTTCATTAGTAGAAAAGCCCTGAGGGAAACTGGGGAGGATGAAGAAGCTCCACAAAGAAGCCTGAGAAGCAGCAGCCAATATGGTCAGTGAAAAATCAAAGAGCATCAAGCAAATGAAGAAAGCCTTTGGGGAAGGTAGACACGATTATCTAAGAAGTCATGTAATGTGAGAATTGAAAATCATTCATTAGATTTGACAAAGTACAAGTCATTGTTGAGAGAGAAAAATTCAATTTTATTGCTTTTTGAGTCATGAGTTTTATCAGCAATGCCCTCTTAGGGAGAAAGTGAAGACAAAGAGTATTCAAATGCTTGCTGACTCATAAATAAAGCCAATCCACTTAACTATGAATGAAGTTAGAGAAAAAAGTCAGTATACAGATTGTGAGTTAACTATTAAAATTTCCTATAACAAACCTACTTACAATCCAGATGAGCAAAATATTTTTTACAGGACATATTTTAACAAAAGTAATTTCTTGTAACAGACCTTAACAGTTTCTAAGTTTACATGTATAGTCTTTAGAAACATTAAAATAACCCTTTTAGCATTACTTGAGAAATCTTTGTCTTCCTTGGCAAATACTCTTAGACAGAAACTCAACTCTATGAAGATACAAAAGACATAAATTTAAGTTAAAATTTATGGGAAAAAAAAGTATGCAATGGTTTGCTAATTTTTTTTCCTTATGTATGTAAATTTAATAATATATAGGCTAAGTAATGGCTTTGTTTTCTCCTAGCATCTGGGTCAAGATCTTTCTAATTCTATTCAAGGTTCCTCATTAAAACTGAAGTCTGTTGTTTGTGGCTTCAATTATAATTTCTAGTCAAGGATAATTTAATATCACAGAACTTATACAAATCTTTTCCACATTGGGGAATTTGTCAGCAGAAGTTTCAGTAGAGCAGTGCAAGTGAAGCCTAATTGGAGAGCGATCAGAAGAAACGGGAGAAGAGGAGGTAGAGTCAATGATTACAGACATCTTTTGAAGAGTTTTGCTTTCAATAGCAGCAAAGGGAATGCAGGATCAAGAGTTTTTTGCTGTAGTTGTTTTTGCTTTTTAAGATGGAAATATGACATGTTGATAGATATGATCTTGTAGAAGGGGATACAGGACAAGGACAGAGAAGCTAAGTGGAACAAAGTCCTTAAGCAGGTGAGACAGGATGGGTTCCACTTGGCAAGGGGTGGGTTTAACCTTAGCACAGAAGTTTATCCTTGGTCAAACAAGACTTAGTACAACAGGATAAGGAGTTTGAATTCAATGGACAAAAAAACAGAACAAATTTTAGTAACTGATCAGAAAGCGGGATCTCAGTTTTAGAAAATTAAGTTATAATGTGGCTTTTGGTAATCACAAGTTCCAGAAGGTAATAACCATTGGAGTGGTTGAAAGACAGAGCAGAAGAAAAAGCCACTGAAATGGAAAAGGTTTAAAAAAAATTAAAGACCAGGTGCTGGATGCGCCAGCCACATGGATGTTTATACTGCCAAGAATGATGCTATCTAGGCAGGGAGAGCACGTTTATAAGACAAAAACTTATTAATGAGTGAAATAACAATGAACATTGGTAGATGACATAAATAGGAAGGTTGAGAGGTTAAGAGTTAA
Organism: Orcinus orca; assembly: GCF_937001465.1. Classification (NCBI taxonomy): domain Eukaryota; kingdom Metazoa; phylum Chordata; class Mammalia; order Artiodactyla; family Delphinidae; genus Orcinus; species Orcinus orca. The sequence goes on from NC_064567.1 coordinate 81,673,590, forward strand.
TATGTAAACCTCAATCTGATGGCAATGTTTCAAGATGAGGAGATGGAATGTTATGGAGAACGCTTTGTGGCTCTGAGGTCAATGGCTGAAAAACAAAGTCCAGTGCACAGTGGTATAAAACAGATGTAGCTTTGGTGGGAAGACTGAAGCACCTCTGTACTGTAGTCAGAGATCTGGAACAGCAGGAGCATGTGCTCATAAATGTAACAGTCTATAGTACCTTCCCATGGCTAGCTTTAACAGTTAATATGCACGGCAGAATCAAGCTTTGTGATAGACTGGTCAGACCACCTGTTGTTGGGCAAAGCTGTGGAATTCTGTGGGGTGAGTGAAAATCTCAAGAGAGAGACACTTCCTTTCTATTAATAAAGGAAAATTTTAGCTATTAATTGATATTTCTACTCCAATTTTTTTCTGGCTTGTCAAAACTATGTATAGATATGTACATATATATTTATTACCTAAAACATTTACAAAGATCAATAACCCTTGGCAACTACATGTCTTTGTCATAACAGAAGCATATTAATGCTGTACCAAGCAAAATGGTCAAATATTCGCCTCATTGCCTGTCACGCCATACACTGACAAGTCATTCACGGTTACTTTCATCTTGATGAGTTTATCTTGAAGAAATATCCTCATTGATGCTTTTGATTTTTTTCCCTCAAGGTTTAGGAGTTTCTTGTTTCAATTTAAAACACTTGTTACCAAGAATATTCGTCACCTGTATTTTATTATGCATGTTGTCTTGATACATCTTAGGGAAAATACATTATGCATCTGCTATGAAATGTTCTCATTTCCAGAGAATAACATTTTGACTTATTTTGACATACATAACCCCCATGCTTCACTTTAGAATGTTTTCCTATTTTATAATAAGTAATATAGTAGTTCCAAATTGAATATAACCTCATTATTTACCAAGAATAATATAATTAAATTTAAAATATGACTTCCTCCCCCACTGGAAGAATAATGCTATTAATCTTGCTGGCTTTAATATGATTTTAAAATTGATTTAACAATCAATTATGTGAAGTACATGTAACTTTGCAGCTTCCAAGAAGAACTTTATCTGAGAATTAAAATTTTGCCTGGCATCACTTCGTTGGTGACAAGATGTCAATGGAATCAACCAAGAGGACAGAGTTATGACAACTTTTACAGTACTTTATTTCTTTAGGAGGCAGATTTTTGCCTCTGCGAACATGTATAGGTTGGTTTTCACATTTTCCTCTACTTGTGTAATTCTTAAATATATGATTGTTTGAATTCATCTGTCTGATTTTTCTACATGTCAAGTACATTTGTATTTTTCAACAAATCATGTCACTAACTTGTAGAAGATGTAATAAATCCCTTCCTCTATGCTCTGTGTTTATGGTAAATCCTCTGGCCTTGAGTATCTAAATATTAAGAACCCTAGAGAGGGTATATCAGGGTACTGGGTCTCAGGAAAGCTAGTACTTGCTCATTCATTTTTCTGAGCTTATTTTCTGACATGTTGCTTTAACATTTTAGAAGGCAAAACTAAGGCTCTGGCTCATGACTCAGAAACCACATGGAGCTTCTACTCCTCTCTTGTCAGACACAATTTGTCTCCTAGTTTCCTGCTGTTCTATTCTTTAGCATCATGTTTGATATTATGTAGCCTTCTTCCCTGGTTCACCCATTTGGATGTAATCTATTGCCCTGACAATTTAGGATCCTCAAATTCTCCCACTTCCCTTATAGTTTGTCTTCCTTGGCAATAACTCAATTGGAACAACACTGGCTTCACTCTTGGCCCATGTGTTTGGCAAACTTGAGTTTCCTGCTCTCTATAGATGGCTTTTCTGAAATATAACCCTGGCTTGAGTTGCAGACTTTGTGTTTGCAATTATCTGAAGAACTTGCCCTCAGTAAGATATGCTACTGGCAAACCATGCAGCAGTCCAGTGACCTTCTGGTGTTGGATGTTTTCCTCTTCAGTTGACACTGTTTTTATTTCTGGGCCAAACTCATTAGGATGTGATCTGATGCCTACCATCTAGCAAAGAAAAACTTTATGCCATTTTTTTTTTTTGTAAACTTAATTCAGAATCTGTACGCTGACTGATGGACAAACCTCCTTTCTAAAACTTTAATAAATGAGCACCACACCACTTTATGACAACTTTTACATCTCTCTTTTTTTCTTCGCATTTACCCATTCAGCTTTGCAGTCCATGCCATTTCAATGAAAGTGCTTTCCACAAGGCTCTAATAATGCCTTCTCAGAAAATATAATAGATAGTTTGTAGTTCTTAAATTACTTGACTTCACAGGAGTATTTATAAACATTAGCCATTCTCTCTGCTATGGTCTGTTTGTGACCCGCCCCTCAAAATCAATATGTTTAAATATTAATGTCCAATATGATGATATCTAGGAGGTGGGGCCTTTAGGAAGTGATTAGACATGAGAATTGGACCTCACAGTGCTCTTTTAAGAGACCCCACAGTGCTCCCTGGTCCCTTACTTATTTAAATAGGTGTACTTGTGTTAAATGATTATCTTCCAACCAGATTGTCAGCTCAGTGAGGGAGGGTACTATGTCACATTTCTTCACTCTCATGTTTCTGGTTTCTAGCTCATTTACAGACACTTTGAATAGTTAATAATATAAATATTATAAACAGAAGAATTGATAAAACTTCTCAAATGATTAAGATTTATTTGACAGCCTTGAAAAGTCTTCACTTCTTACTGAGGAAGCAAAAGCCAAAGTCCTTAATTTACCTTACATGACTACATGACTTAGCTCTTCTATTGTTTACTTTTTGCTTTTCTTGAATTATTTTCCTACTATTTTTTACTCTGCTTGTCCCCAGAGCACTCTCCTTGCCTTTCTTAAATACACCAGGCATTGACTTTACGATGGCCTTATCTGTTACTGTTCCCTCTGACTGGAACGCTGTTCCCAGAGATATCCACATAAATTTCTCCCTCAACAACTTAAGATCTCTAGTGAAATCTCAGCTTCTCAATGAGGTATTTCCCAGCCCACTTTTTTTTTTTTTTTTTTTTTTTTTTGCAGTACGCAGGCCTCTCACTGTTGTGGCCTCTCCCGTTGCGGAGCACAGGCTCCGGACGCGCAGGCCCAGCGGCCACGGCTCACGGGGCCAGCCACTCCGTGGCACGTGGGATCCTCCCGGACCGGGGCACGAACCCACGTCCCCTGCATCGGCAGGCGGACTCCCAACCACTGCGCCACCAGGGAAGCCCCCAGCCCACTTTTAAAACTGCAACTTGTCCTCACCAAAAGGCCACATAAATATATGCAATGTCCCTGATTTATTTTCCTCCCTAACAATTATAAACCTCTAATTATTAGATGCTTGTGTATCTTATTTTATATATTTTCTTACCTCCTCTAAAATGTAAGCTCCATGAAAGCAGTGGATTTTGTCCCTTTTTATTCACTGCTATATCCCCAGTATCTAGAATATGTTTGGCCTTGTTGAATAAATGAATAACAATAAATAAATATAAAATATATATATTCTTTATACTTTTAATAATATTTACTTTTAAACACAATTTATGCCTCCTGTTTGACTACCGTTTCTACTATTTATTATTTTAATTTCACTAGAAAGTTTTATGTCTATTTTCTATTATCTATAGGTCACAGTGAGATGGAAGAAATAATTTTATTCACGTGGTTTACTTATATCATGTTAGAATACATTTTTAATGAGTATCACTATCTGATATTGATTCATGGTATTGCTGCCTTTATTTTTGAAAGTCTAATTTACTTATACTTAATTTCTTCTAATTAAAAGGCATTTTACTAAAATGGTTTTATGCAAAAGCAAAATAAATAATTTAATCAGATACTGTATCATGATTTTCCACTCATCTGAATGTCACCAAATTACTTAAGTAAAATTGGCCATACATGAATTTGGATATTTTTAATATGATTTGACAAGATTAATATGTCTGTTAGTGTCCTTAGCAGAATAGAGACTGACCAGCTTTCTTTTCTTCCTCGTAATGAACATATGGGGTTCATCTTTTGCCTACAACCTGCTATATATCAACAGACCATCATGGCAGGGCCAAAGGAGTCCAGTATATTTCATTAGTACAAATCCTGCTCTTTACTCCGTTCCACAAAAGGCAAGTACACAGAGCAATAGGGTTTCTAGGTTTTGTTGAAACATAATTTAGTTGAGTAATAGCTTGTTTGAATTCATGTTTACAGCAAATGACACAAAGAACTGGCAGCACAGGACATCTATATCCCCACTTCCATATACTGTCCTTGAAGAATAATAAATAATAATGTAGTGTTTCAAAGACTATGAAGGCTCCAAACCATTTGATTTGGTCTAATGTGTTATTTAACGTGCATTTTCAGTTTTTAGCTCTGGATTCTTTAGACAGCTGCAGCCAGTGCCACTCTCCTGCCACATCTGCCTAGCTGATGTTGCCATCAACATTCCACTGGAGTCAGTGAAACCTCAGGATGGACTTTTCTGGGGTTCCACTTGACTGTTACCATACATTCATCAATAGATGAATGATTAATGACTGGATTCCCAAATGGCTTTAAATATGTGTTTTAAATAAATTTGACTCATGTGTTTGTTGGCCATCTGTATGTCTTCTTTGGAGAAATGTCTGCCCATTTTTTGATTGGGTTTGTTTTTTTGATATTGAGCTACATGAGCTGTTTGCATATTTTGGAGATTAATCCTTTGTCAGTTGCTTCATTTGCAAATACTTTCTCCCTTTCTGAGGGTTGTCTTTTCATCTTGTTTATGGTTTCCTTTGTTGTACAAAAGCTTACTAACTATTACAGAAATACAAATCAAAACTACAGTGAGATATCACCTCACACTGGTCAGAATTGCCATCATCACAAAATCTACAAACAATAAATGTTAGAGAGGGTGTGGAGAAAAGGGAACCCTCTTGCACTGTTGGTGGGAATGTAAATTGATACAGCCACTATGGAGAAAAGTATGGAGGTTCCTTAAAATCTAAAAATAGAACTACCATGTGACCCAGCAATCCCACTACTGGGCATATACCCAGAGAAAACCATAATTCAAAAAGATACACGCACCCCAATGTTCATTGCAGCGCTATTTAAAATAGCCAGGATTCCTGGGGGGACCTTGAAGATGGCGGAAGAGTAAGACGTGGAGATCACCTTCCTCCCCACAGATACACCAGAAATACATCTACACGTGGAACAACTCCTACAGAACACCTACTGAACGCTGGCAGAAGACCTCAGACCTCCCAAAAGGCAAGAAATTCCCCACGTACCTGGGTAGGGCAAAAGAAAAAAAAGAAAAAACAGAGACAAAAGAATAGGGACGGCACCTGCACCAGTGGGAGGGAGCTGTGAAGGAGGAAAAGTTTCCACACACTAGGAAGCCCCTTCGCGGGCGGAGACTGCGGGGGGCGGAGGGGGGAGCTTCGGAGCCGCGGAGGAGTGCACAGCCACAGGGGTGCGGAGGGCAAAGCGGTGGGATTCCCGCACAGAGGATCGGTGCCGACCGGCACTCACCAGCCCGAGAGGCTTGTCTGCTCACCCGCCGGGTTGGGCGGGGCTGCGAGCTGAGGCCGGAGCGCAGGGAGAGGACTGGGGTTGGCGGCTTGAACATAGCCTGAAGGGGTTAGTGCACCACGGCTAGCCGGGAGGGAGTCCGGGGAAAAGTCTGCACCTGCCGAAGAGGCAAGAGACTTTTTCTTCCCTCTTTGTTTCCTGGTGCGTGACGAGAGGGGTTTAAGAACACTGCTTAAAGGAGCTCCAGAGACGGGCGCGAGCCGCGGCTAAACGCGCGAAGCCCAGAGACGGGCGTGAGCCGCGGCTGAAAGCGCGGACCCCAGAGACGGGCGGGAGACGATAAGGCTGCTGATGCCGCCACCGAGGGGCCTGTGTGCGAGCACAGGTCACTCTCCACACCCCTCTTCCGCGGAGCCTGTGCAGCCCGCCACTGCCAGGTTCCCGGGATCCAGGGACAACTTCCCCGGGAGAACGCACAGCGGGCCTCAGGCTGGTGCAAAGTCACGCCAGACTTTGCCACCACAGGCCCGCCCCGCACGCCGTGCCCCTCCCGCCGCGCCGGCCTGAGTGCGCCAGAGCCCCCGAATCAGCGGCTCTTTTAACCCCGCCCTGTCTGAGCAAAAAACAGACGCCCTCCAGCGACCTACACGCAGTGGCAGGGCCAAATCCAAAGCTGAGCCCCTGGAAGCTGTGAGAACAAAGAAGAGAAAGGGAAATCTCTCCCAGCAGCCTCAGAAGCAGCGGATTAAAGCTCCACAATCAACTTGATATACCCTGCATCTGTGGAATACCTGAATAGACAACCAATCATCCCAAATTAAGGAAGTGGACTTTAGGAGCAAGATCTATGATTTTTTCCCCTTTTCCTCTTTTTGTGAATGTATATGTGTATACTTCTGTGTGAGATCTTGTCTGTATAGTCTTGCTTCCACCATTTGTCCTAGGGTTCTATCCGTCCATGGTTTTTTTAAAAAATTTTTTTTCTTAATAATCAATTTTAATTTTAATAACGTTATTATACTTTACCTTCGTTCTTTCTTTCTTTCTTTCTTTCTTTCTTTCCTTCCTTCCTTCCCTCCTTTAGACAACGAATCATCCCAAATTGAGAAGGTGGCCTCTGACAGCAAGATTTATGATTTTTCCCCCTTTACCTCTTTTAGTGAGGGTGTATGTGTATGCTTCTGTGTAAGATTTTGTCTGTATAGCTTTGCTTCCAATATTTGTCCTAAGGTTCTATCCGTCCCTTTTTTTTTTCTAAATAAGAATTTTTAATTCAATAATTTTATTATACTTTATTTTATTTTTACTGTATCTTCTTTCTTTCTGACTTTTTTCCTTCTTTCCCTCCTTCCTTCCTTCCTCCCTCCCTCCCTCCCTCCTTTCCTTCTTTCCTTCTTTGCTTTCTTTCTTTCTTCCTTCCTTCCTTCCCTCCTTTCCTTCTTTCTTTCCTCATACTTCTACTAATTCCCTCTACTTTTTCTCCCTTTTATTCTGAGCCGTGTGGATGAAAAGCTCTTGGTGCTCCAACCAGGAGTCAGGGCTCTGCCTCTGAGGTAGGAGAGCCAACTTCAGGACACTGGTCAACAAGAGACCTCCCAGCTCCACATAATATCAAACGGCGAAAATCTCCCAGAGACCTCCATCTTAACACCAGCACCCAGCTTCACTCAACGACCAGCAAGCCACAGTGCTGGACAACCTATGCCAAACAACTAGCAAGACAGGAACACAATCCCACCCATTAGCAGAGAGGCTGCCTAAAATAATAATAAGGCCACAGACACCCCAAACACACCACCAGACGTGAACCTGCCCACTAGAGAGACAAGATCCAGCCTCATCCACCAGAATACAGGCACTAGTCCCCTCCACCAGGAAACCTACACAACCCACTGAACCAACCTTAGCCACTGGGGACAGACATCAAAAACAGCAGGAACTACGAACCTGCAGCCTGCAAAAAGGAGACCCCAAATACAGTAAGATAAGCAAAATGAGAAGACAGAAAAACACACAGCAGATAAAGGAGCAAGATAAAAATGCACCAGACCTAACAAATGAAGAGGAAATAGGCAGCTTACCTGAAAAAGAATTCAGAATCATGATAGTAAGGATGATCCGAAATCTTGGAGATAGAATGGACAATAGAATGGACAAAATGCAAGAATCAGTTAACAAGGACCTAAAAGAACTAAAGATGAAACAAGCAACGATGAACAACACAATAAATGAAATTAAAAGTACTCTAGATGGGATCAATAGCAGAATAACTGAGGCAGAAGAACGGATAAGTGACCTGGAAGATAAAATAGTGGAAATAACTACTGCAGAGCAGAATAAAGAAAAAAGAATGAAAAGAACTGAGGACAGTCTCAGAGACCTCTGGGACAACATTAAACACACCAACATTAGAATTATAGGGGTTCCAGAAGAAGAAGAGAAAAAGAAAGGGATTGAGAAGATATTTGAAGAGATTATAGTTGAAAACTTCCCTAATATGGGAAAGGAAATAGTTAATCAAGTCCAGGAAGCACAGAGAGTCCCATACAGGATAAATACAAGGAGAAATACGCCAAGACACATATTAATCAAACTGTCAAAAAATTAAATACAAAGAAAGCATATTAAAAGCAGCAAGGGAAAAACAACAAATAACACATAAGGGAATCCCCATAAGGTTAACAGCTGATCTCTCAGCAGAAACCCTACAAGCCAGAAGGGAGTGGCAGGACATACTGAAAGTGATGAAGGAGAAAAACCTGCAGCCAAGACTACTCTACCCAGCAAGGATCTCATTCAGATTTGATGGGGAAATTAAAACCTTTACAGACAAGCAAAAGCTGAGAGAGTTCAGCACCACCAAACCAGCTTTACAACAAATGCTAAAGGATCTTCTCTAGGCAAGAAACACAAGAGAAGGAAAAGACCTATAATAACGAACCCAAAACAATTTAGAAAATGGGAATAGGAACATACATATCGATAATTACCTTAAATGTAAATGGACTAAATGCTCCCACCAAAAGACACAGATTAGCTGAATGGATACAAAAACAAGACCCATATATATGCTGTCGACAAGAGACCCACTTCAGACCTAGAGACACATACAGACTGAAAGTAAGGGGATGGAAAAAGATATTCCATGCAAATGGAAACCAAAAGAAAGCTGGAGTAGCAATTCTCATATCAGACAAAATAGACTTTAAAATAAGGACTATTAAAAGAGACAAAGAAGGACACTACATAATGATCAAGGGATCGATCCAAGAAGAAGATATAACAATTGTAAATATTTATGCACCCAACATAGGAGCACCTCAATACATAAGGCAAATACTAACAGCCATAAAAGGGGAAATCGACAGTAACACATTCCTAGTAGGGGACTTAAACACTCCACTTTCACCTATGGACAGATCATCCAAAATGAAAATAAATAAGGAAACACAAGCTTTAAATGATACATTAAACAAGATGGACTTAATTGATATTTATAGGACACTCCATCCAAAAACAACAGAATACACATTTTTCTCAAGTGCTCATGGAACATTCTCCAGGACAGATCATGTCTTGGGTCACAAATCAAGACTTGGTAAATTTAAGAAAATTGAAATTGTATCAAGTATCTTTTCTGACCACAATGCCATCAGACTAGATATCAATTACAGGAAAAGATCTGTAAAAAATACAAACACATGGAGGCTAAACAATACACTACTTAATAATGAAGTGATCACTGAAGAAATCAAAGAGGAAATCAAAAAATACCTAGAAACAAATGACAATGGAGACACAACGACCCAAAACTTGTGGGATGCAGCAAAAGCAGTTCTAAGGGGGAAGTTTATAGCAATACAAGCCCACCTTAAGAAGCAGGAAACATCTCGAATAAACAACCTAACCTTGCACCTAAAGCAATTAGAGAAAGAAGAACAAAAAAACCCCAAAGCTAGCAGAAGGAAACAAATCATAAAAATCAGATCAGAAATAAATGAAAAAGAAATGAAGGAAACAATAGCAAAGATCAATAAAACTAAAAGCTGGTTCTTTGAGAAGATGAACAAAATAGATAAACCACTAGCCAGACTCATCAAGAAAAAAAGGGAGAAGACTCAAATCAATAGAATTAGAAATGAAAAAGGAGAGGTAACAACTGACACTGCAGAAATAAAAGAGATCATGAGAGATTACTACAAGCAACTCTATGCCAATAAAATGGACAATCTGGAAGAAATGGACAAATTCTTAGAAATGCACAACTTGCCAAGACTGAATCAGGAAGAAATAGAAAATATGAACAGACCAATCACAAGCACTGAAATTGAAACTGTGATTTAAAATCTTCCAACAAAGAAAAGCCCAGGACCAGATGGCTTCACAGGCGAATTCTATCAAACATTTAGAGAAGAGCTAACATCTATCCTTCTCAAACTCTTCCAAAATATTGCAGAGGGAGGAACACTCCCAAACTCCTTCTACGAGGCCACCATCACCTTGATACCAAAACCAGACAAGGATGTCACAAAGAAAGAAAACTACAGGCCAATATCACTGATGAACATAGATGCAAAAATCCTCAACAAAATACTAGCAAACAGAATCCAACAGCACATTAAAAGGATCATACACCATGATCAAGTGGGGTTTATTCCAGGAATGCAAGGATTCTTCAATATACGCAAATCTATCAATGTGATAAACCATATTAACAAATTGAAGAAGAAAAACCACATGATCATCTCAATAGATGCAGAGAAAGCTTTTGACAAAATTCAACACCCATTTATGATAAAAACCCTGCAGAAAGTAGGCATAGAGGGAACTTTCCTCAACATAATAAAGGCCATATATGACAAGCCCATAGCAAACATCATCCTCAATGGTGAAAAACTGAAAGCATTTCCACTAAGATCAGGAACAAGACAAGGTTGTCCACTCTCACCACTCTTATTCAACATAGTTTTGGAAGTTTTAGCCACAGCAATCAGAGAAGAAAAGGAAATAAAAGGAATCCAAATCGTAAAAGAAGAAGTAAAGCTGTCACTGTTTGCAGATGACATGATCCTATACATAGAGAATCCTAAAGATGCTACCAGAAAACTACTAGAGCTAATCAATGAATTTGGTAAAGTGGCAGGATACAAAATTAATGCACAGAAATCTCTGGCATTCCTATATACTAATGATGAAAAATCTGAAAGTGAAATCAAGAAAACACTCCCATTCACCATTGCAACAAAAAGAATAAAATATCTAGGAATAAACCTACCTAAGGAGACAAAAGACCTGTATGCAGAAAATTATAAGACACTGATGAAAGAAATTAAAGATGATATAAATAGATGGAGAGATATACCATGTTCTTGGATTGGAAGAATCAACATTGTGAAAATGACTCTACTACCCAAAGCAATCTATAGATTCAATGCAATCCCTATCAAACTACCACTGGCATTTTTCACAGAACTAGAACAAAAAATTTTGCAATTTGTATGGAAACACAAAAGACCCCGAATAGCCAAAGCAATCTTGAGAACGAAAAAAGGAACTGGAGGAATCAGGCTCCCTGACTTCAGACTATACTACAAAGCTACAGTTATCAAGACAGTATGGTACTGGCACAAAAACAGAAAGATAGATCAATGGAACAGGATAGAAAGCCCAGAGATAAACCCATGCACATATGGACACCTTATCTTTGATAAAGGTGGCAGGAATGTACACTGGAGAAAGGACAGCCTCTTCAATAAGTGGTGCTGGGAAAACTGGACAGGTACATGTAAAAATATGAGATTAGATCACTCCCTAACACCATACACAAAAATAAGCTCAAAATGGATTAAAGACCTAAATATAAGACCAGAAACTATCAAACTCTTAGAGGAAAACATAGGCAGAACACTCTATGACATAAATCACAGCAAGATCCTTTCTGACCCAACTCCTAGAGTAATGGAAATAAAAACAAAAATAAACAAATGGGACCTAATGAAACTTCAAAGCTTTTGCACAGCAAAGGAAACCATAAACAAGACCAAAAGACAACCCTCAGAATGGGAGAAAATATTTGCAAATGAAGTAACCGACAAAGGATTAATCTCCAAAATTTACAAGCAGCTCATGCAGCTCAATAACAAAAAAACAAACAACCCAATCCAAAAATGGGCAGAAGACCTAAATAGACATTTCTCCAAAGAAGATATACAGACTGCCAACAAACACATGAAAGAATGCTCAACATCATTAATCATTAGAGAAATGCAAATCAAAACTACAATGAGATATCATCTCACACCAGTCAGAATGGCCATCATCAAAGAATCTAGAAACAATAAATGCTGGAGAGGGTGTGGAGAAAAGGGAACACTCTTGCACTGCTGGTGGGAATGTGAATTGGTTCAGCCACTATGGAGAACAGTATGGAGGTTCCTTAAAAAGCTACAAATAGAACTACCATATGACCCAGCAATCCCACTACTGGGCATATACCCTGAGAAAACCGAAATTCAAAAAGAGTCATGTACCAAAATGTTCATTGCAGCTCTATTTACAATAGCCTGGAGATGGAAACAACCTAAATGCCCATCATCGGATGAATGGATAAAGAAGATGTGGCACATATATACAATGGAATATTACTCAGCCATAAAAAGAAACGAAACTGAGCTATTTGTAATGTGGTGGATAGACCTAGAGTCTGTCATACAGAGTGAAGTAAGTCAGAAAGAGAAAGACAAATACCGAATGCTAACACATATATATGGAATTTAAGAAAAAAAAAATGTCATGAAGAACCTAGGGGTAAGGCAGGAATAAAGACGCAGACCTCCTAGAGAACGGACTTGAGGTTATGGGGAGGGGGAAGGGTGAGCTGTGACAGGGCGAGAGAGAGTCATGGACATATACACACTAACAAACGTAGTAAGGTAGATAGCTAGTTGGAAGCTGCCGCATGGCACAGGGAGATTGGCTTGGTGCTTTGTGACAGCCTGGAGGGGTGGGATAGGGAGGGTGGGAGGGAGGGAGACTCAAGAGGGAAGAGATATGGGAACATATGTATATGTATAACTGATGCACTTTGTTATAAAGCAGAAACTAACACACCCTTGTAAAGCAATTATACCCCATTAAAGATGTTAAAAATAAAAAATAAAAAAAATAAAAAACCAGGACATGGAAACAACCTAAATGTCGATCAACAGAGGAATGGATAAAGAAGATGTGGTACATATATACAATGGAATATTACTCAGCCATAAAAAGGAAAGAAATTGGATCATTTGTAGAGATGTGGATGGACCTAGAGACTGTCATACAGAGTGAAGTAAGTCAGAAAGAGAAAAATGAATATTGTATATTAATGCATATATGTGGAATCTGAAAAAAATGGTATAGATGATCTTATTTATAAAGCAGAAATAGAGACACAGATGTAGAGAACAAACATATGGATACCAAGGGGGAAAGGGAGTGTGGGATGAATTGGGAGATTGGGATTGACATATATACACTATTGATACTACGAATAAAACAGAAAACTAATGAGCACCTGCTGTATAGCACAGGGAACTCTACTCAGTGTTCTCTGGTGACCTAAATGGGAAGGAAATCCAAAAAAAAGGGGAATATATGTATACATACAGCTGACTCACTTTGCTGTACAATAGCAACTAACATAACATTGTAAAGCAACTATCCTCCAATAAAAATCAAATAAATAAATAAATATATAAATTTGTCTCTTACCTTTGGCCCTAGTACCTCACAAGCATACAGCTGTTTAATTAACATACATCAAAAGAGTACTGAATCTCTATAGGTCCACATGAAGTGTACTACTTAAGTCTGATATAGCCTACCTCCTTGCTTAACACTAAAACATGTAACATATGCAAATCCCTACACTAGCCAAAATCATGTAGTTACAGACAGGCCCACAAATGTTAACATTTGTAATGCAAGAAGTAACTTTGTAGGACTTATGTCTACTTGGCAAACTCTAAACAGAAATTCATATTTTTCTCCTCTATTTAATTCCTTATATTGGAGAAAAATTATGAAATTCAAGTTGCAGCATTGTACTCTCTCTAAGTGTGATCCATGAGCCAACTGCAAAAATTACCCAGGGTACATCATAAAATTTTAGACCTGTAGAACCCACTCAATATTTATTGAATCCCTAGGGTTAGAGTCTAAGAATCAACATTTTTACCTGTGTCAGGTTATTTTAAAGTGTACAGCAGTTTGAGAAACTTGAGTTAGAAATGCTTGCTAGAGACTCTATATCAGTTTTGTTCAACCAGGTATATACATTTACAATTGTAACTTTTGTTTCTGTGATCATTTCAAGGTACAACAAAATGTCCTCAAAACAAATTGCTCTCTACTTCTTTTTTTTTTTTTTGCGGTACGTGGGCCTCTCACTGTTGGAGCCTATCCTGCTGCGGAGCACAGGCTCCAGACGCGCAGGCCCAGCAGCCATGGCTCACAGGCCCAGCAACTCCGTGGCATGTGGGATCTTCCTGGACCAGGGCACGACCCTGCGTCGCCTGCATCGGCAGGCAGACTCTCAACCACTGCGCCACCAGGGAAGCCCTGCTCTCTATTTCAATGAGAAACTATCCAAATATTTTCAAGATTCAAGAGAACATTTCACCAACCAAGGAAGGTTATCTCATGGCCGATACAATGTGGCAAGTATTATTCTTGATATTTTTTCATAGTCTTCCTTAAGTGTTTTCAGTGACCACAACTGGCCATTCATGCTGATTACTGCCACAAAATTCACAGTTTGTTTTGCTTAAGTTCATGTGTGCACATCATTTGAAAACATAGGCATATTCATGCATACATGTGCTTATATCTTTGTATACCTATACATGTACATGGATAAGAAAACACATGTGTGTACAGATATGTGTGTGCATACACGTGTGTGCATGAGAACATACACATGTGCACACACATACATACATATGCCTGTACAAATGCATGTATACACATAAATGAAAACATGCACAAAGAAAAGACATATGTACACGCCCCTGTATACACTTTTTTGACTCCCATATTTTGTACTGGAAATTCTTGAGACTATTATGGAAACCAGTGTTTACTTATCATTCAATTTTCTTTCTATGGTAATTCATAATTCTTCCCTCAAAGGTAGAAGACTTTATAGTGCTAGAAATGTTTGTTTATACCTTCCTCACTCTGTTTAGCTCAGATTTCTAATGACTTTATAGGCTATATTCTACTATGAACATGATAATAACTAATACTCTACCAAATGTATGAATACAGGGAACAAGAAAATAAGGGGCAGAAGAGAATGAGGAAGTGAGTCAGTGAATTGGAGGAATAAATAGAAAGGGAAATCAGGATAATGAACATCAAAATGTAAAGGCTTAATACCAAAAGCAACAAATTTACAGTGGGAGAAAGTTCACAAAGTATTCCACAAAGTGAAAACTTGGAGAGTATGGGATTTAACAACTGCACATAACCCTGATTTTTCTTGGAAATAGTTTTCTTTACTTTGGAGAGTGATTGTTTTAACCTGTCAGTTTTACAAATAACCTCTCCAAAAAAGATCTTGTCAAATCTCCTCTTTTAAGAAAAGCTCATTAATTAATTAAAATAACACTCTTTATGAGTATATTGTATTATGTGAATTTATTTTTCTTCCCTCTGACTTCTCTCATCCTAGGGTAAAAGTAAACAAAGAAATGCTTCCTAGAGGGCAGACAGCAGGAGCAAGAAGAACTACAATCCTGCAGCCTATGGAACAAAAAGCACATTCACAGAAAGATACACGAGATGAAAAAGCAGAGGGCTATGTACCAGATGAAGGAACAAGATAAAACCCCAGAAAAACAACCAAATGAAGTGGAGATAGGCAACCCTGCAGAAAAAGAATTCAGACTAATGATAGTGAAGATGATACAGGACCCTGGAAAAAGAATGGAGGCAAAGATGGAGAAGATGCAAGAAATGTTTAACAAAGACCTAGAAGAATTAAAGAACAAACAAACAGAGATGAACAATTCAATAACTGAAATGAAAAACACAGTAGAAGGAATCAATAGCAGAATAACCGAGGCAGAAGAACGGATAAGTGACCTGGAAGACAGAATGGTGGAATTCACTGCTGCGGAACAGAACAAAGAAAAAAGAATGAAAAGAAATGAAGACAGCCTAAGAGACTTCTGGGACAACATTAAACACAACAACATTCACATTATAGGGGTCCCTGAAAGAGAAAAGAGAGAGAAAGGACCAGAGAAAATATTTGAAGAGATTACAGTCGAAAACTTCCCTAACAAGGGAAAGGAAATAGCCATCCAAGTTCAGGAAGCACAGAGAGTCCCAGACAGGAAAAACCCAATAAGAAACACACCAAAACACAGAGTAATCATACTGGCAAAAATTAAAGACAAAGAAAAATTATTGAAAGCAGCAAAGGAAAAAGGCCAATAACATACAAGGCAACTCCCATAAGATTAACAGCTGATTTTTCAGCAGAAACTCTACAAGCCAGAAGGGAGTGGCATGACATATTTAAAGTCATGAAAGGGAAGAACCTAAAACCAAGATTACTCTACCCAGCAAGGATCTCATTCAGATTCGATGGAGAAATCAAAAGTTTTACAGACAAGCAAAAGCTAAGAGAATTCAGCACCACCAAACCAGTTCTACAACAAATGCTAAAGGAACTTCTCTAAGTGGGAAACACAAGAGAAGAAAAGGACCTACAAAAACAAACCCAAAACAATGAAGAAAATGGTCATAGGAACATACATATCGATAATTACCTAAAACGTGAATGGATTAAATGCTCTAAATAAAAGACGCAGGCTCGCTGAATGGATAGAAAAACAAGACCCATATATATGCTGTCTACAAGAGACTCACTTCAGACCTAGGGACACATACAGACTGAAAGTGAGGGGATGGAAAAAGATATTCCATGCAAATGGAAATCAAAAGAAAGCTGGCGTGGGCTTCCCTGGTGGCGCAGTGGTTGAGAGTCCGCCTGCCGATGCAGCGGACGCGGGTTCGTGCCCTGGCCTGGGAGGATCCCACGTGCCGTGGAGCGGCTGGGCCCGTGAGCCATGGCCGCTGAGCCTGCGCGTCTGGACCCTGTGCTCCGCAACGGGAGAGGCCACAACAGTGAGAGGCCCGCGTATTGCAAAAAAAAAAAAAAAAAAAAAAGAAAGCTGGCGTAGCAATTCTCATATCAGACAAAATATATTTTAAAACAAAGAATGTTACAAGAGACAAGCAAGGACACTACATAATGATCAAGGTAACAATCCAAGAAGATATAACAATTATAAACATATATGCACCCAACACAGGAGCACCTCAATACATAAGGCAACTGCAAACAGCTATAAAAGAGGAAATTGACAGTAACACAATAATAGTGGGGGACTTTAACACCTCACTTACACCAATGCACAGATCATCCGAACAGAAAATTAATAAGGAAACAGAAGCTTTAAATGACACAATAGACCAGATAGATTTAAATGATATTTACAGGACATTCCATCCAAAAACAGCAGATTACACATTCTTCTCAAGTGTGCACGGAACATTCTCCAGGATAGATCACATCTAGGGCCACAAAAAACTCCTCAGTAAATTTAAGAAAAATGAAATAATATCAAGCATCTTTTCTGACCACAACGCTATGAGATTAGAAATCAATTACAGGGAAAAAAATGCAAAAAACACAAACACATAGATGCTAAACAATATGTTACTAAATAACCAAGAGATCACTGAAGAAATCAAAGAGGAAATCAAAAAATACCTAGAGACAAATGACAATGAAAACACGACGATCCAAAACCTATGGGATGCAGCAAAAGCAGTTCTAAGAGCGAAGTTTATAGCTATACAAGCCTACCTCAAGAAACAAGAAAAATCTCAAATAAACAATTTAAACTTACACCTAAAGGAAGTAGAGAAAGAAGAAAAAACAAAACCCAAAGTTAGTAGAAGAAAAGAAATCAGAAAGATCAGTGCAGAAATAAATGAAAACGAAACAAAGAAAACAATAGCAAAGATCAAAAAAATTAAAAGCTGGTTCTTTGAGAAGATAAACAAAATTGATAAACCATTAGCTAGACTCATCAAGAAAAAGAGGGAGAGGACTCAAATCAATAAAATTAGAAATGAAAAAGGAGAAGTTACAACAGACCCTGCAGAAATAAAAAGCAGCCTAAGAGACTACTACAAGCAACTCTATGGCAATAAAATGGACCACTTTGAAGAAACAGACAAATTCTTAGAAAGGTATAGCCTTCGAAGACTGAACCAGCAAGAAATAGAAAATATGAATAGACCAATCACAAGTAATGAAATTTAAAGTGTGATTAAAAATCTTCCAACAAACAAAACTCCAGGACCAGATGGCTTCACAGGTGAAATCTATCAAGCATTTAGAGAAGAGCTAATACCCATCCTTCTCAAACTCTTCCAAAAAATTGCAGAGGAAGGAACACTCCCAAACTCATTCTATGAGGCCACCATCACCCTGATACCAAAACCAGGCAAAGATACTACCAAAAAAAAAAAATTACAGACCAATATCACTGATGAATATAGATGCGAAAATCCTCAACAAAATACTAGCAAACAGAATCCAACAACAAATTAAAAGGATCATACACCATGATCTAGTGGGATTTATCTCAGGGATGCAAAGATTCTTCAATATACACAAATCAATCAACGTGATACACCATATTAACAAATTGAAGAAAAACAATATGATCATCTCAATAGATGCAGAAAAAGCTTTTGACAAAATTCAGCACCCATTTATGATAAAAACTCTCCAGAAAGTGGGCAGAGAGGGAACTTACTTCAACATAATAAAGGTCATATATGACAAACGCACAGCAAACATCATTCTCAATGGTGAAAAACTGAAATTATTTCCTCTAAGATCAGGAACAAGACAAGGATGTCCACTCTCACCACTATTATTCAACATAGTTTTGGAAGTCCTAGCCACAGTAATCACAGAAGAAAAAGAAATAAAAGGAATACAAATTGGAAGAAGAAGTAAAACTGTCACTCTTTGCAGATGACATGATTCTATACATACAGAATCCTAAAAATGCCACCAGAAAACTACTAGAGCTAATTAATGAATTTGGTAATGTTGCAGGATACAAAACTAATGCACAGAAATCTCTTGCATTCCTATACACTAATGATGAACTATCTGAAAGAGAAATTAAGGAAACTCTCCCATTTATCATTGCAACAAAAAGAATACAATACCTAGGAATAAACCTACCTAGGGAGACAAAAGACCTGTATGCAGAAAAGTGTAATATGCTGATGAAAGAAATTAAAGATGATGCCAACAGATGGAGAGATATACCATGTTCTTGGATAGGAGGAATTAATATTGTGAAAATGACTATACTACCCAAAGAAATCTACAGATTCAATGAAATCCCTATCAAATTACTAGTGGCATTTTTTTTACAGAACTAGGACAAAAAATCTTAAAATTTGTATGGAGACACAAAAGACCCCAAATAGCCAAGGCAGTCTTGAGGGAAAAAAAAGGAGCTGGAGGAATCAGACTCCCTGACTTCAGAATATACTACAAAGCTACAGTAATTGGTACTGGCAGAAAAACAGAAATATAGATCAGTGGAACAGTATAGCAAGCCCAGAGATAAATCCAAGCATATATGGTCAACTAATATATGACAAAGGAGGGAAGGTTATACAATGGAGAAAAGACAGTCTCTTCCATAAGTGGTGCTGGGAAAACTGGACAGCTACATGTAAAAGAATGAAATTAGAATGCTCCCTAACACCATACACAAAAATAAACTCAAAAGGGGTTAAAGACCTAAATGTAAGACCAGACACTATAAAACTCTTAGAGGAAACACAGGAAGAACACTCTTTGGCATAAATCACAGCAAGATTTTTTTGTTTGTTTTGTTTTGTTTTGTTTTGCGGTACGCGGGCCTCTCACTGTTGTGGCCTCTCCCGTTGCGGAGCACAGGCTCCGGACACGCAGGCTCAGCGGCCATGGCTCATGGGCCCAGCCGCTCCACGCCATGTGGGATCTTCCCAGGCCGGGGCGCGAACCTGTGTCCCCTGCATCGGCAGTCGGACTCTCAACCACTGCACCACCAGGGAAGCCCCAGCAAGATATTTTTTGATCCACCTCCTAGAGTAATGGAAATAAAAATAAACGAATGGGACCTAATGAAGCTTAAATGCTTTTGCAAAGCAAAGGAAACTACACACAAGATGAAAAGACAACCCTCAGAATGGGAGAAAATATTTGCAAACGAATCAATGGACAAAGGATTAATCTCCAAAATATATAAACAGCTCATGCAGCTCAATATCAAAAAAACAAACAACCCAATCCAAAAATGGGCAGAAGACCTAAATAGACATTTCTCCAAAGAAGACATACAGATGACCAAGAAGCACATGAAAAGCTGCTCAACATCACTTATTATTAGAGAAATGCAAATCAAAACTACAATGAGGTATCACCTCACACCAGTTAGAATGGGCATCATTAGAAAATCTACAAACAACAAATGCTGGAGAGGGTGTGGAGAGAAGGGAACCCTTTTGCACTGTTGGTGGGAATGTAAATTGATACAGCCACTCTGGTGAACAGTATGGAGGTTCCTTAAAAAATTAAAAATAGAATTACCATATGACCCAGCAATCCCATTAGTGGGCATATACCCAGAGAAAACCATAATTCAAAAAGACACATGCACCCCAATGTTCACTGCAGCACTATTTACAATAGCCAGTTCATGGAAGCAACCTAAATCCCCACTGACAGACGAATGGATAAAGATGTGGTATATGTATACCATGCAATATTACTCAGCCAAAAAAGGAAAGAAATTGGGTCATTTGTAGAGACGTGGATGAATCTAGAGACTGTCATACAGAGTGAAGGAAGTCAGAAAGAGAAAAACAAATATCGTGTATTAATGCATATATGTGGAACCTAGAAAAACGGTACAGATGAACCGGTTTGCAGGGCAGAAATAGAGACACAGATGTAGAGGATAAACGTACGGACCCCAAGGGGGGAAAGTGGCAGGGGGTGGTGGTGGGGCTGTGATGAATTGGGAGACTGGGATTGACATATATACACTAGTATATATAAAATGGATAACTAATAAGAACCTGCTGTATAAAAAAATAAAATTCAAAACTAAATAAAATAAAAGATTATTTTGAAAAAAAAATGTCTTCCTATTCCATCTACTCTTGCTTTACTTTGATGAGTTCTTGAAAATATTTGAGAATATTTCTATAAAAATGTTTGAATTAATAAGAAGAGTACTGAATTTGGTAGATAAAAATCAAGATTATTTTTCTAGAGTATGTAAACTTTGGCCAAAAACTTCAGGCAATCATATACATTAATTAAAATTTAGTTACTGTATTGAAAAATGTTGCTATTGTTTCTGAAAATTAAAACAAAATCTTTCCTTATTTACATGTAATTTTCTTACTGGATTATTCTAATTTATTAAAAAAAAAAAGCCCATGTACAAAAATCTTATAGGAAATTTAAAAATAATTAACAAAAAGAAAAAAACTATTGATATCAATAATGCTTTCAAATATACTTCACTGATAAAATTTTGACATTTCAGTAGTCTAATTTAACGAAATTAAGGTAGTCTAAAGGAAACCTATTCTTTCCAGCTTTGTGACAGTTTTAAAATGAGGGGACTATTCAGTTACAAATTACTATAAATGAAATTTCCACTTCTATTTATTTGTATTAGTACACTATATTTGATAGATTTTTATGTCTAACAAGACCCTTCATACAGGAAATTTTAGAATTAAATTTCATAATTTATTTGCCAAACTTAGTAGATATTTTTGTTGTCATTGTTTTTGGTTTTGATTTTGCCTGCCTCAGATAACAATTTGACCAGCAAACAGAATAGTAACAGAATGTTATTTGGTTAATTTATTTTGAAGGATCTAGTAGTACCAGGCTATAGATTTTCTTTTAGTTTTATATTCCTGTTATTTTTTTCTCACATATTTACCCTAACAGTGTTATTTAGTATTTGTCAGGCAGTATGTATACTAAGTACTAGGAAGTCATATATCAAGACATTTACATATAGCAATAAACTTAATCCTCCCAATGGAGAGAATTCCATCCATGGGGAAATTGAGGCTCAGTTAAATAATCTTCCCCAGGTTATACTGCAACTCAATGGGACAGGAGGGATATAAATTGAAGCAGGATATAAATTGGCTTGAGATACGTTTTTTTCTCCTATTGTTCTTTGAGCTGTTCACAATATATTGTTGTTACTTTGTTTTAAACTGTCATTTAACATTTTTAATTTTATATCTTGAAATAATTTCAGACACAGAGAGTTGCTAAGATATAGTATGGAGAGTTCTCTTACACATTTCACCCAGCTTCCCATAATGTTAACATCTTGCATAACTATTATACAATTATTGAAACTAAGAAATTAACTTTGGTATAATTTATTGACTAAAATATAGTTTTTGTTTGTTTTTTCACATTTCACCAGTTTTTCCACTAAATATCCTTTTTCTAGTCTGAGATCCAGTCCAGGATCCCACATTGCATTTAGTTTTGTCTTCTTAATCTCTTCTAATCAGTGACAGTTCTTCTGCCTTTCCTGATCCTTAATGACTTTAACACTTCGAGACAGTAATGGCCAGGTATGTTGTAGAATGTCCTTCAGTTTGTGCGTATCTGATGTTTTCTCGTGACTAGATTGAGGTTATGGACTTTGAGGGGAAAAGTCCCTGTTTAGGCATCAAATCAGGGAAATACGATGTGTATATGGCTTAGTACTATTTATGTTAACATTTACCACTTGTTTAAGGTGATGTCTGCCAAGTTTCTTCACTATAAAGTTAGTGTTTTTCCCTCTGTAACAAATAAATATTTGGGATGATATAATTTGAAGCTATAAAATACCACGTTTCACCTTAAACTTTTGTCCTACTATTTTAGCATGCATTGGTCTGCAACAATTATTAGCGCTCTAATGGTGATATTCTATTTCCATCACATGTTTACATTTATTAATTGAAATTCTTCTGTAAGGAAGAGTTATCCCTTACCCTCCCTATTATTTTTAAATAAATTAAAACAGTAACAAAAAAAAATGTCCCCCCTGCCATGTTTAGCGATTTGGGTACTCTGTTTTGCATAGATCAACATTTCCACCTGAAATAGTTTTTCTTCTGCTTGAAGGAAATCTTTTAACATCCCTTACACTGCAGTTCTGCACACAACAAATTTGTTCAGTTTTGTTATTGCGAAGGTTTTATGTGGTCTTCACTTATGAAAGATAGTTTCAATGGGCAAAGAAGTTTAGGTTGACAGTTTTATTCTTTCAGCTCTTTAATGGTGCTTTTCCCATTGTCTTCTGGCTTCAGCAATTTCTGGAGAAAGGTCTACAATAATACTTACCTTTGTTCCATACCAGGGGTAAATATTTTAGGTTTTGTGGACCACATACTGTCTCTGTTGCATATTCTACTTTAAAAACAAAAAAGTGTAAAAAAAAATTCTTAGCTTTTGGGACATACAAAAAACAGCCTTCATGACAATTTTGGCACATGGATCATACTTTATTTACTCTTGCTTTGTATCTTTTCCTCTTGCAGCTTTTTAGGTTTTCTCTTTATTGTTATTAATGTTAAAAATAATTTAATTATGAATTGCCTTATGTAGTTTTCTTCACATTTCCTCTTGGTGTTTGCTGACTCTCTTGGGTCTTTGGGCTTATATTCATCAGATTTGGAAAATTTGGCCATAATTAAAAAAAATGTTTTTCTGACTCTACCCCCATTAGACTCCATTTTCACATATATTAGCCTGTTTAATCTTTCTCCATGGATCTCTTTATTTTATTCATTTTTTAATATCTCTCTACTTCATTTTGGATAGTTGGTGATACTGTTTACAAGTTTATTAATACTGCTTTTCTGGAGAGTCTAATCTGACACTAACCCCATCCAGTGAATTTTTCATTTCAGATTTATATTATATTTATATTTTTGTCAGATATTCCATTTGGTTATTCCATATTTTTCCATTTATCCTCTCATTATGTTCATATTTTCCTTTAAATCTCTGAGCATGTTTGTAATTGATTTTATAGTCTTTGTTGGCAAATTCCCCCATTCCTGTCATTTTTGAGAATGTTTACATTGATGGATATATCTGCTCAATACCAGACTCGTTCTCCTGATTCTTCACATGTGCCTAACTTTTTCATTAGATGCTTGTGAATGTTATGAAGTGCTGACATTTGCATCTTTCTTTAAAGATTGATAGACATTGTTTTAGTAGGCAGTTATTTATTAGTTTGATCTTTTTAAAGCTTTTTCTACATTTTTTTTTTTTAAGAGCAGGTCTAGAGTAGTATTTCCTCTAGTGCTAATTTTGCCCTACAGCTAAAGTACGATCCTTCTGGAGTCTCTCCACGCAATGTCCCATGTATTAATGAGTCTCCACTCTGGATGATTAGACTTGAATAATGCCTAGTTCTGTGTGATCTTGGGAACTGTTTGGCTTGTAACTCCTTGTTAACTGTTCTTTCCTTCAAAGATGTTCTTTGCCTGCCCTTTGGGTTTTACTCTTAATGTGTGCAGGTTGAATTTCACTAAAAACTGAGGAAGATCCCTAGGTAGATTCTGGAACTATTTCTGTGTATCTCTCTCATTTCATGTTTTCTACATTGTAAATTCGAGCCATTCTAGTATTCTATAAGTTCAAGTCTCATGGTGTCAACATAACAAAACCACTGATAACAGTTTAGGTTCCCCTCACTACTGCATTCCAGAAATTTTCTCCAAGCATAAAGCTACTGTGATTTGTTTTCCCAATTCCAGGTATAATAGTCCTGTACCTCCTGTAACATCTAAAAATGATTGTTTCATATAATTTGTCCAGTTCTAGTTGTTTATGAAAGGAGGATAAGGCCCTATTACACCCTTGTATCCTAATCATTGGCACGTTTTGAGCAGAAGAGTGATGCAGCTAATAAATTCTGACCCTTGCTCTTCAAAAGTGTACTGTCTCCACCCAGGTTAGTGAAATCCAGTACTGCCTGCTCTGTTTATACCAAGGGGCTTTCCTGTGACCTTTCTTCCCATGTTCTTCTGATTACAACTATCATCCAATATTTATTTGTGTTAAGGAGAGCTAGCAGCCACTACATTCTATTTTTTTTCACACTCCCTGTGGCACATACATGGAATATGAAACAAGAAATATATATGAATTACTGAGTTTTTATAGCATCCCATGAAACTGATGGATAATCTTGACATTTATGCATATGCACTAAGACTGACCTTGGAAAAATTTAGCTGAAAAGATTTAACACCATCACGTAATGGAACTGTGTCTGGCACTCAGTGATCAATATTTATCTATAGAATGAACGAACGCTTACAGTCATTTGCAGGTGTTGAACACTGCCTCTTAGTTATAGACCATAATTTTCTCTGATTTAAAGTGACCCAATATTTTTATACCACATTTCCTTTCTCAAGTCTAGCTGTAGAATGAACTGAAGCTATAAAATTCCTGGTATGTAACCTAGAAGTTATTTGCCCATTAAAGCATGCCATCTTGGTGTAGTACAGTATACCTGTTAGCCCAGATGGACTCTAAAACCAGACTGCTGAGAAAGGGAAGGAAAAGGAGAAAGGAGATGAAGAGAGGAGTGGGGACAGAGAAGGTTCTTTGGTGAACAAAGTTACAATTTTGAATACATTATGTGAAACATGAATTTTGTTGCCCTGCCCTCTTCTCTTTAAAACTATTTCATTTTCTGAGTTCCTATGAACATATTTTTTTCCCACTTTGAATGCCACAGAAAGCAGTAATTCCTATAGCCTCAAAGCCAAGCTTTTAAGTACTGACATCTGTCTTTGTGAGTTGAGGTGCTCACAGAATTGCACACTTAGACACATGAATGAATAGAGGCACTCATGCTTTCCACTCATAAAGATTAAAAGCAACTTGACATTCTTTATGCTCCTTTATTTAGCCTGAAAGTTTCAGGAATTTTCCAGTTACAAGTTTTAGATCCTTAAAATGGTAAGCATGCTCAGTAAAACATGATTAACTTCTGATATTTTGGCTTCTAGTCTTCCTTGATTTATTTAACACATACCAATATTTTGTCAAAGAATATTATTTTGCCTTTCTTTAATCAGAAATCGAAAAGTAATGATAATATTTATGGGACAAATTGAAAAGGAGCTTATTCTCTGGTGAGTTGCCAATAGATAGACAATATTCATTTATTATTACCTGCTAGTAAATTAAGATAGCTATGAAACAGATTATTTTTAAAACATTATTATTGAGATAATGCTAGTCCTAAATATATATATTATACCACTTAATCACTTAGCAGAAATTTTATTTTGCAATAATAACATCAACTTTCAAACATGAGATGTATACATATATAGATATATAGATGTCAGTAACAATTGTCTTACTGTCATACAAAAAGGAATTTTCAGTTAAATAGCCTTTAATTTTTGGCGGCATGAATTTCATAGACCACATACTTAGATGTCAAAGAAATGAATATATATATATATGTATATATATATGAATATACACACACATATATATGAATATAGAATTTAGATATATGAAACTTGATTTATAATTCTACCTGTTTGCAGAAAGCTGAACCTTATCAAATAGTCCCTTTGATCTTTCTCCAGTAAATGTAGGGTTCCTTCCTGTCGCTACCCAACCCTCAACCTGGTATAAGTTCTAAAATTCAGGGAGTATAAGTAGTCAAAGGGAATGTTGTGAAAGTGGGGATTAAGAATCTGGTCCTTTCTGTCCATAGCAGGCACCTGCTAGAACAATCATTAAAAATAAAAATAGCTAACATTTATGGAATATTTATATAGCCCTATTCTAGGCATATATATGTGTGTGTGTACATATATATATATATATATATATATATATATATATATGAATCCATCTAACCTTTATAACAGCCCAATAAAGTACTACTATTACTATCCATGTTTTATAAATAGGAAAACTGATGCACAGAGCAGTTAAAAAATTGGGCCAAGTTTAGGCAGCAGTTAAGAGACAGAGCTGGAGTCTAAACACAACAGTGGAGCTCCAGAACTGGAGCTTCAGATCTCATTGCTCTGCAGCCTCTCACTGCTGTCTACTCCTTGGGTATAATCAATCCTCCATTTCCACACCAGCCAAGGCTTCCATGTTGTATTTGGAAGTTTCTGTTCCACATTCCACAATGGAATCTGTCCTTCCAGACTGCTCGCTTTCCAGATCACAGCTGTCCACTCAGGGGAATACAAGGGAAATAAAATGATGTGAATGCTCACTTCTAGGACTTATTGGGGCTCAAAGGGGCTCTGGGCCTCATGTCTATCAGCCAAAAACTCCATTTAAACATCACTTCCATATTCTCAAAACCTGGTTTGAGGAATTTCCTAAGTGTTAATAGTTTCCCAAACAGGAAGCTAAATGTTCTCTCATTCTGTCCAGGAGTGCAGCTGCCTGAATAATTTTTACATAGAGAAGGCACTGGTCCATGGCTATCTTTCTTTTCTCACTATCTCGCTTAGTCTCCTCCCAGATTCTTTATGAAGATTTGCCAGGTGAGAAAAACTCATTCTAACAGAATATTTACTTTTCTATGTCAGTTATTTTTCTATGTCAGTTATTTAGTTTCAAAGCTTTAAAGACTCATCATACAACTCAAAAGCCTTTTTTGTCGACTGTTGTGTCTCCCTTGAATACAAAAGTATATTTTGAAATTTGGAACACAAAAGATGACTTATTTCTTAAATCTTCTTCTCACTGTATCTTCCCTTTCTTGAGACAGTAAGCCTAAAATACTCTCACTCCCCCTGACATGGGGAGAAGGGGGAAAAAATTCAAAATTAAAAACACATTGATGAATACTTCAAAATACTTTCCCATCATGACCTCAAAGCTCTAATTTTAAAGAATTTGAGAATAATCTCTATAGTTATCTCCAGACTTCTAATATAAAAGCCACTTGTAGTCTCTTCTTTTTAAAACAGCTTGGGGGTCCTGATACAAATTCTAAGAAACCTAGAGAATCATAACCTCTCTTCTGCTTTTTAAGAGGTAGGAGGAAAAGTAAAAATATTTGAGAGGAGCCAGAATCCTGTGGTTCTGGTCTCAACTCTGCAAATGATTAGTTGTGCTGCCAAGAACTGATCACTCAAATCTTAGTCTGTGAATTACCCAACTAACACTTCTGGAGCATCATGTATGGGTTGGACACTTAATATATACTATTTGTTCAATTATCACAATTTTAGCACAGTCAGAAAGTGTAAGTAACTTGTCTAAGGTCTTAAAGGAATTAACTGGCAAAATTACAATTGAAAGAAGCTATGTACCATTCCAGTATAATATTTCCTGATTAGATAATAGATATATGTGTGTGTATATGTGTGTGTGTGTGTGTGTGTGTGTGTGTATATATATATATATATATATAAACTGTGATTTGTTGGAAAACATTATTTTGGGTAATAAAACTGGATGCTTGCTAACCCATTCACCTTACCAGAGGTCTTTTCTCCTCTTCATACCTCTAATTTTGTATACAGCACCTGTATTTTATCATGTCTTCTTAAAATTCTTAGACACATAAGGCTTATTAACCTCTCCAAAGTTTGTTAATCATAACCACTTTCCTAGTGATGGTTGGTATGGACCCAGAAGAGTGGAATTTATCTCCAGCTATCTCCTCCAGAGCTAACATTCACATTAGGCAATGTGTAATGTTTTCTTACCATGCACACTGTCAGGCTGACACCAACAGTGAAACATGTGAATTAATACTAACATAAGCTAACATGAATTTTGCATTATAAAAATATCATTTTAAAAAGGAGAGTATGCAATGATAAACAATGTATGGGCCTGTGTTGGAAATCAAATAACATAAAGGCTTTTCTAGTTTCCTTGGAGAATATACTGATTAAGTGAACTATATCACATTTGTCTTTGCACTGAAATACTGGTTTGATTTGCAAACATTAGTAAATTCTTTTCCATAACTTCTGAATGATAATTTTTTGGCTAATCGATGGCTGGAGAAATTTTGCACATCATTTAATTTCCTTAAACTCACCACTTAGAGCTTTGGTAGTTGGCATCTGGAAACTGAGTTTTGTTTTTTGGGTTTTCTTTAAGTGATAAAGGTAAAAAGTTTAGTTGTGAGTTCTGTCAAAAATAACTCTTTCAAGAACCATGAATCCTCTACCATGTGATTTAATTCTTCAGACTTATTTTCATTTTTTTTTTTTAAGTTTCTCTTTTCTCACTAATGCAGTCTGGAAAATAGTATGGAAAGGAATCATGGCCCTAGCAAAGGGCCATTCCTCCTACTACTCACAAGCTTTAGAGAAATAATAAGCATAATAACATCTTAAAGTTTGTAAAAAATGTGTGTCCACATTGAAAAGAGATTATGACAGCATAATAGCCCCTAATTTTACAACAGCATGACTTCCAGTCTCCTTTAAGGTTTCATCCTCCAGTGCAATGGTTCTCAAACTTGGCTGCACATTGGAATCACCTAGAAAGTTTTAAAAATATGAGTCCTATACCTAGAGATTCTAATATAACAGGGAATTGCCTGGGCATCTGGATCACTAAAAGCTCTCCCAAGAGATTCTAATGTACAGCCAAGGCTGAGAATCATAGACTAGTAGCCCTTTGTAAATTCTCAAGACATGCTCACTCATATATTTGGGCTGCTGACTCTACCACCCCTCTCAGCTGGCTGCCTCACTATCCTTTTGCTTGAGGCAATAAACCAGATGCTATTCTCAAGGCAATGGTGCTCTAAGTCTGTTCCATCTGACTTTCTGTTGAAGTACAGCATATGCATGATTGGTACTTATCTCGGGACGTTTCTTTGCCATGGACATTCCAATAATAGGCTCATAAGTCTATTGTTGTGTATACTTTATTCATGCTCCTGGTTTCATGGCAACCTCTACCCAGGCCAGGAGAAGGCTGGTACTAGATCTATTGGCAAAGTAGAGAAAATTTGCTAACTTTTTTGTTCTTCTTGTTTATCAAATCAAGCACAAGCCTGGAGGACCGATCTCCTAGAATTTGTTCATAGGGTAAAAAGGATTATCTCCATTCACTTAAGGCTTACGATGAGTCAGAAAGGAGTTAGCATAGTAAAAGGTATCCCTTTGCTAGCACTAGGAGATGATTAAAACAGGAAAAAAAAGAGAATGAGAGAAAAATAAATCTGTGAAATTTCTCTGGGTCTTTGAAGTTCTTTATTGGGGAGATTTCTTAAATGAGTGAGGATAATATGTACTGTAAAGCAAAAGGACTTAAATCCATTTCTGGATTCTGGAAAAAACAATTACATTACCAACCTGGCACACAGCAACTTGGTAAGCTTGGCCAGACTAAAAAAATAAAGGATGTGAAGCATATAACCTTGCCTAAGCCACTTTTAGTTTCTAGGTGACATGAACTCTGGATACTGAAGAACTGCTTTAGAGCCTCCAAGGAAGAGTGTGATGACCTTAAGGCAGAGCGTGGAGATGGGTGGTTGAGCCTGGGTCCACAGCTGGCAAGAATTGAGTGAAAACCACATCAATGAGAGAGAAATGCCTAGTACTTCCTAGTATCATTGCTTGAGCAAAATGAATAAACTATTAGCTCATCCAACTTGGACTTCTGCATCAGAGGCCAACATTGCTTTCAGGAATGGACCAATGAGCAACAGACAGCTCAGACCCAAGAATCAGCATAAGACAGTCACTTTCCCTAACTCTACAAGGAAAGCAAATCCTTACACTCCTTCAGGGACCTATGTATATAGGTTTTCATTTAATATATATATATGTGTGTGTATGTTCTGTTTTTAAAAAATTATTATGGAAAATTACTTTAATTCATGGATATTGAAAAAGAATAAATACATTAATAATATATTCCTAATAAAGTTGACAATGTTCCCTAAAGTCATTTTATTTAAATCCCTTTAACCCAGTGCAAAGGTTAAACACCCCTTGCAATCTAGGTAACTATGCAGTAAGTAAATCATAACTAAACCCTAAAATCTTGAATTACAAAGTTTATATACCTAAGTAACTGTATCTTTAAGGAGAACACACCTTAACTTTAACTCCAAAAATATTTTGGCAAAGCTACTTACAGCAATATTATCTCTGGGAAACCACACTTCATTTCAAACACACAGACTTTATCTTTGGCTACATATGCCTCAGCTACCCACCTACCCATGAGAGATTTAACCTCTGGTAGTGTTCATGCAATCTAAATTTTATAACTTAATCTTCAGGGAGTGATTTTAAGTCACCATGGAAATACTTTACTGAACCAATAAATGGTGACAGAAGCAGAAAGAAACCTGCACATATATTCAGCTTTAATTTTCCCTCTTTTACTGATCTTTGTCTCAATGTCTAAACAAAGCAACACAATACAAAAATTAGAGGAAAAATAAATCCAGTTTCCATAACTGTATATTGGAAAACTAGTTATGAGCTTGGTATATTGTTATGTGGTTTAATATTTATATTAGTCTTTTAATTTTATGGAGTGGAGATAGAATATATCATAATATTAAGAATGTATTTTTATTAATTAAAAAAAGGAAACCAGAAATATTGTCCTAAAAGTTCATTTATCAGGGCAGACTGTACAGCCTCTTATCCTGATGTTGTCTCCACATGGCTATTTATCCTGAATTTCTTGGATGAGGAATATCTTAAGATCCAGTAATTTTTTTTTTTTCTGTATCATATGGTAGTTTTATTTTCAGTGGAACCTCCAAGCTCTTTTCTATAACGTCTGTAATAATTTACATTCCCATCAAAAATGTACAAGGGTTCTCTTTTCTGCACATCGTTGACTACAGTTGTTTTCCTTTCTCTTTTTGATAATAGTCATCCCAAGAGGTGTGAGATGATATCTCAGTGTTTTTTTTTTTAAACATCTTTTTTGGAGTATAATTGCTTTACAATGTTGTGTTAGTTTCTGCTGTATAACAAAGTGAATCAGTTATATGTATATATACATATCCTCATATACCCTCCCTCTGGCGACTCCCTCCCACCTACCCTATCTCACCCCTCTAGGTGGTCACAAAGCACTGAGCTGATCTCCCTGTGCTATGCGGCAGCTTCCCACTAGCTATTTTACATTTGGTAGTGTATGTATGTCAATGCTACTCTCTCACTATGTCCCAGCCTCCCCTTCTCCCCCATGTCCTCAAGTCCAGTCTCTACATCTGCATCTTTATTCCTGCCCTGTCACTAGGTTCGTCAGTACCATTTTTTTTTTAGATTCCATATATATGTTAGCATACAGTATTTGTTTTTGCCTTTCTGACTTACTTCACTCTGTACGACAGACTCTAGGTCCATCCACCTCACCACAAATAACTCAATTTCATTTCTCTTTTTTTTTATAAATTTATTTATTTTTTATGTATTTATTTTTGGCTGCGTTGGGTCTTCATTGCTGCATGTGGGTTTTCTCTAGTTGCAGCAAGAGGGGGCTACTCTTCGTTGCGGTGTGTGGGCTGCTCACTGTGGTGGCTTCTTTTGTTGTGGACCACGGGCTCTAGGTGTGCAGGCTTCAGTAGTTGTGGCGCATGGGCTTAGTTGCTCTGCAGCATGTGGGATCTTCCTGGACCAGGGCTCGAACCCATGTCCCCTGAGTTGGCAGGCAGATTCTTAACCACTGCGCCATCAGGGAAGTCCCTCGTTTCTTTTTATGGCTGAGCAATATTCCATTGTATATATGTGCCACATCTTCTTTATCCATTCATCTGTCCATCAACCTAATATGGACACTTATGTCGCTTCCATGTCCTGGCTATTGTATATAGTGCTGCAATGAATATTGTGGTACATGTCTCCTTTTGAATTATGGTTTTCTCAGGGTAAATGCCCAGTAGTGGGATTGCTGGGTCATATGGTAGTTCTATTTTTAGTGTTTTAAGGAACCTCCATACTGTTCTCCATAGTGGCTGTATCAATTTACATTCCCACCAACAGTTTAAGAGGGTTCCCTTTTCTCCACACCCTCTCCAGCATTTATTGTTTGTAGATTTTTTGATGATGGTCATTCCGACTGGTGTGAGGTGATACCTCACTGTAGTTTTGATTTGCATTTCTCTAATGATTAGTGATGTTGAGCATCCTTTCATGTGTTTGTTGGCAATTTGTATATCTTCTTTGGAGAAATGTCTATTTAGGTGTTCTGCCCATTTTTGGATTGGGTTGTTTGTTTTTTTGATGCTGACCTGCATGAGCTTCTTGTGTATTTTGGAGATTAATCCTTTGCTTCGTTTGCAAATATTTTCTCCCATTCTGAGGGTTGTCTTTTCATCTTGTTTATGTTTCCTTTGCTGTGCAAAAGTTTTAAGTTTCATTAGGTCCCATTTGTTTATTTTTGTTTTTATTTCCATTTCTCTAGGAGGTGGGTCAAAAAGGATCTTGCTGGGATTTACGTCATAGAGTGTTCTGCCTATGCTTTCGTCCAAGAGTTTTATAGTGTCTGGCCTTACATTTAGGTCTTTAATCCATTTTAAGTTTATTTTTGTGTATGGTGTTAGGGAGTGTTCTAATTTCATTCTTTTACATGTAGCTTTCCAGTTTTCCCAGCACCACTTATTGAAGAGGCTGTCTTTTCTCCATTGTATATTCTTGCCTGCTTTATCAAAGATAAGGTGACCATATGTGCATGGATTTATCTCTGGGCTTTCTATCCTGTTCCACTGATTTATATTTCTGTTTTTGTGCCAGTACCATACTGTCTTGATTACTCTAGCTTTGTAGTATAGTCTGAAGTCAGGGAGCCTGATTCCTCCAGCTCTGTTTTTCTCTCTCAAGATTGCTCGGGCTATTTGGGGTCTTTTGTATTTCCATACAAATTGTGCAATTTTTTGTTCTAGTTTTGTGAAAAATGCCACTGGTAGTTTGATAGGGATTGCACTGAAATTGTAGACTGCTTTGGGTAGTATAGTCATTTTCCCGATGTTGATTCTTCCAATCCAAGAACATGGTATATCTCTCCATCTGGTTGTATCATCTTTAATTTCTTTCATCAGCATCTTATACTTTTCTGCATACAGGTCTTTTGTCTCCCTAGGTAGGTTTATTCCTAGGTATTGTATTCTTTTTGCTGCAATGGTAAATGGGAGTGTTTCCTTAATTTCTCTTTCAGATTTTTCATCATTAGTGTATAGGAATGCAAGAGATTCCTGTGCATTAATTTTGTATTCTGCTACTTTACCAAATTCACCATCAACCCTTGCATCAGCAGGCGGACTCTCAACCACTGCGCCACCAGGGAAGCCCCTAGAGTAGGTTGTTTTTTGTTGTGTTTTGGTTTTTTTAAGATTTTTTTTTGACCTGGACCATTTTTAAAGTCTTTATCAAATTTGTTACAGTGTTGCTTCTGTGTTACGTTTTGGTGTTTTGGGAGGCATGTGGGATCTTAGCTCCCTGACCAGGGATCAAACAGCACTTCATTGGAAGGCGAAGTCTTAACCCCGATTGCCAGGAAAGTCCCTAGAGTAGGTTGTTTATATCTCCAACTATATTGTATATTTGCCCATTATTCCTTGTGGTTTTATCAGTTTTTACTTAGTATATTTTGCAGCACTGTTATTCGGTATATAAACATTTGGAATTATATTATCTTTAAAAATTGACCTCTTCATCACTAAAAAGGAACCTTTTTATCTATCATATTTTTTGCTATAAAATCTACTTTGGTATTATTACACTTTAATAGTGTTAGCTGTTAGCCTAAATCTGTCTCTATCTTTTTTAGTTTGGACTTATTGGTGTGATTTGAAGTGGGTTTATTGTAAGCAGTATATAGTTAAGTTTGATATATTTTTAATCCAGCCTATAATATCTGCCTCTAAATAGGAATACTTGGACTATATATGAATTGCAACGATTGATACAGTATGGTCTAAATCTATCATCTTACTATTTCTTTTCTACCTGTGCCATATTTTTTGCTGTCTATTCCCCCCTTTTTTCTACTTTCTTCTGTATTAATGAGTATTTTCAACTGGTTCCGTTTATCTCCATTGTTTGTTTATTAACACTAATATTTTGTTATTTTTATGATTGCCTTAAGGTTTATGGTATACCATCTACTAGGGGTCCCCATGAGTGGTCGTAAGGCTGCAGCAGTCCAATGTATCAGTAGACTGATCCATACGCTAAATAAAACCTGAGATTTTTCCCTCTCTGACAGTTTATTAAAGGGGCTTATTCCCTAAGATCATTGCTATAAGCTGAGTGAGAGGCAAAGGTGAAACAAAAGTAGGTGATTTAAGGCTTTAGACTACCTACTCATGCAATTTACTTATGCCCTCAACCAAAGAGCTTGGGCCTGATCTCAAATGAATTATTTCCATCATTAAATGGATTCCTGCTCTTTATAACTTGGTGGGTTGGACAATATTTAGGTTATGAGGCACTGCTCTGTTTTCAGTCACTTGATGTCAGATGGTCAGGCACTCAGTGTCTAATAGAGTTCAATAGCATGCACACAGCTAATTTCAAATGGTCAGTAGTTCTCTGGAACAGACAGCTGTCCTTGTTCCAGAACACTAGAGGTCTATACTTCCATTTCCTATAGCAGTTGGTCATGGACCCTTGTAGGATTCTTATCAACCTATCTCTGTCTTCCAAGGATACCTCTAGCTCTATTATATCTGTCAAGTGGCAGGGAAGTTTACACTGCATCCTGGACCTGTTGCAGAGCCCTGCCTTGTTTAGAGTTTCATTCAAAATCAGTATAGTCTTCAGTCATAGAATAAATAGGTCACAGAAGGATTCTCAATTAGAGGATATACTTCTCTAAAACTCAAAGAGATACAAAAGCACTGTGTCTCTTTTTTAGTGGTAGGACATTCAAGATATAGTAACTTGTCATTTACCTTGGTATTCTCATGATCATTTGATCCCTAAAAAATTCATTGATATGGCAGGCCCTTAGATATTTCTAGGGTTTAGCTCCTACACGGTGACTTTAGCTTATTAGCATACTCAGAGTACTTGGCATTTCTGGTCTGCCAAGTTAAATTAGCCTAGTGTCATCAAGACAGTTGATCAGCATAATATTCTACAAAACATAAAACTAATTAACTTCTCTAGACGATACAGTGATAGAAGGAGGATTAACACAACACTTGGACAAAGACAAAAAATGTGTACTGCTGCCCTTCTCATATAAAAGCAAACTGCTTCAGATCATATTTTATGATTTATGAGATCAAATAAACCAAGTGCAAGATGCTATGTTAATATAGCCCAGAAATGATATTACATCTGGCATAGCAACTGCAACTGGAGCTAATACTTTATGAAGTTTAGGGTAATCTATTATCATTTTTCATATCGATCTGATTTCTTCCAGGATACAATAGGTGAATTGGTCAATATGATAAGAACAACCACTCTTATAATTCTTTGAGGATGGCACCAATCTTTACAATTCCTCCCGACTTTTGCTTCTGATTTAATATCTTGAGTGGAGGTGGAGAGAAGAGAAATTTTAAGGGCTTTCAGTTGAATTTTTTTTTACTATCCTAATGGCTCCTACTCCACAGGCTAGAGATGCAATGTGAGTGTTTTGCCTGCTTCTTAGCATAACCCTCCCAATTATAATATATACTTTCGGTCTGGGAAAATGACCATAGGATGAGTCCACCATCCCATTGACACCACTATGAAATGAATTTGGAACAGAACTTCATTTATCACCTGGCCTTTATAATACTACATTAAGTATCCTACACACAAACCTTCAAGTTGCAAACTTTCAAAAATGCAAATGTGAGCTCCATCAGCATCAGGCATGAGTGACACTGCAGCTTGCCCTCCGTGTCCTAATACTGACGATCCTTCAGCTCTACCATCTCCCACCTCCTCTCCCTCCTCCAGTCACTAACTCTTCTTGACTGTTCACTTGATGCCAGCCCCTGTATGCCAGCTGTTGTACTGTATTACTGTATTTTTCAAGGTACTATACTGTAAGATTAAAAATGTTTTATTTTTTGTGTTTGTTTTTTTATGTATTATTTGTGTGAAAAGTATTATAAACCTATTACCATACAGTACTATATAGCCAATTGTGTTAGCTGGGTTCTTAGGCTAACTGTTGGACAAATGTGCTCTTGGAACAGAACTCGTTCACATAGAGGACTTACTGTACTCCACTCTAACTGAGGTACATATAGGTATGTTAGATCCACAGGCAGTGTCAGCACAAAGCTTGTAGGACACAACCCTCAAAGGATGAGTTTCTACATGCTCAAGATACCTTCACTCTAGTTCCTTTAGGAAAGGTTTCATGGGAATATTGTATATGTTTACAGTTTTGAACTAAGATTATAAAGTTCTTCAAAAGAACACATGTTACTTTGAGAATAGTAAGTTCTGAGTTTGTTACTTGGCTCAAATGTAGAAACTGGGCAAGAGATTATGATTTTCCATTGTGGCAGTGGATATAGGCCTTTTATTTATTTATTTATTTATTTAGATATTTTTCTAGTTACACAATTTTTTTACTTTTTATTTCTTTCTGGTTGCACAAGTCAAACAATACTCCAGTTGGCAGCCCATCTCTCTCACTACTGGGGATAACATGATCTATTAGTCATCACTATAGGTTCTTACAGATTGAAGGACCAGGACTGCCACACCTTTCTTGCCCTTATGGTAATTACATCCACTTTGTCTCTGATGGCTATGTATTATCATTTGTTTTTTCCTATTATGGGAACCTATCAGCTTTACTGTTAATAAGAAGTTCAGTTCTAGGATAGCACCTCTTACTATCAACCCTATATTGTAGATGACAACACTGAACTTTTCAAAGATGCTGACGTCCTCTCACTAATGCATTTTAATTATCTTAGGAAAGAAAATGACCTTTGGGCCAGGTGGGTAACATTCTCAGTTCCTGGTATCATATAATAATTCCCCTCTAACATGCCCACTTCTCTGGGCCTTCTGACATGTACCTTAATACTTTAATAAATCACTCTCAGCATTTTCACCTCATTTTTACTAGTACATCATCATGTCCAAATTTTAAAGAGCCATTCCAGAAGAATTGTGGTTCTCAAACTTTAGCATACATCAGAATCACCTAGAAGGCTTCTTAAATCACTGCCTTCTGGACTTCAGCCCCCAAATCTGTTCACAGGTTTGGGGCAGAGCACAATAATTTGTGTTCCTAAGCAGTTCCCAGGTGATGCCAATGCTGCTGCTCCAGGAACCACACTTTGAGAATAGTTGATATCATCAGTGCTGCTTCTTCCATCTGTATCTCATTCCAACCCAAAACAAGTGAGAGTCTTAGGAAATGTGAAGCTGAAGCATGCCAGGAGTTGTCACAATACCACTTCACTACCACCACAATGAGAAGCCCTCCCACCGCAAGGAAGAGTAGCCCCCACTCGCCGCAACTAGAGAAAACCCGTGTGCAGCTACAGACCCAAGGCAGCCAAAAATAAATAAATAAATAAATTTATAGAAAAATTTTTTTTAAAAGTTGAGCAGCATCTACTTCTTTCCTTTAACACACTTTTTGTTCTATTTTCTCAAATTGCTTCAGCTGAAAAATAATAATTTAGAAAGGACAGTTCTTTTTAATTTCATTTCAACAGATGGCTCTGGGTTTATTTGCCAAAGATCTGCCCAGTAATCCTGACTCACTGAACAAGGGTGGAGATTTTCTGTAAGGGAAGTTGTTTTCTCTAACACCTCTTCTGGGGCAGCTCCTGCATCCAACCCTTAAGACCAGAATTAGATAATAAAAATTCAAAATCTGACTTCACTCTGAGCTACATGATCCAAGACCTCTAGTATCTGCCAGCTTCACTGAGTTACTAATAGTCTAGGAGGTAAACAACCTTTTTTTTTTGCTTTAAAATTAAATGAGAATTGTTGATATCACATTACACAGTTTCTTTTTTTTTTCTTTTCAAAAGCAAAGTACATATTTAGGAAATTTCTGAGTTAGTGGCAAAAAGTCCAACTACTGTATCTAGAAGTTATTTACCATACAATTATATTGCTCTATAATATTCTAAACATTCTTCTTTGTGTGCAGCTGATACTACACATTTCCAGAGAACTGGTACTTCACCTCTTTTATCTTTGTGCACTATTTTCTAGCCTCACAATGTCAGGCATTATAATTATTAATAATTAATGTCTAATAATATGAATAATATTTTCACAGGAATAGTAATGTTAATGAATGGTCAAGTTTTAAAGAGAGGAACTCCCAATTCTTGTCTCCATTCTTATATAGGATTCCAAATCTGCATTTTAATAATGCCCATTCTTGGGAAAATGTGCCTTCAAATGTGTTTATTATCATTAGTTTTATTGTGAGAGTTTTAAGCCGGCATTTCAGTTGGGGAGATAGAGGGAAGAAACCTATTCTGGCCAGGTGGAAATGTTCCATTCCTTACAAATCATGCTGCAATTGATGCACCCTAGCTTGTCCATCCTGATGATCACGGCTTTCTACATAGGATCACTCCTATGTAATTACATTTCTATACATATGTCTGTACCATCAATTTCAATATATGTCCTTCGAAGAAGAGAATGAAATAGTTGTTTTGCTAAGTAACTGCTACATATATATCACATTCATAGAATTTCCAAATTGAAAGAAAATTTAAGAACCTTTAAATCCACCACCTACTTTTTAAAATTAAACAACCACAGCCCACTCAGACAAATAAATCTCCCAAGCAAACAGGAAGCATCAGGTGCAGAGTTAATATATGAAATGGATCACT
Source organism: Orcinus orca (assembly GCF_937001465.1). Lineage (NCBI taxonomy): Eukaryota > Metazoa > Chordata > Mammalia > Artiodactyla > Delphinidae > Orcinus > Orcinus orca. Next base: position 81,713,112 of record NC_064567.1, read on the forward strand.
TGAATTTTAGTGCTGGTTCTCATTATAGCAAATCAAAACTACAATATCACCTCACACCAGTCAGACGGCTATCATCAAAAAGACAACAAATAACAAGTGTTGGCCAGGATGTGGTGAAAAAGGAAACCTCATGCACTGTTGGTGGGAAGGTAAAATGATGCAGCCACTTTGGAAAAAGTATGGAAGTTCCTCAAATAATTAAAAATAGAAGAACCTTACAATCCAACAATTCTACTTATGGGTAGTTTTCTGAAGAAAACCAAAACACTAATTTGAAAGGATGCATGCACCTTTATGTTCATTGCAGCATTATTTACAACAGCCAACATACTGAATCAACCTCAGTGTCCATCAACAGATGAATGAATAAAGATGATGTGGTACATAAATACAATGCAATATTACTCAGCCATAAAAAAGAATGAAAACTTGCCAACTGTGACAACACGGATGGACCTAGAGAGTATTTTGCTAAGTAAAGTAAGTCAAAGACAAATACCATATGATTTCACCTACATGAGTAATCTAAAAAACAAAACAAACAAACATAACAAATCAGAAACAGAGTCATAGATAGAGAACAAACTAGTGGTTGCCAGAGAGGAGGGGATGGGGAGATGAGTGAAATTTGTGAAGGAAATTAAGAGGTACAAACTTCCAGTTATAAAATAAATAAATAAAGGTAATGTAATGTACAGCGTAGGGAATATAGTCAATAATATTGCAACAACTTTGTATGGTGACAGATGGTAACTAGACTTATCAGTGGTGATCCTTTTATAATGGATAGAAATATCGAATAACTTTTATACACCTGAAACTAATATAAGTCAATTACACTTCAATAAAAAAAGATTAACAATTTTGAAAATAATAATTTTAAGATAATGTGTGAAATGCATAATTAAGTGAAGCTGGGTTCAATCAAAGATTTACAATAGCAGTAACATATATGTTCAACTATTTATAATGTTCATTCAAGAATGTTACCTCAGTTAGTCTTTAAAATCCTGGGAGTATGGTTATAACTTCTATGTTTTTATCAGGTAAATTACCAGATTCAGATGTATAAGGTGGTTTAACCAAGGCAAACAACTGTCAAGTGGGAACTTAAAGGCAAGTCTGCTGACCAAATTATTTTTGTTTTGTTTGTGTTTGTTTATTATTTCTTTCATTAAGCTATTTCCTGACAGTTAAATTATATTCTGCTATATAAGTATTTCTTAGTTAGAAAAAAAATCAAGATGAAAAATAATCAAAATATAAAAATTATTTAAAATGTATGAATATTTCAATAATAACAGTATATTTTTTAAAAGAAAGCATTCCACCTAGACATAGCACCTGTAAAATATGAACATTTCAAAAGTAATGTAACATAAAAAGGTAGTTAGAAATGCCAGTCTAAATATTTCTATTGGCTCTATTTATCTATATTTCAGTTTGAATGATTTACCAATTCTTTCCTAAAGGTAATGGTGTTATTTATTTGTAAATATTTAACTGTTGTAAAGCAAAAGTTATAACCAAATAGCTAACTTATATTACTTGATTTTGCCAAAGTATGGAGATTATTCACTAAATGATACATAATTCATGGGTTTTTGTTTGTTTGTTTTTTTACCTTTGGAAGATACAGCTCTTCATCTGTTCAAGGGCTTCTTAGTGTTTTTAAAACAACCACAGAGTAGATACTAAAGTACATGGGAGGTAATCATTAATAAAGTATGAATTTGTTTTACATATGGCATTAAGATGCTAGCAAATAGATACATTCATATAGAAATCTGTGTAAGGATCAGGCAGGAGTCTTGTTGTGAGGAACAGAAACTGATACCCACAAACAAAACAAATATAATAAGTAGCTCACCAAATTGATGGAGAGACTTGACAATGTTTTAGCAAACAGGCAGGCACTAATAGAGGCTAGAGAAAAGGGAGTACAGCCAAGGCCAGGCCCAGGAATAGTCTAATTATTAAGCTATCAGTAGCAACAGAGGTGACATTTCTGCCACTGGGTACGCAGTGCTATTGCTGGGCTCACAAGGCTACCATGACTGCTGACCACTGTATGCTGCTACCACTCCCCACTCTCCATGAACGATTCTGCTACTGTTTCTACATCTTAGTGTCACAAATTTAAGATCCAAAGTCTCCAATAAGGATCGATTGGCCAAGTATAGGACACACGTCCATGCCCCAGTGTGTCAAGAGAGAAGAGGCTGTATTTGTCTCGCTTGTCTTACATATTTAGATAGGGAATACTTCTTCTCACGAAGACTCACGCTGGAGAGTATTTGCTCCAAAACAAAACAAATGTTCAGATGCCTGACACAAACAAAAAGGCAAATGCTTGTAAAGTGTACCTATATTAAGAATTACAGCTGAAGCTTCATCAATCTCTATCAAAATAATTAGTTTTCCTAGTGGTATTTTTTATATCATTATTTCGGAAGGTTTGTAAGCTCTTCTCTTGTTCTATGCCATTGATAAATAAACTTCATTTCTATAAATGCCAATTAAGAAAACATAAATGTTCAAAACTCATTTTTTTAATTAAAAGTGAAATTATTTTTATTAAGTCTTATAGAGAAAACAGATGTATATTTTTACATGTTTATGGTACGGAAAGATGTCAAGGAGAATATCCGTAGTATTTGAAGCTATTAAATATTATGTCTGTATAATTAAGAAACAGCAATGGAGATATTATGTAGCATTTCTAATATATTCATAACATATATGTAGTATTTTAAAATTTCAAAGTGAGTTTATCTACATTATATATCTGTCATTGAAAGAAACTAAAGAGGAAACTGAGGTTCAAGGACATGACATGGTGTTAACATCAGAGCTTAAGCAAGAAAGATTTCACTACATTATTTGGCACACTTTGCTAGATACTGTGAAAGCAGAGATACATCAGATGCAATTCTATCTACTGCACCCAAGCTATACCTTTATCTCCTAAGGCTGTAGAGTTTTTTTTTTCTCTGAGCATTTCAGAGGAGTTCAAAATGGGTGAGATCAGAAGGAGCACCAACATGGCCTGACAGCAGTTCCTAGAATTCAGAGGCCTCATTCTGCCGTGAACTTTTGCCCCAGCTCTAGAAGAGGTGAGATTCTGTCCTTCCCATGAAGTGATATCCTCTGTCAATCCTCACCCTCTGCCCCTTGAGCTATTCCTATTCAGCTGGAAGTAAGTGAGCTTATTAAAAAACTATGTGGTTGCCCTGCAGGGTTTTTTTGTTTTTTTTTTTTCAGTTTTCCTAATCCCTCTAATTTGAATGACCAAAAGATGGCATTAGAAATAAAATTTTCTGTCATATCATGAAGTTAGGTGGGCTTGAAAGCCTCCTGGTGGTCCTCACTAGTCTGGATAGGACATAACTGTCCTCCTCACTGTCCCAGTGAATTTCAGAATTGGGTCTGTGACAGATGCTGTAGGTTGGCTGAACAAAATATTCCCAATCCAGCTCCACAGTCGTTTCTCACACTCTCTTGCAGCCTGGAATATTTATAAGATATGCTCAGCAATCAGCCATCAAGTGGAATATGGCTTGGAAGTTGTGTAAAAATATTGATGGTTATTTTTCTAAGGGTGAAGAAGGTAAGGCATATACAAGGAAGAGAAACTTTAGATCTTTCTTTGAAGTTTGAAACAAACTATCTCTCAAACTAATTCTTATTTAGCCGAAACTGAAATTGATACCATAACCCTTGATGTAAACAAGCAACCTCTAAGGATGAGTGACTATTACAATCTGAATGGAGACAGGGTCTACAAGACAACATCATAGTAAATCATATAAACAACTTGCGCTGATACTGTTATTATTGCTATTCAATTCAGTCAGGAATCTAGCGTTGCTGTAAGGATCATATCTATGAATACATTTGAAAGTTCTGGAGAACTATAAACCTCCAAATAAAAGGCATACTACTGTTACTGTCTTTTCTTTTAATGACCCTTACTTAACTTTTCACACTTCAGCACTTGACTCTACTTTCTCCACTAAGGTTTTTCTGAGTATACATTGACAGTTGTTGAATGTCCACTTGATGAAAGAGTACAGAGCACATCAGTGGCTCTATCTATCACCCTGTATCTAGACCACATCTTGGAAAAACTGTCAGTTGAGCAGGGTTTGCTATGGGGAGCTCCCACTCATTTGCAATCCTATACTTTATTCCCTGTTAAGTCATTAACTGGAAAATTAAAAGGTTGTTTCATAACAGCTTAAGCCACAAACTTTTTAGAAGCAATGTTCAGGACAATAATGAATGATGGTGGCTGACTGATAAGCCATCAGTCAGTAGCTTCATAAAACACACCACCTAAGCAACCAACCCTGTGCTGCCTATTCCCACAGACAGCCCTGCCTCTTGGGCAACATTGCTGAGGCTTGCTTTTGATCTCAGCCATTGAAAATTCCTATTCAACAACAAGTTGCTCACTGTTTGCACTTCCCCTAAGGAAGAAGCAGTCTGTGGACTTCTGAGATTTAAATTCACCATTAAAATGAGGTTTTTCTTTTTCCCACCCTTGCTGCCAATTACTTCATAGTGGCAGGCTTGGCACATTTGCCCGCCCCATGAGACATACAAATGGGTTCTCCATAGGGATGAAATTCTTCATTGTTGTCATTCCAAAAATGTATGCTTTGAAAAGAATGTGCTATGTTCTGTAAAAACCTCTCCTACCAATACAAGTTTATATCTTTGCTACTGGAGTTGGAACACTTTTCTTTCTTTCATTCTTTCTTTTTGTCCATTCAGACACACACATAAAGTGACCTCTTGCAGTATGTGTCTACATCTGACACGCCTGCTTGCAGACACAGCTGAAATGACCTTTATTTTTTTTCTCCTTTAATGACACATCAACAGCTGGTCTCCTAAAGGGATGGGTGAACCCGGTCATACTTTAAGCCAGATAACTTTTCAAAAAATTTGCCAAGTATTTTACCAAATGCTCAGACTCGTATTTCTTTAAACCCTTGTGTATTTGAAGAAAAAAATTTAATCCACATGTTTCTGAATAACTTGCCTTTAACTCACCAAAATATTTTATCAGAAAAAAATTATCATCCAAAACAGCATACATACCTTGTTCTTTCAATTAATTTATTTGTAAAATAAATTTATATATTATCTTACAGAATTTAGTTTGACGCTCACATTGCATTTAGTTCAAGGAAGTTTTCTAGACTGAAAATAATACATTGATCTGAACAAAACAGGCTTTTTATTCTGAGGAGAGGGAAGTGATACTATGATACATGTACACAGAATTTAAAGCTTTGTCTGTCCTTCCTTCTTTCCTTCTTCCTACCTTCCTTTCTTCCTTCCCTTTCTCTTTTCCATTCCATGAAAGTGTGATTTGTTATGTTATTTAATTTGCTACAGTGCTACATTAGTTACATAATTTCTTGGTGGGAATTCACCTTGTGAATAGTCCATATATATTGCACTCCTTGGAGTTCTGTACAGCATAACTATACTACTCATATTCTACTCATATTCTAATTTATTGTAAAATATTAATGAATTTTAGTTCAGACTAAAGTTACTTTTCTAATAAACAGTAATATAATTAAACTGATAATAAATGTAAAACAAATTATAACATATTTTTATAGATCTGAGAGATATTTTTATAGATCTAAGACTATTTCAAAGGGAGAAAAAAAATCTCAGTGCCAAAGACAAAGCAGCTTTTCTATTTCCTTTTTGGGAAGAATGTGAAGGACAAGAATAATCCGTCTGGACAGACAGACGGATTATTGACCTCATGCAGGAACTCCTTTTGTTTCAGGCAAATAAGGAGTTTCTACCTTATTGCTCAAACATATGGTGAAAAGGAAGTCAAGAAATTCTGCAGTAAATCCTTTTAGGCATAGATTGACCTTTGACCACTAAACTGCCTTCAATTATTCTCTGGGAGAGAGAGAAAAAGAATTTTCAGAGTGAGTTCTAATTACATCATAAGAATTTTTTTCCTTGATGTTTGTTTTCTTTGGCTGGTGGTGCACAGCTTCTTGTGAAAAATAAATCCCTTGGTAGTGTTTGTCTTTCTTGTATGTATATGGGACTATTTGGCTCAAAGCAAGTTTAAGGCAAATCAAGAGTTCCTAGGCAGCCTTCACCTTGAACATAAAGAACATGATCCATCAGTTCAAGTGGTCCTTCCAGCATTTCACCAGTGATGCATGCAGAAATCCATCATAGAGGAATGCATCACTTCATCTGACATGGATCCTTGCCCAGAAACTTAGTAAAACCTCAGTCAGTCCAAAAATTCATTCAGGAGTGTTTGATAAGACATGGGTATTAGTGAATATGAAAGGAAGATAGGGAAGTTAAGCTTATCCGTAACTGACTTAATCAACTTTCCCTCAGTTTATGCGTTCTCTATAAATCACATTACATTGTTTAAATTATTAAAAGTAAAATTAGCAACCACTAGAACTAATCATGAACCCAAAAAATGATATAAAGGCTAACAATGGAAATAGCCTGACATTGAAATAGGTAACATGTGAAAGTAAGTAAGATATCAGAGTGTTTCACTGGTTTTAAAGAAAAAATTGTTTTTCTTGATCACAAAACATATCCTCATGTGAAAAAGCCTCAATAATAATAAAAGTATTTCAAATACATTATAAATTAGGAATATGAAAAAGGAAACTTTAGAGTAAAATAAATTCCCATATGGATTTTGTGTGTGATTATTATACATAGGTATGAAAATGGGAAAGGAGACAAAGCCAAACTATTTTAAGATGACTTACCCATGAGCATAAAAAGAAGACCATATCACAAGCTTCATAATGTAATAATAAAAGTCTTATGTTAATATTATCCTTTCATTCAGTAAATATTTTTATATAGAAAGTTCATTTTACAATGTATTTCAAGTCATAGGGGTTAGCTGGGGGGCACATTTGTGGTGTTCATTATTATACCATATGCAGGATAAGTTTAGAAAACAAAACAACCTGGGCAACATACAAGTTGGTTACAAGTGGATCATGGATATGTATGTGTCTTGTTAAAATATGTATGTTGGAAGGAGTCAATAGGTTTCGTCCCTTGGCTTTGGATTGTGATATTAACTATTCATGTGGTAAACTTCCTTCATCATTTATAGGAAACAAAGTTCTGATAGTTTATAATATCTTCTTTGTTCAAATTTGAATTGGTAATTGAATTGTTTAAGAAATATGACATAGGAAGACTTGAAGAATCTAGGAATTTAATAGAATTTTAAAAAGAGAGCTCTTTGATCTTCTCTAGGAGGTGAGTCTCAGAGATCTGCCTTCCATTGTTACAGTTTTCATGTAATGTCTGCTGCTTGACTTAGAACATGGTTCTAAACCAAATCAAACTTCTAAAGGGACTGGGAAAGGAGAACCACTAAGTTATGGCTGATTTTCCCAGGACTAGTTTCTTAAGCCTCATCTGTTTCCTGAATAAAAATCACCAATGATCTCTTTAGGAATAAAAACTCTCATTTCATATAACCCTTATTTGCTTAGTTTTTAATATATATAAAGATATCAGTATCAGAATGAATAAGCGCAAAGCTCAAGTATTAAAACGTGTTTCCTCTAGAATCCTCGTTATGTTCAAAAATCAATATAATTATTCATGTTGTGGAACATTACTGAAATAGACTATATGTTGGCTGGGTTCTAATTTAAGTTTGGATACATCTCAAACTCTCTATATAGGTATATTTAAATGTAACAGCTTAACTTGTTTGGGTAACATTTAAAAGCTCCTGTATTTTTAGGTTTCGGAGATATTCAGTGTACCTCCATTTGATTTACTTCAGACCTTGAGCAGGTGGTTTCATCTTATTCTCAGTTTTCAGTTCGTACTGAGAGTAACAGTGATAACTATTTACATAATGTTAATCAATGCTAGTTGAGAAGGTAAAATGTGAGAATAACATTGACAGGCACAGACAAGAATTTAAATGGGAAGTTGTTTGGTATAATCTGATTAATGTATTACAAAGTTTTAGAGTTTTGCCCTGAATAAACAACTTAATTGTAGAGAGCAATTAGAAAATCAAACTTAGGTTCTGCACTTTGTAAATTTCTGTCTATGGTAGTGTGAATTATCTGTTTGAGATATGGTTGTGGCTGTATAAGACATCACTACCTGTGGCCCTCCCCTCCAAATTTAGAGGATGACAGGACTGCCAGGTAAGAACTGTGGAAACACTAATGTAAGGGAAACTGGCAATTAAATCAAGGTACAAATAAGGAAGGCGGTATTTCTGGCCAGTCTTCTGATGTCAACAACTATCTGATGACTTTTGACTTGTAACAAATGGTGTATTTTTATGGTGCCTTAGAAGACTACTGAAGTTTTTCAGTTTGTAAGAAAATTTCCTGAACTACTAGCTGTTTTGACTGTTGGGTAAGAAAAATAAGCTAGAAAATGTTCCCATGGAAAAGATGGTGTGTCAAATAGATCTGATTTTGAATATGTCTCCCATTTGTTATCTGTTACCTTGGGCAAGTGGCTTAATCTCATTTAGCCTGTTTTCTCCTTTGTTAAAAAAAACAGCAGTACTAACTCACTGAGTTTTTGTGAAGAACAAATGAAGTAATTTTTTACTTATTTATATTAGTAAACATGAGTTTTGGTACATGGTATGAATTCAGATTATGTTAGTGACTGTTATTATTTATCTAATAAATCTGCTAAATTGTTATATCAATTGTTTTCTTTGTTATAAAATGTGGTGGTGGTTTCTGAATTCCCTTTGTTAACATGAAAATTTATTCTGGATTTGGCCGTCATATGTGGTAAGTAAGAGAGGAAAAAGACATAAGCCTGGGGTCCAATACAGTCCTAGGCTTGATTTCTCCAAGCCACTGCCTCAAAAGTACAAAAATAATTCTCCCTTTCTCTCCCTTAAATGTGTGTTGTAGAGTTATAATCTTTTCAAAAATTTTTCTGAGGTATAATTGACATATAACATTATATTAGTATTGGCTTTACAACATAATGATTCGATACTTCTATATACTGTGAAATGATCACCACAATTTAAGTCTAGTTTACATCCATCACCAGAGTTACATACTTAAGAATGAAGAATAAATAGCTGAGAATAGGAGTCTGTTATTCCCAATATCTACTGTGCCCTGAATAGCGGTGTCCTTTAATTCCTGAAGGAACACAGATAACAGGTGATAGTAATCTGATAATGCACATAGCAATGAAAAAGTTGTGCTGAGTGACTTTAGTTCACCAAGATTCATTTCTGATGAATTTCTCTGTTTTTCTTACCTTCTGATTATTTACATTTATTTCTCACTTTCCCTGGCTCTTGATCTCTCTTAGCTGACCATAATATAGAATTGCAATATGTTTTACAACTGTTTAACACAAACTTTAATGATCTTTTTATTACTTTAAATATAAATTGAGTTTAATACATTTTAACTGAATTACGTGAGAATGGCTCTTCTTTCCCTTTGAGACAGACAACTATGAGAAAAATATCCCCGTAATCTAGAACATGGGTTTAAAATAATTTTTCAGTGATAAATGATGAGTACTTCTTTGTCTTTACTTCTTTTTTTTAAAAATTTTATTTATTTTTTGGCTGTGTTGGGTCTTCATTGCTTCACCTGCGTGCAGGCTTTCTCTAGTTGCCGCACCAGGAGCTACTCTGTTGTGGTGTGCGGGCTTCTCATTGCGGTGGCTTCTCTTGTTGCAGAGCACAGGGCTTCAGTAGTTGTGGTGCACGGGCTTCAGTAGTTGTGGAGCATGGGCTTACTTGCTCCGCAGCATGTGAGATCTTTCCAGACAAGGGATCGAACCTGTGTCCCCTGTATTGGCAGGGAGATTCTTAACCACTGTACCACCAGGGAAGTCCCTGTCTTTACTTGTAAGTGAAAATGTGGGTTTTAGTAGGAGGCATCCCATGTTTTCATAGTGTGATTCAGAAGGAAAAAAATGTGTACTATTTTATCATTTGGTACCACACCTTCATGTCTCAAGATCATTTAAAAAAACAAAATGCTTTAGCTAAAATATAGGACCAGAGGTCTTCCAAGCAAAAGAGAGCACAGAGGATTATTTTTATTTACTCATGCATGGAGACGGAACTCATGCATAGAACTATGGAAGAACAAGATCCAAAACTTCAAACCGAGTTTCCCACTTATAATCTTTACATCCTCCAGTTCATTAAGTCATGTCATTTCTCTGATAAAAGCCTTTTACTTCTTCTTCTTCTTTTTTTTTTTTTTTTTGCAGTACACGGTACTCTCACTGTTGTGGCCTCTCCCATTGCAGAGCACAGGCTCCGGACGCGCAGGTTCAGCGGCCATGGCTCACGGGCCCAGCCGCTCCACAGCATGTGGGATCTTCCCAGACCGGGGCACGAACCCGTGTCCCCTGCATCGGCAGGTGGACTGTCAACCACTGTGCCACCAGGGAAGCCCTTTTATTTCTTCTTACACTTAGAATAATACTGAAATTCTTTCCCATGGCTATAGACCCTCCACTATGTAGCAATATTGCCTATCTCTTTAACTTCACTGTATATACTTCTCTCTCTGTATTTGTTTAGTTAAGCAGATAAATTTCATTATTTCCATATTAAAAGTGAGGAGCCTAAAAAGTAAAGTGTTCAGTCCACTGACTTTTGTGCAGTATTCAAAAATAAAGCCACATATCTGATAATTATATCTTGACGCACACTTGATACTTGAGCGTTCAGTCTGAAGTATTCACAATGTATCAGATGGTTTAGTAAATAAAATAGCAGCTCTTCAGTGAACCCTAATGCAGTTGGTCAAATGATGGCCCCCTCCAAAATATATGTCTGCCAGAACCTGTGAATGTGACCTTATTTAGAAAAAAAGGTCTTTGTACATGTAATGCAGTTAAGGATCTCAAGATGAGATCATCCATGTTTATTCAGGTGGGACTAAAATCTAATGGCAGGTATGCTTATAAGAAAGAAAAGGAGAAGACACAGATAGAAGTCCAAACCAGAGTTTCAGAGGAGAAGTCTATGTGAAGACACAGAGGATAAAGCCATGTGAAGACAGGCAGATATAGATATTGTCACAAACTTCAAATAAATATTCAATTCTATCCAGAAAACCTAATATGTTTCTCACTTTTCTGCATACCAAGAAGAGAGTACACATCTCCTTTTCAATTATTAACCCCCCTTCATTTTCTCCTTTAGGGTCTCTATCATATTATCTATACTCATCATTCTTCAAAAAATGGAAGACATTAAACTCAAACTGCTTCACCTTATCACCAGTAAACTTGTAGACCCACCGGCATTAACAGGCATTTCAAATTCTTCCCAACGGTAACAATGGAGGAAATACCCCACACCTACCATCTTCTATCAAAGAACAATCTATCCACACATTCCCAGGACCCACTCTACTCTTGCCTTCCCAATGAATGAACCTTAGTTTGCCTCCTCTCATTCCAGCATCATCACATTTTTTCTCTCTTTTGAAGCATTCCAACAAGCACACAAGCATGTTATACTCTAGGCCATATTATAAAAGCCTTCCATTGGCCTTATATCTGTCTTCAACTCCAATTTTCTGACAGTTTTTGTAGAAAATATGTTGCATTTGTTCACTTACCAATCACCTTTAATGCACTTCAATCTGTCTTCTATCTCCACCACTTTTTCAAAAGCACACATCAACATCATCAAAAACCTCCATGTTGCCAAATCCAATGAATACTGCCTTCTCCTCATACAATGGACCTCTCAGTTACCATTAATATGGCTATCCCCTTTTCCCTTTCTTGAAACTCAATTTTCTCTTAATTTCTTTAACAATATACCTTGTTGGTCTTCCTCCTTGTTGTTGTTCTTTTTTTACTTGAGTTCTTAATTTTGATGCTCTTCAAAATTCAGTTCTGGGTTTTCTTCTTACCAAAGAAACCAAAAAAAACCAAAACCCTGTTTTAAGGTGATGTCATCCATACTCACATCTTTAAATTACTGAAAATTTAATTCACAGATTTTTATCTCAAGCTCAGAGCTAGTATCTGAGTTGTATTCCATCGATCTAGTTGCCTGCTAGACATCTTCACATAGAGTCTCACAGAGCCCTCTGCCCAAGTGTTCACCCACTTCCACTTTTCCACACTTCGGTAAATGGCATCACTATTCATCTATCTGTTAAAACTAAACATACAGAACTCATCATAAATTCCAGACTTCCCCTCATCCTCCACATCCCACACAGCATAAGATCTTTTTTATAATAGTTACAAAATACATTTCAAGTTTGTCTAATTCTATTCTTCTCCACTGTCGCCTCCCAAACACAGGCCACCACTATCTTTTACCACTATCTCTTACAAGACCCAAAACCTCACACTGAGTTTCCCATTTATAATCTTTACATCCTCCAGTTCATTAAGTCATGTCATTTCTCTGAGAAAAGCCTTTTATTTCTTCCTATACTTAGAATAATACTGAAATTCTTTCCCATGGCTACAGACCCTCCACTATGCAGCAATTGCCTATCTCTTTAACTTCACTGTATATCCTTCTCTCTCTGTATTTACTACACTCTAGCCTCACTGGTCTTTCTTCAGCTTTTGAACACATCAAAATATTCCTTCCTCAGTGTGTCTGTAATGTCCTTCCATAGTTCCATGCATGAGTTCCTTCTCATCCTCAAGTTTTCAGCTCAACTGTTATCTAATCAAAGGTGGTGCTTTTCTGACCACCCTACGTAACTATATCCTCATTCTATTATTGTCTTTTCTAGTCCCTTATTTGTTTTCTTAGTGACATTAATACTTTGTAATTGCTTAATCTGATTTTTTTCACAGTTTCCTGCATTAGAATGAAAACTTTATGATAGTACAGGAGCCTGTCTCCTTTGCTAATCATTGAATGCCTCTGAGTACAGTTTCTGATCCATAATAAGTCTACTTTCTAAGGACAAATGATTCATCCATTGTATTGCCTTCAGGAAATTCAAGTTGGACACTCATTTAACAAATGATACTCAAATGATAAGAGATAAGTGAACTTCTAAAGTAATACCCAGAGGCTTTCTTATTTATAAGTGAGTTTTTTTTTTACATCTTTATTGGAGTATAATTGCTTTACAATGGTGCGTTAGTTTCTGCTTTATAACAATGTGAATCAGTTATACATATACATATGTTCCCATATCTCTTCCCTCTTGCGTCTCCCTCCCTCCCACCCTCCCCATCCCACCCCTCCAGGCGGTCACAAAGCACCGAGCTGATCCCCCTGTGCTATGCAGCTGCTTCCCACTAGCTATCTACCTTACGTTTGGTAGTGTATATATGTCCATGCCTCTCTCTCACTTTGTCACAGCTTACCATTCCCCCTCCCCATATTTTAATATAATTGTTCATTGTCAACCATGTATCTGAAACTGTGAGCTCTGAATGAGCTCTGGATGAGCTCATAAACTAGTGGACTTACTCTCAGTATAATATTTTTGTACAGTATCATAAACCACTTAATTAAAAGAGGAAACCTGACACAAAACAAGTGTTGGAAGGGAGTTCCCTCAAGCACAGTAACAAGTCTACACTATTGTTAACCAGTAAGGAACTGAAAGTGACAGATGAAATATGACTCCTACAAGGATATTTGTGGTATATGAAGATGAGTCTATAATCTAAGCCAACACTAGACTCATACACTTTCCAAATACAACCCACTGGTTTTTCTTTTCAGAGTAACATTTTGAATGACTAGAGCAGATTAGAAAACAAAAATCATAAGCCATGTATTAGATTGTTCAATGCTTATCAGGTACATTATAGTTAATTTTTCCTATTTGGATTCTCTAGTTTGACAGACCTTAACTTTTGTTGAATATAAGACTACAAGGTAGACTTGGAATGTAAGAATCTGTGAACTCAGACTTGGAATTTTTCTTTTAAAATTTTATTAGGGTTCTAAGAGCATTTGGACTGTGGTATTGTATGAGTTCAAAGTGGGGCAGTATAATAAAAAGCAATGAAAGATATAAAAGAATTTGGGGTAAACCAAAGGTAAAATTAATGTTCTATTCGTAAGTATGCTACAAGTAATTAATTCTCAACTGAAATTATGATAAAATAAAAGCTTTAGAAGCAGACACATCTGAATTTGAGTTGATGCTCTGCTGCATACTGATAATGGTGCAAACTACTTAACCTTCATTTTCCAAGTGTCTTCAAAATCATCAAAAGACAAGTTGAATAAGCTAGGCTCTTGAGCTGGAATTGAGAATACATCAATCCACTGAAAAATCAATGATTCTGCACCATCTATGGTTACTCAGCTGAGCTAAAGACCTCATTTCTCAAGTATTCTGGATGAGACAGTTTACAGATCACTGTAAAAAGGGAGAAAAGGTAATTGGTGGCAGACACATAGATAAAGGTTACTCAGGAAAAAAGTCTGTCTGGATTAAATATCCCAGGAAAGTGGCATGATGCCATTTCTGTTCCAAGAGGTGAACGCAATTTGCATCTTGAGTGCTGTAATCAAGAACAAACAACTCTTGACTCTACAAGTTAAACCATCCTGTTTTTTGCTTCTTAAAAAAAGGGAAGTAAGAATTAAGAACAAAAAAAAATGCAGCAAAGCAGAAGCATAAATAATACAGTTCAGATAAAGAAAGGGTGACATGCTACAAACCAAGCTAATAGTTCTTGGACAGAATAACAGATTTGGGAGAAGCACTGTTAATGTTTTTCACGTACTTCATGAAAATATATAAAATCTTGAAATCTTGTGTTCAGTTTATTTAAGACAAAATAAAAACTATCAGCCAGTGCTTAATAAATTTCTATTTAGCTTCATGTGGCATTAATAAAGGAGAGAGGCAAAGTTTACTAATTTGTAAACCTCACAAGGTGTTTAAAATGAAATTCTGAATAATTCTAGATTTATTGCTATTTTATATGAATATTATGTCTCTATAAATGATATTCTTTAAATACCATTTCAAGATACTACTTACTTGACAAGCTATTTTATTGTTTGCTCATAGCTTTTCAAAAGCTTCAATCAGAAGACTAGAGATCTTTAAACATTAAATAAATATTTCACCCCCACATGCAGAAGCCTAATTTTCTTTGGAGAGTGACAGGCTAATCACAAATGGTCTGATGGACTGCCTGTGTCAGCCCATTTGTGTCTCCCCAGTCTGGGAAGATACCATATTTAAAAACCAGAAAAATAGATCATGCATTTACAGTGCTTTGTTCCTTCTTCTGTCCATTACAGGTACTCTAAATGGTTGAAATTCAGTGAAATTTAATGACTGATGTAATAGACCAAGGCACTCATTTAGTGAAGGCTATGTGTTGTGGGCCCAAGCTCTTGGGACATGATCATTGATTCAAGAAGACTTCAGGGGGAAGGAAAGAGCTCTAGTCAGATGGTGCTTAAAGAAAAAATCTGAAGCTCTTTCACATAAATCAGTCAATTAATATGCTAACTCACAAAATGTAAATCATGAAACTGTTGTTTCCCAATTCCAAAGCTGTCCTTTTCTGGTGTCTCCTTGACTTGGGACTACTTTTCAGTTTTTCTCCAGTAGTTTTAATTTTTAAATATAGAAATAAAACAATTAAATATAAAAAGAAATGTGTGACTATCCCAGATGTTGGCACCCTGGTCTGATAGCAAGAACACAAGTTAGAAGTCTGGTTTTCACCTGGTTTATACTGCTTAAAATAGAACAATTTATATAACCTCTCTAAGCATTAATTTTCTCATTACACAGTAGTGTGGGCACTATCTCCCTCCAGAATTGTTTTAAGGATTGAGTGTAGTGGACTCATGGTTAAAGGATTCACAATTAGAACTTAAATTATGCCCAGATGAAATGCAGACATATGCATTTAAGTCTCTGAAGGAGTGGTGAAGATGAACTACAAGCTGTTCATTTACCTAAAGGCACAAGCAGCTTTCTGAGAAGAAACTCACGCTAAAGAGGGAGAGAGAGAAATGCACAAAAGTTGCAAAGAAAAAATCTGTTTCCTAGAAGGAAAGGTAATTCTGGGTCCAATAGAGTGTTCATCACTAAAATCTATTTTCTGTCCTAGCCAATGAACTCACGAGCAAATCCTGAAATAATGTACAAAAGAAAACAAAATCCAAACCTGACAAGAAACTGTTTCATTAAGATTTTGAATATACTGGACAACAAAAGTAGTAATTTTAAAACTGTATTACAAAAATGGGAGATTTGGATATTTTCTGCTTATACACTTGGTATGGTTATGCACACTTACGGCACATGAGAACACAGCTCAGCTCTATCATATCAAGGATTTCAAAGGACCACAAATATCCTTGCCAATGACAACCAGAGATATCTGGCACCCTGACAGCAGTGGCTGTAAACATGTAACTCAAAAGGTCCCTATGTAGTGGCTTCTAGACCTATGAGCAACATCAATATCTGAATTGGGAATTTAAGTTGAGTACCAGCTGCAGGGATGGTATTCATGTAGAGTATCACATCACCAAATAAGTGTAAGGTAGGATACAGGAAAATGGCAACTGGATACACTAGGTCAGGGGTCAGCAAACTTTTTCTATAAAAGGCCAGACAATAAATATTTTAGGTCCTGTGGGCTGTACGGTTATTAGTGCAACTACTCAACTCCCAATGTAATGAGAAAGCATCCACAGACAACTGGTACATGAATAGGTGTGGCTGTACTTGAATAGTATTTTATTTACAAAAACAGGTGGTGGGAGATTGGTTCAAGATGGTGGAGTAGAAGGACATGCTCTCACTCCCTCTTTTGAGAACACCGGAATCACAACTAACTGCTGAACAATCATCGACAGGAAGACAATGGAACTCACAAAAAAAGATACCCCACATGCAAAGACAAAGGAGAAGCCACAATGAGATGGTAGGACGGGCGCAATCACAATAAAATCAAATCCCATAACTGCTGGGTGGGTGACTCACAAACTGGAGAACACTTACACCACAGAAGTCCACCCACTGGAGTGAAGGTTCTGAGCCCCACGTCAGGCTTCCCAACCTGGGGGCCTGGCAATGGGAGGAGGAATTCCTAGAGAATCAGACTTTGAAGGCTAGTGGGATTTGACTGCAGGACTTCGACAGGACTGGGGTAAACACAGACTCCACTCTCGGAGGGCACACACAAAGTAGTGTGCGCATCAGGACCAGGGGAAGGAGCAGTGACCCCATGGGAGACGGAACCAGACCTACCTGCTAGTGTTGGAGGGTCTACTGCAGAGGCGGGGGGCAACTGTGGCTCACCAAGGGACAAGGACACTGGCAGCGGAAGGTCTGGGAAGTGCTCCTTGCCATGAGCCCTCTCAGAGTCCACCATTAGCCTCACCAAAGAGCACAGGTAGGCTCCACTGTTGGGTCGCCTCAGGCCAAACAACCAACAGGGAGGGAACCCAGCCCCACCCATCAGCAGACAAGTGGATTAAAGTTTTACTCAGCTCGGCCCACCAGAGCAACAGCCAGCTCTACCATCCACCAGTCCCTCCCATCAGGAAACTTCCACAAGCCTCTTAGAGAGCCTCATCCACCAGAGGGCAGACAGCAGAAGCAAGAAGAATGACAATCCTGCAGCCTGTGGAACAAAAACCACATTCACAGAAAGACAGACAAGATGAAAAGGCAGAGGGCTATGTACCAGATGACAGAACAAGGTAAAACCCCGGAAAAAAAACTAAAAGAAAGGGAGATAGGCAACCTTCCAGAAAAAGAATTCAGAATAATGATAGTGAAGATGATCCAGGACCTCAGAAAAAAACAATGGAGGCAAAGATGGAGAAGATGCAAGAAATGCTTAACAAAGATCTAGAAGAATTAAAGAACAAACAAACAGAGATGAACAATACAATAACTGAAATGAGAAATGCACTAGAAGGAATCAATAGCAGAATAACTGAGGCAGATGAACAGATAAGTGACCTGGAAGACAGAATGGTGGAATTCAGTGCTGAAGAACAGAATAAAGAAAAAAGAATGAAAAGAAATGAAGACAGGCTAAGAGACCTCTGGGACAACATTAAGTGCAACAACATTCACATTATAGGGGTCCCAGAAGGAGAAGAGACAAAGAAAGGACCCGAGAAAATATTTGAAGAGATTATAGTAAAAAACTTCCATATCATGGGAAAGGAAATAGCCACCCAAGTCTAGGAAGCACACAGAGTCCCATACAGGATAAACCCAAGGAGAAACATGCCGAGACACACAGTAATCAAATTGGCAAAAATTAAAGACAAAGAATAATTATTGAAAGCAGCAAGGGAAAAACGACAAATAACATACACAAGAACTCCCATAAGCTTAACAGCTGATTTCTCAGCGGAAACTCTACAAGCCAGAAAGGAGTGGCATGATATACTTAAAGTGATGAAAGGGAAGAACCTACAACCAAGATTACTCTACCCAGCAAAATCTCATTCAGATTCCATAGAGAAATCAAAAGCTTTACAGACAAGCAAAAGCTAAGAGAATTCAGCACCACCAAACCAGCTCTACAACCAATGCTAAAGGAACTTCTCTAAGGGGGAAACACAAGAGAAGAAAACGACCAACAAAAACAAACCCAAAACAAATAAGAATATGGTAACAGGCACATACATATCGATAATTACCTTAAACGTGAATGGATTAAATGCTCCAACCAAAAGACACAGCCTTGGTAAATGTATACAAAAACAAGACCCATATATATGCTGGCCAGAAGAGACCCACTGCACACCTAGGGACACATACAGGGTGAAAGTTAGGTGATAGAAAAAGATATTCCATGCAAATGGAAATACAAACAAAGCTGGAGTAGCAATACTCATATCAGATAAAATAGACTTTAAAATAAAGACTGTTACAAGAGACAAGGAAGGACACTACATAATGATCAAGGGATCAATCCAAGAAGAAGATATAACAATTATAAATATATATGTGCCCAACACAGGAGCACCTCAATACATAAGAAACTGCTAACAGCTCTACAAGAGGAAATTGACAGTAACACAATAATTGTGGGGGACTTTAACACCTCACTTACACCAATGGAGAGATCATCCAAACAGAAAATTAATAAGGAAACACAAGATTTAAATGACACAACAGACCAGATAGATTTAATTGATATTTATAGGACATTCCATCCAAAAACAGCAGATTACACTTTCTTCTCAAGTGCACATGGAACATTCTCCAGGACAGATCACATATTGGGTCACAAATCAAACCTCAGTAAATTTAACAAAACTGAAATAATATCAAGCATCTTTTCACCACAAGGCTATGAGAATAGAAATGAATTACAGGGAAAAAAATGTAAAAAAACACATAAACACATGGAGGCTAAAAAATATGTTACTAAATAACCAAGAGATCACTGAAGAAATCCAAGAGGAAATAAAAAAACCAAGAGACAGGGCTTCCCTGGTGGCGCAGTGGTTGAGAGTCCGCCTGCCGATGCAGGGGACACGGGTTCATGCCCTGGTCTGGGAAGATCCCACATGCCGCGGAGCAGCTAGGCCCGTGAGCCATGGCCGCTGAGCCTGCGCGTCCGGAGCCTGTGCTCCGCAACGGGAGATGCCACAACAGTGAGAGGCCCGTGTACCACAAAAATAAATTAATTAATTAATTCTAAAAAAAATACCTAGAGACAAATGACAATGAAAACACGACGATTCAAAACCTATAGGATGCAGCAAAAGCAGTTCTAAGAGCGAAGTTTATAGCTATACAAGCCTACCTCAAGAAACAAGAAAAATATCAAATAAACAATCTAACCGTACACCTAAAGAAACTAGAGAAAGAAGAACAAACAAAACCCAACGTTAGCAAAAGGAAAGAAATCATAAAGATCAGAGCAGAAATAAATGAAATAGAAACAAAGAAAACAATAGCAAAAATCAATAAAACTAAAACCTGGTTCTTTGAGAAGATAAACAAAACTGATAAACCATTAGCCAGACTCATCAAGAAAAAGAGGGAGAGGACTCAAATCAATAAAGTTAGAAATGAAAATGGAGAAGTTACAACAGATGTCGCAGAAATAGAAAGCATCCTAAGAGACTACTACAAGCAACTCTATGCCAATAAAATGGACCATCTGGAAGAAATGGACAAGTTCTTAGAAAGCTATAACCTTCCAAGACTGAATGAGGAAGAAATATAAAATATGAACAGACCCATCACAAGGAATGAAATTGAAACTGTGCTTAAAAATCTTCCAACAAAAAAACTCCAGGGCAGATGGCTTCACAGGTGAATTCTATCAAACGTTTAGAGAAGAGCTAACACCTATCCTTCTCAAACCCTTGCAAAAAACTGCTGAGGAAGGAAAACTCCCAAACTCATTCTATGAAGTCACCATCACCCTGATACAAAAACCAGACAAAGATACCACAAAAAAAGAAAATTACACACCGGTATCACTGATGAATATAGATGCAAAAATTCTCAACAAAATACTAGCAAACAGAATCCAACAACACATTGAAAGGATCATACATCATGATCAAGTGGGATTTATCCCAGAGATGCAAGGATTCTTCAATATACACAAATCAATCAATATGATACACCATATTAACAAACTGAAGAAGAAAAACCGTATGATCATCTCAGTAGATACAGAAAAAGCTTTTGACAAAACTCAACACCCATTTATGATAAAAACTCTTAAGAAAGTGGGCATAGAGGGAACTTACTTCAACATACTAAGGGCCATATATGACAAACCCACAGCAAACGTCATTCTGAATGGTGAAAAACTGAAAGCATTTCCTCTAATATCAGGAAGAAGACAAGGGTGTCCACTCTCACCACTGTTATTCAACATAGTTTTGGAAGTCCTAGTCACAGCAATTAGAGAATAAAAAGAAATAAAAGGAATACAAATTGGAAAAGGAGAAGTAAAACTGTCACTGTTTGCAGATGACATGACACTATACATAGAGAATCCTAAAGATGCCACCAGAAAACTACTAGAGCTAATCAATGAATTTGGTAAAGTTGCAGGATACAAAATTAATGCACAGAAATCTCCTGCATTCCTATACACTAATGACGAAAAATCTGAAAGAGAAATTAAGGAAACACTCCCATTTACCACTGCAACAAAAAGAATAAAATACCTAGGAATAAACCTACCTAGGGAGACAAAAGACCTGTATGCAGAAAACTATAAGACACTGATGAAAGAAATTAAAGACGATACTAACAGATGAAGAGATATACCATGTTCTTGGATTGGGAGAATCAACATTGTGAAAATGGCTATACTACCCAAAGCAGTCTACATATTCAATGCAATCCCTATCAAATTACTAATGGCATTTTTGTTTGTTTTGTTTTTATTTATTTATTTTTGGCTGTGTTGGGTCTTCGTTTCTGTGCAAGGGCTTTCTCTAGTTGGGGCAAGTGGGGGCCACTCTTCATCACGGTGCTCGGGCCTCTCACTATCGTGGCCTCTCTTGTTGCGGAGCACAGGCTCCAGACACGCAGGCTCAGTAGCTGTGGCTCACGGGACTAGTTGCTCCGCGGCATGTGGGATCTTCCCAGACCAGGGCTCGAACCTGTGTCCTCTGCATTGGCAGGCAGATCTCAACTACTGCGCCACCAGGGAAGCCCCACCAATGGCATTTTTTGTAGAACTAGAACAAAAAATGACCTCGAATAGCCAAGGCAGTCTTGAGGGAAAAAAACGGAGCTGGAGGAATCAGACTCCCTGACTTCAGACTATGCTACAAAGCTACAGTAATCAAGACAATATGGTACTGGTACAAAAACAGAAATATAGATCAATGGAACAGGATAGAAAGCCCAGAGATAAACCCACGCACCTATAGTCAATTAATCTATGGCAAAGGAGGCAAGGATATACAATAGAGAAAAGACAGCCTCTTCAATAAGTGGTGCTGGGAAAACTGGACAGCTACATGTAAAAGAATGAAATTAGAACACTCCCTAACACCATACACAAAAATAAAGTCAAAGTGGATCAAAGACCTAAATGTAAGGCCAGACACTATAAAACTCTTAGAGGAAAACATAGACAGAACACTTTGACATAAATCACAGCAAGATCCTTTTTGACCCACCTCCTAGAGCAAGTGGAAATAAAAACAAAAATAAACAAATGGGACCTAATGAAACTTAAAACTTTTGCACAGCAAAGGAAACATAAACAAGACGAAAAGTCAACCCTCACAATGGGAGAAAATATTTGCAAACGAAGCAACTGACAAAGGATTAATCTCCAAAATACACAAAAAGCTCATGCAGGTCAACATCAAAAAAACAAACAACCCAATCCAAAAATGAGCAGAAGAGCTAAATAGACATTTCTCCATAGAAGACATACAGATGGCCAAGAAGCACATGAAAAGCTGCTCAATATCACTAATTATTAGAGAAATGTAAATCAAAACTACAATGAGTTATCACCTCACACCAGTTAGAATGGGCATCATCAGAAAATCTACACACAACAAATGCTGGAGAGGGTGTGGAGAAAAGGGAACCCTTTTGCACTGTTGGTGGGAATGTAAATTGATACAGCCACTATGGAGAACAGTATGGAGGTTCCTTAAAGAACTAAGAACAGAATTACCATATGACCCAGCAATCCCACTACTGGGCGTATACCCAGAGAAAAAAAAGACACATGCACCCCAATGTTCACTGCAGCACTATTTACAACAGCCAGGTCATGGAAGCAACCTAAATGCCCATCAACAGACGAATGGATAAAGAAGATGTTGTACATATATACAATGGAATATCACTCAGCCATAAAAAGGAAAGAAATTGGGTCATTTGTAGAGACGTGGATGAATCTAGAGACTGTCATACAGAGTGAAGTAAGTCAGAAAGAGAAAAACAAATATCGTATATTAACGCATATATGTGGAACCTAGAAAATCGTACAGATGAACTGGTTTGCAGAGCAGAAATTGAGACACAGAAGTAGAGAACAAACATATGGACACCACGCGGGGAAAGTGGTGGGGGGTGGGGGGGGTGTGATGTATTGGGTGATTGGGATTCACATGTATACACTGATGTGTATAAAATGGATGACTAATAAGAAAATAAAGGAAGAAAGAAAGAAAAGAAAAGAAAAAACCTGTGGTGCACAGGATTTGGTTTTCAGGCAATAGTTTGCCCTGGTGTAGTCTAATTGAGAGGACTTGCTCCTGAATATAATAGAATAATACTTGAAGATTATTAGAAACAAATGAGGAAATATTTTTCAACAGAGTTTAGAAATTACAAATGTATTGTCAGTGGGTGTCAAAGTAATAATGTTTAATACTTAGATGAGATACCTCTTTCTAACCCCAAAGGAATTATAATTACATATCCAAACTTTTTCACACACAGAAGGCAAACACAATTATTCTCTTTATATATACGTCCTCTTAAAGAGAAATTTCTGAAGCTATCCTTCCATTCCTAACAATCTCATTGTACAAAATCCCACTTTTTCTGATAATGTAAAGAAATACATTGGTTAGTGCCAATCTAATATTTTGCCTAAGTGAATGACATCATCCTTTGAGTTTAGCTAAATTATAAGAAGGTAGGATGCTTTAGGAGTCAAGAAAAGGCATAAGGGCAGCTTAGTAAGATAATAAATAATTTCACTTTATAACAATATGGAACTGGAGTGTTTGCAAGATGGAATAATTTAAAAGAATGAGGGTTAGATGATTATTTTTGGAAGTGACTTTGTCCTAATTCTGGCCAATAATTTGTAAAAGGAAACCTACTGGAGACTACCTGGAAAGGATTTTCTCATTAAGGAAAAAAAGGAGGGAGGGAAGGAAGGAAGGAAGGAAGGAAGGAAGGAAGGAAGAAAGGAAGGAAGGAAGGAAGAAAGGAAGGAAGAAAGGAAGGACAGAAGGGAAAAAGTATTCCTTCCATGTTTCTTCTATAGCATGTTAACTTTTTCCTCTTGCAAATTTTTTCATAGTCCTTAAAACAGTGTTACATTTCCAGGCACCAATGAAGAAAGCAAACTGAAATGTGTTTGTGAGGAAAAGAGTGAGGAAAGCCTTCGCAGAGGGTCTTCAGTAGTTTTATACCTAAAATGTTACATATCACAACTGCAGCATAAAGGAAGAATGGTAAGGGACCTATTTGGTTGTAAGGCTATATTTTACTTGAAGTAAAATATTATCTCAAGTAGAATACAGAAGTTAGGTGTGTATACTGTAATCCTCTACAGCAGTGCATAAAAACCATAGAAGAAATATAATGAAAAATTCAATAGATAAATTAAATGCAATACTAAAGTAATTTAAATAATCAAAAGACAAGAAAGAAACAAAAAAAGACAGATAGTACAAATAGAAAATTAATAATAAAAAGGTAGACTTACATTTAACCAAATCAACAATTTTATTAAATGTAAGTGGTCTAACACACTTTATTAAAAGAGATTGTCATGTTGAATTATTTTAAAAGACCAGAATATATGCCGCCTTCAAATATAAGTACTTGAAATATAATGATAAGAGGTTCAAGGGAAAAAATAGGAAAAGATTCATCACGCAAGCCCTAATAAAAGGAAGCTGGAGTGGTTATATTAATATCTGAAAAGTAGGTTTCAAAAAACAGAGAAATTAGCAGAAATAAAAAAGGATATTATGTAATGATAAAACTGACAATTCATCAGAAAAATCTAATAATACTAAATGTGCCTACAACTAACAACAGAGCTTCAAAATATGTGAAGCAGTAACCATTCATCTAAAAGGAGAAATAGGCAAAACCACAACTTCAGTTAGGGATTTCAATGCTCATTTCTCAGTAATCAATAGAACAGGTAGACAGAAAATCAGTAAGAATATGGAAGACCTGAAGAAAACTATCAAGCAACTTGTCATTTGTAGAACACTCCACCCAACATCAGAAAGAATACACTTTCTTTTCAGGTACACATGGAACATTCACCAAGAAAGACCATATTTTGGATGAGAAAAAAAACTTTATTAAATTTAAAAGACTGAAGTTATATTCCTTGACCATAATGGAAATAAAAACAAAATTTTAAAAAACAGAAAGGTATATGTTAAAACTCAAACACTTTGATAATAAACAATATATTTCTAAATAATCCCCAAGTCAAACAATAAGTCACAAGGAAAATTTAAAAAAATTGTACTGAATAAAAATGGAAATACAACATATCAAAAATTGAGGGATGCAGATAAAGAATTGCATAGAGGGAAATTTATACTGTAAACTCTATTTTAGAAAGAAGAAAGAAATCAAATTAATAACCTAAACTTCCAACTTCAGAAACTAGATATAAAGAGCAAACAAAACTCAATTCATGCAGAAGGAAGGAAATAATAACTGTAAGGCCAGAAATTGATGAAATTTAAAACGATTAAATCATAGGGAAAAGCTATTAAATCAAAAGCTGCTTGATTGAAAAGATCAATAGGATCAATAAAAGTGACAGGCCTCTAGTAAAAATGAGGAAAAAAAAGATGACTCAATTAGCATCATCAGAAACAAAAGGGTGAATATTACAGACATTATTAGGATACTAAAAGAATACTATAAACCACCCTGTGAGCATACGTTCAACAAATTAGATAAACTGGACCAGTTCCTTGAAAGACACAAATTACAAAAATGATTTCAAGAAAATTTAAATAACTGGAATTATCCTCTATTGAACAAATTGAATTCATAGTTTAAAACCCTCTGAAACAATAAAACTCCACGCACAGATTGTTTTATTAGTAAATTCTACCAATAATTTAAAAATGATACCAAGTCTACGAAATATCTTCCAGAAAACAGAAAAGATATTTCCCAAACCATTTTATAAGGCAACCATTTATAAGGCAACCACTTTAATCTCAAAACTAGATAAAGAAAGTAAATGAGAATAGTGCAGTCCAATATCTCTCATGAACACAAACATCTTCTATAAAATATTAGCCAAATGAATACAATATATAAAAAGAATGCTACATCATGATCATATGGGGTTTATCTCAAAAATGCAAAGTTGCTTCAACATTCAAAAATAAATCAGCATATTAAAATCACCATATTAACAGATTAAACAAGGAGAAGACACCTAACCATCCCAACAGAAATTGATAAAATTCAATATCCATTCACAATAAAAACTCCCTGGACATTATGTATAGAAGGAAAATTCTGAACCTGATAAAGGGCATCTACAAATAACTAAATCTATCTTCATACTTAATGGTGAAAATTGAATGTTTTTTTACCCGAGAGCAGGAATAAGGCAAGGATATCTATTCTTTTTACTGCTCCTCAACACTGTATTAGCGGCTCTAGATAGTGTCATAAGACCCAAAAAAAAAGTCAGTTTTCCCTAAATTGATCTAGAGATTTCGCACCACCCAATTAAAATCTCAGCAGATTTTGTAAATATAATCAAACTAATTTTACAATTTATATGGGAAAACAAATGTATGAGAAAAGCCAAACTATTTTTCCAATAGAAAAGTCTGAGGCATCACATTACCCATTTTAAGACTGACGGCTGACCTACAGTTCTTAAAACATTGTGCCATTAGTGAAAAGATAGACACAGAAAGGACAGAACAGATAATGCTGAGTTAGACCCACACAAATAGAATCAATTGATTTTTACCAAGCTGCATAGACAATTTAATAGAGAAAGGATACTTTTTCAACAAATGATGCTGAAACAATTGAATATCCATATGAATGGATCCAAACAAAAGAACTTCAACCTATATATTTCATTCAGTACAAAATATTTACTTCAAAATGGAACAAAAGCTTAAATATAAAACATAAAACTAAAAATTCTTAAAAGAAAACATAAGAGAAATCTTTATAGCCTTGGATTACGCAAAGAGTTCCTAAATAAGACAACAAAAGCATGATTTGTAAAAAGAAATAATTGGTAAGTTGGATTTCACTGATATTTAAAGTGTTTTCCCCACAAAAGATTTAAAATTCTAGCCAAGTATTGGGACAAAAATATCCAAATCAAATATCTGACAAAGGATTTCTATCTAGAATATATAAACTCAAAAATAAAAAAATTAAAATTAAATGGGTGAGAGACCTAAATAGATTCTTTACAAAGATAGATATGGCAAGTGCTCATATGCAAAAGATGTCCAACAAAAATAGTTATAGAGAATTGCAAATTTAAAAATATGAGGAACCACTACACCCCTATTAGAATAAATTTTTTTTTTTTTTTAAGTAACAGAGAAAACAGAAAAAAGTTAACAATAATATGGGCTGCTGAGGATGCCTTTTGCTGGTGGGAATGCAAATTGATACAACCATCCTGGAGTAAATACAGTTGTACCACTTTTATTAAGTTAAATATACACTTATATGACTCAGCAATCCACTTTTAGATATTTACCCTAGAATAATGTTCATGGAATATTTATCAGTTTTGAGATATTTTTGTTTGTCATACCTGTGGGTATTACTGGCATCTAGTTGGTAGAGGGCAGGGATGCTGCAAAACATCCTACAATCCCCAGGATAGTCCCCTATAACAAAGAATTATCCAGTACAAAGTATATCAGTGCTGAGGTTGAGAAACCCTGTCCTAGAAAAATGAAAGGTTTGTTATACAAAAACCTGCATATGAATAGCATTATTCATTATTGCTCCAAAACAGGAAACAACCCAAATATCTTACAATTGGTGATTGTAAGAATCACAAATTGTGATTCATCCATATAATAAAATACTAC
Organism: Orcinus orca; assembly: GCF_937001465.1. NCBI lineage: Eukaryota > Metazoa > Chordata > Mammalia > Artiodactyla > Delphinidae > Orcinus > Orcinus orca. The sequence goes on from NC_064567.1 coordinate 81,740,902, forward strand.
TTAGAATAAAAAAGAACGAACTATTTATACATGAAACAACATGAATGAATTTCAAATGCATTATGCTAAGTGAAAATGTCAGTCTCAAGATTATATAATGGATGATGCTATTCATATGACATTCTCTTAAATAAAAACTAAAGGGGCAGGGAAGTATCAGTGGTTGCCAGGGGTTAGCAATGGAGGAAGTGTTTGACTATGAAGGACAGTATGAGGGGTAACAGAATTGCCCTGTATCCCTTCTTTGGTGGTGGTTATACCAATCTATGAATATGTTAAAATTCATAAAACTGCATAACGAAAAAAAAAGAAATTTACTGTATGTAAATTTTTTAAACAATTAAAAAAGCAGACAAATCTTAAGAAACTGACAAAAGTGGAAATTATATACATATATTTTAAATTATTATACTTCTTAATGAGATATTGTGTTAAAAGAATATACACTGGAGCAATGATACCTGGGTTCAAATTCCAGCTCTGCCACTTAGCCCTATGATCTTGGACAATTAGCCTAACCTTTCTGAATGTTAGTATCCTCATCTGTAGAGTGTGAATAATAATAGTTTCTACCTCATAGATTTGTTATGAGTTAATATGCAATTACATACTTAAAATATTGCTTGATGGACCATAAATACACTAGGAAAATTAGCAATTTTTTATTATAAATGACACAAGATTTATAGAGTACATACTCTTACATCAATTGTTGTTTAACCTGGAAGAATTTGAAAGACATGCTTAATAAGTTAATAATTTTAATACATTTTAATCAAATTTAAATCAAGAAAATACTATGTTGGAAATTATTAAATATGTTACATCTTATAATTTTCTGTCTTAATTATTCCAGGTTGACAGATTTTCATGAAATCCACCAATGTCTGCATTTTCCACTTACTACATCAAGAATATCTTTCCGGGCTTCCCTGGTGGCGCAGTGGTTGAGAGTCCACCTGCCGATACAGGGGACACGGGTTCATGCCCCGGTCCGGGAAGATCCCACATGCCATGGAGCACCTGGGCCCGTGAGCCATGGCCGCTGGGCCTGCGCATCTGGAGCCTGTGCTCCGCAATGGGAGAGGCCGCAGCAGTGAGAGGCCCGCGTACCACAAAAAAAAAAAAAAAAAAAAAAGAATATCTTTCCATTTCAGTAGTTTGTATCTAAAACATCCTTTGAAAGGCCTGATTTTTTTCATATAGACATTGTATAATTTTTTTAACTGACACCCCACTTCTGAACATTTAGATCATTTTCAAGGTTTTCAAAAACCATATTTTTTCTCTATAGAATTAATTTTCTACTAAGTTGGAGCTTTTGGCTATTGCTTCCCCAAGACATTGTATCAACATCTTTTTAAAAAATCAAAGCTCTATCATTTTGTAGTTGCCAGTTATTAAATATCCTTAGCAAGAATTCCCATTCCACCTTTAAAAACAGTATGAGAAGATAATGTAGTAAGTAATTTTGAGAATACAAATTTATGTTTTCAAGACCATAAACAAGGTAAATAAACAAGGCAACTTGCCCCAGTTCTACCCTCTCTGAAGAATAAATTTGTAACTTCATCTTAAAAAGCAATCTCAGGCTCTGTGTTCTACTCATTCACCTTTGATTCACAGGTCCCAGCCTAGACAGCCATGGAGGGTAAGTCAGTCACCTGCTCCGAAAGTGGACTCTTTTTTCCAAGAGATAGCATGACATTTATTATTTGCAGTGGCCCAGGTCAGGTTTCCACCATGAATCTTTAGAACATGTCAAAATAATCTGAGCTAGATTGATGCAACCACTGTGGAGAGCAGTATGGAGTTTCCTTAAAAAACTAAAAATAGACTTATCATATGATCCAGCAATCCCACTCCTGGGCATATATCCAGAGGAAACTCTAATTTGAAAAGATACATGCACACCAATGTTCATAGCAGCACTATTTAAAATAGCCAAGACATGGAAGCGACCTAAATGTCTATTGACATATGAATGAATGGATAAAGAGGATGTGGTACATATATACAATGGAATATTACTCAGCCATAAAGAAAGAATGAAATAATGCCATTTGCAGCAACATGGATGGGCCCAGAGATTATCATATTAAGTGAAGTACGTCAGACAGAGAAAGACAAATATCACATGATATCACATGATATGTGGAATCTTAAACAATGGTACAAATGAACTTAGTTACTAAACAGAATTAGACTCACAGATATAGAAAACAAACTTATGATTACCAAAGGGGAGATCGGGGAGTGGGAGAGATAAATTAGGAGTTTAGGAGTAACATATACACATTGCTATATATAAAATAGGTAAACAACAAGGACCTGCTGTATAGCACAGGGAACTATACTCAGTATCTTGTAATAGCCTATATTGGAAAAGAATCTGAAAAAGAATACATATATATGTATATATATGTATAACTGAGTCACTTTCCTGGCACTTGAAACACAACATTGTAAATTAACTATACTTCAATTATATATATAAATAAACAATTTGAGCTATACCTCATTGGTTAAGAGAATATGAGTTTTTAAGGTGTCTGAATTGCACACTTTCTAATTGTGTTATCTAAGAACAGAAACAAAACACCTTGTCCAACAATATTCTCCTCACTAGACTAAAAGCTCTTCAAACCAGGATTTGTATCCTACTCATTTCATACCCCCGAAACATGCATAATGCTCAAATATTATTAAATAATTGCCTAGTGGAGGTATTTTTAAATTAAAGGTATATGTACATGTGTTAGATGCTTAGATTTACTGAAAGGAAGATGGTATAAAAATCTTCTAAACCTTAAACTTCGTTGTATGAAAATATGATCATATAACCGTATAAAGAAATAATTGTTCAAATAAGCCACAAACTCTTCCATTTTTCTCATTTGTAGTTGAACTGTGATATCATTATTGCCCTTAAAATGAAGTATATATGTCAAATATATATATATATATATATCAAAACTTCCACAAACAAGTACTAAACAGCAAGGAAAATATATTAACTTGTGGGAGTTAGTATATTTATATATGTTATCAATCATCCACATTAAGTGAAATTTCTACTTTCTCAGTTACAGAATTTCTAATTATCTTATTTGCTTTTGTGCAATTTTGAAATTTGTAATTTAGAGATTATGTAAACTCTACTATCTGACATTAATTACTTGTACTCAAGGTGATGGCCCCAGCTGCTAATTTAGTTAAATAGTTATTAAAAAATTTAAAAGGAAACCAGATGGATAATTCTAACTCTTCTGTTGGATAAGCACTTATTATTTTTGATAGTTTATTAGCTTCTCCAAATTCTCATTAGAGAATATTAATCATTCTAGGTTAATCTGGCAATCAAAAATAAATATCTTAAGTCTTTTTTTTTTAATTTGTCAGGTGATCATATGTTAGGGACAATCATGAAAACTGAGCAGGAACATGTTGGGAAGCATAACACCATAAATTTACAGCTGGACTTATGTTGGCTGAGAGATTGATGACCTGCTTGTTAATGTGGGAGAAATATACATAGGGCATATTGAGTTACTGTAGTGTGGGTAGTTTGATGTGCTGTGATGTGTTATGTTAGAACCACTCTGTTTGACCTCTGCTCAGTGATGCATTAAAAATGTAAAGTATTGTACTTCCTTAGAAAGTAGACTCAATGCACTGCAACCCCATGCTGGTTGTTACCCAAAGCAAGCATGGTTAAATTATACACATCTCTTGGTTTTAAAGGAAGGAAAAAATAGGAGGAGGAGACACATTTCTCATGGATTAACATCTTCTGATCTATTTTTGCAACTAACCTAATACAAATTCAGTAAATCATTTTTTTCAGGGTTGAAAAGAAAAATCTTTTATGTCCGGGCTTTTAATGTTGAACAGATCTGAAAAAAAAGTCCTAGCAAATCAAGGGTCTCTTTAAATATAAATGTTTCACATCATATGAGCATACAAATCATGTTTATTGCAAAAGTAACTTTGAGATTCTTCCCAAGGATTTTTAAAGCACCTCTTTTATATCTGTATTCTTCAACATAAACATACACACAGACTCTGTGACATGTGTTTACTCCTATACTAAGTTCCTAATGGTTCTGAATCATATAAGTTCTTTCTGGGTAAAGATCTTGTCTCCATCTCCCATAGTATTTACATAGTCTTGTATTTAAAAGAGCAGATTCTAAATAAATGGTGAAAGCACAATGACTGTAAAAATGAAGAAATAACTTGAGTAACTTGAATTCTATCTTTCTATGTAACCACTTGAGTTTTTACTTACATTTAAATTTTTTAGATAAAATAGACTGTGTACATGAAAGGGGTAATGTGCTTTGGGGAGTAGCAATAAAGTATGTATTTCAAATGATATAAAATATTTATTGAATGTGAATAATATTTTTAAAGCTTAAATGTTATTCTCTTTAAAATTGATTTTGAATTAAAAGATGATTTAAAATTATTAGTGACTGTTACAAGATTATTATTGATAGACTTTTGTTATGGAAATATAGGAGATATTTAAAAATTATCTGCTTGGGTATCAATTATGCAATGTATGCTTTTGTTTAATCAAAAGGGGAGAAGAAGCTGGGGTGGAAAATGTAGAAGGTGTTATAGTACCTAACAGTTTCTATCACATCAGAACATTTCCATTTCTTTAGTATTTTTTTAAATAGTTGCTTCTTTTTCCTCTTTTTTCATGATTAAAGCATCTCATTCAGACTGTAATTATTATGTATGAGGCTTGATTAAAAATGTTTTATTTTTTCAGATGTACTTGTTTCAAGGCTTGGGAAATAATAAATTCCTCCTGGCTTGAGTTATTAACATTGAACCATGTCTTCAAATTGACACTTAGACTAGACTACAAAGGACACATTTTTAGACTGTCTGTAAGTTGCGCTTTTTGAAAGCCAACAGAATGTAAAACCTTGCTTATTATATAAAATTCAATTTACTCTATATTTTAAATATAAATAGTATTATATATTTCCATACATGAACCCCTGAGGCTGAAGTTTCTATTGAACTTTTGACTTGTCTTTGAAATTTGACAGGAGCCATTAAGAAACTGATATTGAATCATCCATTATGGAAAAACTCAATAAATTTAAAAAATGAATTAAAAATATCAACTCAAGGACTTCCCTGGTGGCGCAGTGGTTGAGAGTCTGCCCGCTAATGCAGGGGACACGGGTTCGAGCCCTGGTCTGGGACGATCCCACATGCCACGGAGCAACTAGGCCCGTGAGCTACAACTACTGAGCCTGCACGTCTGGAGCCTGTGCTCCGCAACAGGAGAGGCCGCGACAGTGAGAGGCCCGCGCACCGCGATGAAGAGTGGCCCCCGCTTGCCACAACTAAAGAAAGCCCTCGCACAGAAATGAAGACCCAACACAGCAAAAATTAATTAATTAATTAATAAACTCCTATCCCCAACATCTTAAAAAAAAAATCAACTCAATAAATGTAACTGTTAATTGGAATTTGTTTATCTAACATGTTATTAACTAAAATGACATGTCTGTGGAATCCAGTGATTTTCTGGGTTACTTCACATAGGAGGTTGGTGGTGGATGTAATTGGAAGTTTTATAGGAAGCAGAAAAGAACACTAGAAAGTGACTGGAGAAGAGAAATTAAATCAGATTTATGAGAGATAAAAAATTAAGAAAATAATTAAAATAAATTATAAAATAAAGAATTAAGATTTGTTTCTAAATAAAAAACAAATCAGGCATAGAACAATGAATACAGTATTAAATTGTTAAAATGAGATTGATGTTGAGTCCCATTATATTGCTGATGTCAAACAAAGAATATTTATGTAAAGCTCTAGTCTTTTATGGTAACCAGAGTTAAAAACACACACACAAATATTGCTATTTGGGAGTAGTACTTCTAAGAATATAATGATCCAACTTTCCATGACCTTGATTATCAGGTTAACTTTAAAGTTTTATTCTGGGGCTTAGTAAAATGAGCCACACATTTCCCCACATCAATGTGGGCTTGCCTCTCCTCCATTCCTTTCTTTTCCTTGGTTTTAGACTCCCTCATTTGTGATCAATTTTTCTTCTTCATTATTCCTGTTTCTTACTTCATCTTTTGGTCTAAGTTGGTTACCTAAGCATTCCTCTCCACTCCCTACTTCTGGTGATATGGAATATTTGAGTTTTCAGGAACAAATGAGTAACCTTTGCGTGAAAATGTAACTAATAGTAGAATAGCTCTGTGTTTGCTTTCATGTTAGCTATTCAATGTTGGTTATTCATTTACAAGTTCTCTTCCAGAGTAAAGTACTTAGGAAGAACTGGTTCAGAATGTAGTCTTTGTTTTCAAGCCTTCCTTTTATCTTGGTTTGTTCCCTATGTCCTCATGCCTGAAGCAGTCACTCTGTTCTTATACGTCAAACTGTTACAATTACCTTCACATTCTACTGGAAAAGTCATCACTTCACAAACTCCCACTCAGTGTCTCTGTATCACTGGGAATGAAGCATAGTTGATATGATTTCCCACCAATTCAGCACTAAAGTCAGAAATATAATGCATGGCTTAAAAGTCTCAGGCTTGCAGCCACTTCTATTGAAGGATACAAGTTCAGGGACTAAGTATACATGCATGCAATGATGTTGTGAATATATGGAGCCCTGAGGATTTAAACAGGCAAGGCAAAGCAAAATAGAACACATATTATAAAAATGTGCTGGAAGAGAGGTATAACTACCTGTTGTGACAAATCTGGAAGGAGTTATCTATTTATTGATTCAGCTACTAAACATTTTTCACTAAAGATTAAAAAATATGTGGGTAACATTAAACCACAGTTTGAGATTATTAACAATATTCTTACATAATGAATACATAAAACATTCCAGACTTTCGGTTTTCAAAAAAATGTGTCTTTTAAAAATATCAAAATAATATAAAAGCAATATAATATTACTTGGAAGGAAAAAAAAGAAACAAAATCATCCATACGTTCTCTTATGGGTTATGTCCCCTCAAAATTCATAAGTTGAAATCCTAACTGTCAGTCCCTTACAATGTGACTTTATTTGGAAATAGATTCCTTGCAGATGTAGTTAGTTATAGTAAAATGGGATCATGAGAGTGGGTCCTAATCCAATGTGACTGGTGTTCTTATTAAAAAAAAAAAACAAATTTTGGACACAGGGGCATGCACACAGGGAGAATATTACATGAAGAGGCATACGTGGAAGACAGCCATCTATAAGCCAAGGTGAGAGAGCAGAAACAGGTCCTTCTCTCATAGCTGCCAGAATGAACCAACACTACTGACACTTTGATCTCAGACATCTAGCCTCCAAAACTATAAGACAATAAACTTCTGCTGTTTAAGCCACCTAGGTTTGGTACTTTCTACAGCAGCCCTAGCAACCTAATGTACCTTCATTACCCAGACATAATTTCTGTAAACATTTGTGATAAATTCTTTAATCTGTGACCTCTTTATGTTTGTTTGTCAGTATGTATTTTCTTCCACATAAAAATAAATTGTGAACAAATATTGTAAGGCTACAGCAGTGAGTTTTTGCGTCCTAGTATTAAGTCTATCATCTTCCCTCCACTGGTAATGATACACCAATTTTAGTACTAAGCTAAATGATAACATTTCCCAGGCTCCTTTGTACAAAGGGATATTAGCCAAAAGATTGTGTGAGACTGTCAAGAACTGCAAAGTTTCTAGATTTTAAACTTCCTGTAAGCAAGCAAGTTAGCCTACTATAGTCTCTTAGAAGCTAGCTGAAGATATGAGATTCCTGTGTCAGAAATAAAGGATCTATTCCTCACAGCAATAGCAGTGGTCAGAATACCAGTTTTCTTTTCCTAGTTTTCCGAGAGCCAATTCTAAGCCCTTCCCCAGGGCTACAAGAAGAGGGCCAGGCAAAACCGCCACTCGTGAAGCTGAAATTTTCATTAACAGTCAGTAAGCCTAAACACCTTCTGCCTAGGAAGGAGACACTGTTTCTTCTGAGCCTGCTTTCTTAAAAACATTCTTAAAAAGAGAGACTAGCAGCTATGTTCTGAGGTGCAGTCATGTTCTGAGTCTGGCAGCCATGTTCCTAGAATGACAGCAGGAAGAGAGGAAACTGAAGTCCACACCAGTACTGGCCTGCCTGTTCTCAGGGTTCTTTTATGAATAAGAAAATTTAATTTCTATAACTAAATCACTGTTCTTTTGGCATTTTCTGTTTCATGATCCAAACCTAATTCTAACTGATATCCAGTCAATAAAACTTGTATTTAAAACATCATTTTTCATAATTGTAAAGGAATTCATCATATAGTTATATCATCATTTATCTAGTCCCTTTTTCTTGTGCCCCCTTATTCTGCCTTCATTTTTCTTTTACTCCAATAAAAAGCTTTGATGCACTTCGTTATCATTAAAATTATTTCCTTAAGATTGGTTAAGAGTTTTCTTTTTTGTTGTGGGTTTTGTGTAGTATAATTTTATTTTATGTAAATATGTGCATATGTAGACAAAACAACAAAATCTTAAGTTTATAAAATCAAATCACCATATCCATCTCTGCCTTTTCTCTTCTCTCTCTACATATATACAAAATACCAGCACAAAATTTAAGTCTTAAGAGGTAACAGCACTTGAACATTTCTATTCACAGCTCTTCTGAAGTTAAACTGTATAGCTCTAAATGGCATGCTTTTATTATACCATAGTTGATTAAATTTAACCCATATCCGATGAGATCCTTCAATGAATTTAAAGTTATTTTACTTTACTTACTCTTCTCCTCTTTCCCTTCTTTTTCCAAATTTGGTTACATGCATGTATATGTCTTATTTCTTAATTTAAAAGACATTTATTGGAGTATAACTGCTTCATAATACTGTGTTAGTTTCTGTTGCACAACAAAGCGAATCAGCCATATGCATAGATATACCCCCATTTCCCCTCCCTCTTGAGCCTCCCTCTCATCCTCCCTCTCCCACACCTCTAGGGTATCACAAAGCACCGGAGCCAATCACCCTGTGCTATGCTGCTGCTTCCCACTATCCAACTATTTTACATTTGGTAGTGTGTGTATATATGTCGATGCTACTCTCACTTCGCCCCAGCTTCCCCCTTCCACCACATGTCCTCAAGTCCATTCTCTATGTCTACCTCTTTATTCCTGCCCTGCAACTAGGTTCATCAGTACCATTTTTTTATTTTTTAGATTCCATATATATGCATTAGCATACGGTATTTGCTTTTCTCTTTCTGACTTACTTCACTCTGTAGGACAGGCTCTAGGTCTATCCACCTCACTACAAATAACTCAATTTCGTTTCTTTTTATGGCTGAGTAATACTCCATTGTATATATGTGCCACATCTTCTTTAACCATTCATCTGTGGATGGACATTTAGGTTGGTTCCATGTCCTGGCTATTGTAAATAGTGCTGCAATGAACATTGTGGTACATGTCTTTTTGAATTATGGTTTTCTCAGGGTTCTGCCAATTGCTAATGCTCATAAAACCAACTTCTTTTATTTACCCAATAGACATGTACCAACATTGTGGTACATGTCTTTTTGAATTATGGTTTTCTCAGGGTTCTGCCAATTGCTAATGCTCATAAAACCAACTTCTTTTATTTACCCAATAGATGAGCTTTTCTACTAACAACAGATAAGCTTAATCAACAAAGAGAGGTAAATGAGCCTATTTGGATAGAATTAATATTGATAGGTCTTCTTATCGAAGTTGAATAATAGAGTTGTATTTATTAATTAAAGACTATGTTAGTGTATTTGATAATGCAGAAAAGACCAGGTCTTATCCCCTGAGTAGCTTCTATCTTAGTAATTCACAGTGCTTTTACTGCTTCAGATAATGATTCAGGATGTTAATATATTAAATGTAATGTATCTTGATAGATATGCTGCATAAAAGGCATAGAAAATTTATTTTAAGGGTTACTATCCATAGGCATAATTCATATACATAATATTTTTTCTTTGTCTTTTTTAAAATGGTGAATTCAGGCCTCTTGCTCCTTATAGCTTCCCTGCACACAGCTCTGCTTGTAACTAGAAGATGAATAACAGAAATAGCAGCTCTATGTGTGTGTGTGTGTGTGTGTGTGTGTGCGCAAGTGTATGTTTTGCATGCCTGTACTAACAGCTGCACAAATGCATTTAGGCACTGAGAGATAATTATCTAGGAAAGAAATCAAGAAAAATAATTATGTGCTACATTTGCTGATACACTAGCAATAATACTGTAGAGAGAAACAAACTAGGTCTGAGAACAAATGGCAATTTTCTTCTGTCTGTGTATCAATAATACATTCTTAGTTATAATTCACTAGTAACAACTATACCATACCTAACACCTAATAAAAGAGAGACTCTCTAATAAGATACTAGTTCAATTTGTTCACCACAATTTAAACTAAATGCAGTAGAGTTAAGGTCATCTTATGAAGAAGACATTGCCTTGGTGTAATTCAACTCTTTATTACTGATAATGAGCCAAAGCTGAATAAAAAGCTGAAATAGAATGTAGAAATGTTTAGGAAGAATAATTTGGCAAAACAAAATTACTGGTAATAAAGATCATCACCATTGCCTAAGAAATTCAGGTAGAGGTATAAACAACAGTTCAGATAAGTTTGATCATTTAATTTGGGAAAAATATAATTGAGGCTTCTATGTGGCCAAAGATTAGAGTCACAATAGAGGCAGGAATCAAAATCAACAAAAGACAAACAGTGAGATAGATATTGCTTGCTTTTTGGCTAATTTGCATTGAAATGGTCCTCCTATGGGTTAGGCAGTCTGACACTTTGGAAGGCCTGGTGAAGCCTTTCTTCTGAAACTGAAAGGGCCAGATCCATGTTCTCATAAACCCTTGGCAGCTCAGACATAGGCATGTGACTCAGCCTGAGCTTGGGAACTCTGCTTTACCAGGTAGATTCGCCTGCCCTTGGCAACACTTCTGTACTGACAGCTTACAAATCCTCTGAAACATTGTGGTGGCAGTAAAAATAGCCAGAGACCAGTGACCACAGTGGCAGCTCCACTGAATTCCAACAACTCAGCATGGTATGTCCAGTGGTCCTCGCACCAGAGGCAATTTTCTAAACAGACTGAGTGCATGATGTGATGGCGGCTTTCTTCCTGGCTGCCTGGTTTCCCTTTCATCCTGCTATTTTTTCTCAGTCCAGTTTAGCAGCCTTCCTGCTGGTTCTGGAAGGTACCAGGTATATTTCCAATAATTCATTTTTCTGTTAAACTAATCAAAGGTGGTTTCACTTGTTTGAAATTAATAGCCCTTGCTTAATTACATTAATGATATTCATGATAACACGATTCTAATCCTCATTTGTAATCCTGATGATTTTTTGAAAATCCAATACTTTGTACAGTCTAAATTAGTCTAATCGTTTAACAGAGATATCAGAAGTTTTAAAGTACACCTGAAATCTACAGAGCATTAGTGTATGAATACATCAGGTATTTACAGACAAGAAGGTGAACTTAACCTAAATAATTTGGAGAATTTTTATATTACTAAATTCTTCAGAATAAGACCTTAAGAAACTGCTGCTAATAGAAGTTCCTTAATTTGGGAAAGAAAAATAAATCATTCATTCTGTTCATTTTTATTCTCAAGATATATAAATATGCATATCAAGAATATTTTACGTATATGTGACATTATATGCAGGTCATTGAGAATATGTGAAACAAACTACAGAGAGAATAAGGTGAAGTATTCTCAATCTTTTTTTCTAACCCAATATCAGAACCTGACTTTTCTTATTAATAATCATTACTGACTAAAAGTAAGACTTTTTGTTGATGTCTATTTGATATAGTTGTTTGATATAATAAATATGGATCTGTTACAATATAGAATCATTTTTTTATTACCCCAGTAATGTATGAACATACATCCCTGGCATTAGCTCATTCCATTACCTTGACCTTAGTTCTGGCCCCCCTTATCCCTGGTTTCTAACCCAGATAACTTTAGCCTTAACATATCCATGATACCAAGAAATGGCAATCACTGAGATCAGAGAGCATGTTTAAGGACAGGACTGAGGAAGTCTATATCACAGGTTACTTAGTAATTTTAAAAGTTTCACATTTAATTTTGTTAATGTTTAGTGAAAACGGCTGTGTCAAAATTGCAGTGTGACATATACATTGGCTCATGATTGTGGTAATTGGAGAATGGGAGGCAAGGAAACCTACTGGACCATATCAGTATTTTAGGAGTAGAAGATGTGTTGTTTGTTCTCCATTCAAACAACAGTGACTAAAGCATTCCAAGAATGGGTAATAACATGAACAATGAAATAGAGCCAGCTCTGAATGCTGTGTACATGTATTTATGTGTTTGTTGAATTTCAAGGTCTGAAATGTCTAGATGTAAGAAGATTGATCTGAATGGGAATGCTTATATAAATTACATTAGAAACCTTGCCCCTATATTATGGACTGAATTGTGTGCCCCTAAAATTCGTATGTTGGAAACTTAACCCCCAATGTGGTGGGATTTGGAGATGGGGCTTTTGGGATATGATTAGGTTTAGATGAGGCCATAAGGGTGGGGTCCTCATGATGGGATTAGTGCTCTTTTAAAAAGAGATACCAGAGAGCTTGCTGGCTCTCTCCACCATCTGAGGACACAGTGATATGCAGGCCATCTGCAAGCCAAGAGAGTCCTCACAGAACCCAACCATGCTGTCACCCTGATGTTGGTCTTCCCAGCCTCCAGAACTGTGAGATATTAATTTTTGTTGTTTAAGCCACTCAGTCTATGGCATTTTACTATGGAAGCCCAAGCTGACTGAGACACCCTACATGCTAGAATTTTAACTCTATTATGGAACTTATAACAATTCTATCGCTGATTAAACATGCATCTTTTTTTTCATAACACTATTGTGTTTGTTTGGAAGGGTTTAGAGAAGACCCCAAGATCCTTGTTTTCAAAAACCTTAGAACTTGGAGAAAAATTACATGTACATGTGAGCAGCTGTAGAACAACTCTGAAGATATAGAAACAAGTATATAAAGGGTATATATAATAAATGCTAAATGCAAAGGGATGGAAGGAACATCATGGGCTGGGGTCAGTCCAGCTTCCTGGAAGAAATTTGGCCAAATAGCTGTACAACTCTAAGGAGATAGTTTATAGTTTTTGGACCTCACTCACCACATCTGTGAATGAGGAGCTTAGTTTACATACAGTTCAGTCTGTTTCCAGTTCTCATAATCTGTGAAATCATGATTCTGAGCTTAACTCTACTGGAATGGAAGCCACATATTGGCAAAGAGCAAGTACCTCTTTCTTGAAAGGCAAGCACAAACTTCACTAGTTAGACATTTGTTCAATAGATTTTACAAGACAGGTCTCAGAGGAGATTTGAGGAAATGGACCTACAATTGTACATTTGTTTGTTGGCCGGACTGACTAAATCAGTCAGCTAATTTGGAGTCTTCATACTTACACAATTACACATACTTAATATAAACTGTCATTTATTAAGTATCTATCATATACCAAGAATTCTACATATTTTGTCACTGGCCTTTACTACAGCTACTAAGACAAGTATAGCCACACTCATTTTATAGCTGAAGAAACTGAGGCTCAGAAAATTTAACATAACTAGAAGTACAGAACTGGGAATTAAGGACAAACCTGTCTGATTCTGATGCACATTATCTTTCCACTTGTTATAACACAGAGCTCTCTAACATTTAGTAAGAGTTTATCGAGGCCCTGTTCTAAGGGTTTTACAGGTTTTAATTCATTCACTTCAACAATCCCATGGACACTTTTTATCCTTGTATAACAGACGAAATATCTGAGGAACAGAGAGGCTAAGTAACTTGTGAGTGATTACATGCTAGCAAGAGGCTGAGTTGGGATATCTCTGTCATGACTTCTCACCTATATAATGCTATGTAAATGCCAGCCAGATGGGTATGCTCATCACTAATAATACTAGCTGAGGAAAATAATCCATTTTATCACATCTTAGTTATTTCTTAACCATTGGGTAAAATGAATAAAATTGTGCACAGTAAAGAGTCTGACCAAATATTAGATAAATCTTTCAATCTACCAAGAGTCAAAGCAATTACTTGTGGAGAAAGCCTAATCAATTTTCTTATCAGGCTTATATTACCGTTAATAAACATAGCCAAAATTTTGTTTGCAGTTACTACATAGCTCGAGATTGTAGTTAAATTCAAATTAAACTGCAATTACCCTATAGTAGCAGGGGGTATTTTTGGCAAATAAATTACATTTTATGTAGCTATTATTGTCCCATATGAGATTAGTCAAAGAAAATTCTCATTTTATTCCATGAAAGAGCCAGTGACAGTCTTGGAATGTTTTTAGATAAGAATGAAATAAGAAGAAAGGAAAATCTTTACCTTGTCTTTAGAAATAAATCTATCTTGAATGAAAAATAGTATTATGCATCAATAGGAGAAATATGAAGTTTCTCTTAATGAAATAAGCAAAAAACAGATATGTATGGGACTCCATCCCTAAAGAACTTTCCTCTCTATTTAGGCCCATAAAACAGAAAGATTACTTTCTTTCTACATCTCAGATGCAGATGTCAGGATAATGATATTCTCTGTGACTTTTACTGAAAACACTATTGGATTTTTACTGTAATGTCTTTGTGGCTAAAATGTTATAAAAGTATTCAGGAATCTAGGTCTAGGTACTTCTTTTCATTGTCAAGTTACTAAAAAATTCCTGAAGAGATTTTCATTCAAGTTTAGCAGTTCAAGTAAAGGAATATATGATTGAAATAACATAAACACAGAAGAGAGGAGGGGTAAGGAAGAGGAAAGTGAAGAGGGAAAAGGATTATAAATGCTCATGTAGCCAGAAAATCATGCCAATTATCAACTGCTTAGAAGAGAGACTCTAGGTCAGCGTTTGGCAAACGTTTTTCTGTAAAGAGTGAAGTACTAAATATTTTAGGCTTTATGAGCTATATAGTCTTTCTCCCAACTATTCAACTCTGCCATTTTGTGAGAAAAGAGTTATAAAAATGTAAACAAATGGATGTGGACATGTTCCAATAAAATTTTATTTACAAAAACAGGTGGAGAGTCAATTTGGCCCTCAGGGTCTACTTTCAATCATGCTAAGATTATATCTTAATGCTAAGATTATATCTCGGTGCTTTCTGACAGAACTTTCCAATTTGAAGGAAACGTTCTACATCTTTGTTGCCCAATTTGGTAGGCACTAGTCACAAGTGGCTATTGAGCACTTGAGATGTGGCTAGTGAGAGTGAAGAAAATTAAATTTTACTTAACTTTAATTATTTTGCATTAAGTAGTCATGTAACTAGTGACTACATTTTGGACTTCACAGCACATTTCTTTCTTTTTAATCTGAGAATGCAACTTCAGAATTTCCTTTCATTGTTAATAAACAAAGAGAAACTTTTGATATTTTGAAGATTTTCAGAATGCAAAATTTGGAAAGGTGGAAAAACTTTTCACTATAAATATAGAAAAATTAAACTAAAAAGGCTAATCTCAATTTATAATATATAATATGCATATACATAAATATAAATATACAACATGTACCTGTATTTACAGAATAAAGTCTCCCTTGCCTCAAGAGAAATTGTGAGAAAGATGCAGAAGTCAGGAAAATATGGATAAAATAAATAAAACATATTTGATTTTGCTTCTTTTATATCTTCTGATTAATAAACAAATGGATTTGATGTCATTCTAGACAGGAGTTTTGAAAATATATGTGGTGTCATTATATTATGAAGCATTTTTCTAAAATAATGTCAGTGTTATTCAGTGAAAAGAACCGAAGCTTTGTAATCAAAAGTTGTGAGTTCAAGACTCAGTTTCATCACTTACTAACTGAATAACATTTTCAAATTACTTCAGTTCTTTAAGTCACAGTTTCCTTAATAATAAAATCGAGATAAAAACATCACCTACCATAACAAGTTGTGGTGGGGTTTGTGGGATTTAAATAATATGTACCCAGTACATAGATAAAAAACTCGTACACAGGTGGCTGCTTTTATTATTCTTGGTAAGATAAAAGGATAAATATATATTCTACATGCACTCTGCCTGAAAATGTCTGAAATCAGTCATTCTCAACTCTCTCACCAGTGACTTAATTCTGCGATTAGCAATCTCTGTGTTTGCTTCTTAAGAAACAGTTATTGTATCAAATAAATTCAGGGAAAAATGCTTCTTTAGTCCTAGATTTTTGAAATCTCTTGTAGTAAACTCTCTTTAGCTGGTGATAGATGGAAAGAGGCAGGAGGAGCTTCTTAAGAGACAGAAAATCCACTGCAGCCCAAAGTAAACTGGTTAGGAAATGGCTTAAAAAAAAAATTGATTCTGCTTTACATTTATAGAGCAGGTCCACTGTCATCTGAAAGAAAGGTTAATGTTTGTGAGTGCACGTTTCTGTCCCACTCATTTGTGCTCTGCCTTCATCTTGGGGACCTAATCACCTCCCCAAGACCCCACCTCCTAATTAACATCACCTCCTAATTAACATTGGGCATTAGGTTTTCAACATATGAATGGGGAGATGGGTGCAGGGCACACAAGTTCACACCATAGCATTATTCAAAAAAAAAAAAAAACTGGCTAATTTATTCTAATTGTTCAAATTCTAGATAATATATTCTAAGGAATTTGCACAACAGGTTATTTCACATCTAGATTTGAATACTGAGAATATAACTTCTTGCTAATTGTAAGTTATTAAATCCCACTGCAATCAAGAAATGCAGCTATCCTACAGAAATCTTTACAATGGTATTATTATTCTATAGGCATAAATGGTTATTACTAGTCGGTAGATTACCTGTAATATACATATATATTTTTTGTTTCTTTACTGCATCAAGTGAAAGGATTGTGTAGTGAGTCAGCTTACCACCAATACTGACTGTTAAAGCTCTTTCCTTACAAAGGAATGAAACCCACAGAGAACAATAATAGAAAAGTATTAAAAGATATCAACTTGAAGTCAAAATGCAGGAAGGACAGCCATGTCTTATGCAGAAAGCATGGGAGACATTAACACATTTCCCTTCCTCTCTTCTGGGCTATACAGATTTTCCATTTCTGATGCTCTCAGCCTGTTAATGCTATTCACTTATCAACAGTATGGTTTTCCTACTCAATTAATAGTTTCTTATCCCCATAATTCAACTTGCAACTGGTTTTCCTTTGCCAGAGCACCAAACTAACAATGTTCATGACCATTCAACTTCAGAATCCACCATCAACTTATTTAAAATTCTTGGAAAAGAAACAAATTCTCTCTATCACCTGTAGTTCGATGAGTATATTTGAGTCAGGTGCTCACCCCCAGACCAATCAGCTACAGCCTAGAAAAACTGTATGTGGTACATATCTAACAAACCAGACTCACTCTGGGCAGGCATGAAAAAACATACATGCTACAAAGGACATGGACTCTTTGTTCATCAGCAACTGAATATCTGAAAGATGAATAACCATAGATATCAGGCTTGTATGAATGAATCTGGAGTATAAGGGATGTATATTCAGTTAAAATACAATTCTAGAGATAGAATTTCTGTAATATATTCTGAAAAAAGAAAAATGATGAAATTCAATCTAAAAATCAGAATAATAGTTTTATAATTGTTTTTTGCTTATCTAAAAGGACATAAATGATTGAGTAAAATCACATGAATGCTATAAAATTCTAAGATTTATATAAATTTTATTTGAGGCATCGTCTAAAATATAAATTATTTTATTTGGAAGAAAACTATCCTAATATAAATCTAGCTAGAATAAATATAATTCTGGGTAAGTCTGTGTGTAACAGTTATTTCTTAAAATAATTTTCCAAGTCTACAAATTAAATATGAAAATAGCTGTCATTTTCATCGATTTTTTAATCAATCATTACATACAATGCCATACATTTCTTCAGTTCCATAGATGTAGTACAGACTTATAATTAAGAATTTAGTTCATCTTCTTTCTATAAAATTTTTTACTACAAAAACTAGAATGCAATTCGGCTGTTAGGTCTAAAGTGACTGCATGTGGATTATGGAAGCAGCAGTTTTGAAGGGAACAGTTTATGGGATAATTTAAACTGTCTCATAATGTAGGAATTCTGACAGCTGGTATATATACATATGCCCTTCCCAAATACTGTTTCACAAAGGAAAATGCATATAAACTGAAATATTATTGGAGTTATATACTCAATGGTTAACACACTGTGAAATATTTATAATACAATGTATGGCTTTGCTTCACTCATGAAAATGAACTTGTTTCAGAAAGCACTACACTGAATTGTTTAAACAGAGGAAATGATCACTGACTGACAAATAAAAGTTCTTATACTTTAAAATGATAAAAAAAGAAAAAGTAATCTACTTTCCATTATTTATTGTATTTATGGAGTGAAGAGTTTATGTTTAAATAAATAATATTTTAATACACTGAAGAATTATTTAATTTCTATGAATGAATTTCACTCATTCATCTATACTATACTGAGACCAAATAGTATGCTAATGCTATCTCATAGCTCACTTAGCATGTGTTTAAAAGATGTTAATACAAAGTCCATATTTGGCATACACACTAGGTCACTTCTGTTTGTTACATTATCTTAGAGACTGACATCACTTGCTATGCCAGATACTATTGCCGTTAGGAGAAAGTCACCTGAATATTAGCTTCCAATTATTTTTTAAATTATTTGCTGTGAACATGCAAGTTTCAAAAAGTTAAAGAGAACTGGTTTTAAAAAACAAGATAGGCAAGTTAAATTTTTCAAGTTACTTTCAAATAAATAAATAAATAAACAAATGAGTTTCAAAACTAAATGAGCTATATATTCACATTCTTCCACTTAGTCTCTCAACAAAGGAGAAATTTCCTTCCTCTTGCTAATGAAAATTCCACACTTCCTTTAAAATATAGTTCATTCAACATCTACCTCAAAATCCTGACTATTCAAGTATATATTGATCTTTCCTTTTTAGAATTCCTAGATGATTTGTGCTGAAATATATTTACACATTTTCCTTTCATTTTTCTTTAATTGGTAATGTAGTCCTATTTCCTTCACTAAAATTTTCACAATAACATTAAGTTATTGCTTTGACTTATATAAACTTCCTGCATAGATAACTAGTGCCTGATTTAATGAGCTGGGAGTGACTTAATTGCCTAATATCCCCAAGTAAGATTGTATGTGATAAAATAAAAAAGCCAACTGTAGCTTATGTAAGTGGTTTTTAAAGTTGTTTTGAATGCCAACTGTTAGAAAGCAATAAATGTTCCTAGTAATCCTGTATACACATTTTTATGTAAATATTAGTGGGAATGTAAATTTGTGCAGCCACTATGGGAAGCAGTACGGAGATTCCTCAAAAAAATTAAAAATAGAACTAGGATACTAGCCAAGACATGGAAGCAAACTAAGTGTCCATCAACAGATGAATGAAGAAGATGTGAAACAAACACACACACACACACACACACACACACACACACACACACACACACACACACAGGAATACCACTCAGCCATGAAAAATAATGAAATCTTGCCATTTGTGACAAAATGGATGGGTCTAGAGGTCATTATGCTAAGTGAAATAAGTCATATAGAGAAAGACAAATACTGTATGATTTCACTTATATATGGAATCTAAAAAACAAAACAAACATAACTAAACAGAAACAGAATCAAAGATACAGAGAACAAACTAGTGGTTGCCAGAGGGAAAGTGGGGGGAAGAGAGAAATAGATGACAGAGATTCGGAGGTACAAACTTCTGGTTACAAAATAAATGATACGGGCTTCCCTGGTGGCGCAGTGGGTGAGAATCCGCCAGCCGATGCAGGGGACACGGGTTCGTGCTCCGGTCTGGGAAAATCCCACATGCCGCGGAACAGCTGGGCCCGTGAGCCATGGCCGCTGAGCCTGCGCGTCCGGAGCCTGTGCATCTGAAGCCTGTGCTCCTCAATGGGAGAGGCCACAACAGTGAGAGGCCCGCGTACCGCAAGAAAAAAAAAAAAAAAAAAAATGATAAATGAGTCAAAGGTATGAAAAGTACAGTGTGGAGAATACAGTCAATAGTTATGTAATATGTTTGTATGGTGACACATGGTAAATAGACTTATCACGGTGAACATTTTGAAATGTACAGAAATACGGAATCACTAATGTTGTATACCAGGAACTAACATAATGTTGTAGGTTAATTATACTTCAAAAACAAATGAACAAACAAAATCACAGAAAAGGAGATCAGATTTGTAGTTACCAGAGGCAGGGATTAGGGGGAGAGGGAATTGGATGAAGGCAGTCAAAAGGTTCAATCTTCCAGTTGTGAGATAAATAAGTACTAGGTGTGTACTGTACAACATAACTATAATTAACATTGCTGTATATTATATATGAAAGTTGGTAAGTAAATCCTAAGAGTTCTCATCATAGGCAAAAAGGTTTTTTTCTATTTAATTTTGTGTCTGTATGAGATGATAGATGTTCACTAAATTTATTGTGGTTATGATTTCATGATGTATGTAAGTCAAATCATTATGCCATATACACTAAACTTATACAGTGCTGTATGGCAATTATATCTCAGTAAAACAGAGGGAAAAATATATAACTGGAACAAAAGGTTTTCATAATAATACTTACCCTAACTATATGCAGTACAATCTGATATTGTCTATTCTCTGTTTATTTAAAAATAATCTCAGTCACAAAATATTACATTGATTTCATGACCCACTAATGGATTTATCAGACCCCAAATTTAAAAACACTGCATGAACTAATTCTCAGTGAGTAAGTTCACATAATAGAAGCATCAGTGCAAAAGTTTGTTTGAGTTTTGTGCTGGTTTTTCTCTGTGTTATTCCAAAGTATTACTGTTGGCATTTTGGGAAGGATAGTCTGTTGTTATAATGGAAGTCTGTCCTGCATCCTGGGATATTTACTACTCATGACCCCTACCCACTAAATGCTAGAGGAACCCCTCAACTACTGACAAGCAAAACCACCCCAAACATTTCTAAGGTTTGGACAGGAGCAGTGCTGTGCTGTTGCCACTGGTTAGGAACTCATGAAACCAGTGCTTTAGTATGAAATTCAGTTAGATTATTTATGTATGTTATTTGTAAAAATCAAGCCAATAATATTGGGGAATATGTTATCAGTGGGTAATTATAGCAATCAAATAAAGACTAAATCAATTCATTATTTACTGACAAATAATTAAGTTCAAGAGCCTGTAAAACCCTGTTTGTTCTTCACTTTCAAGAACTGAGAAAAGTTTGGATCTCAGCTCAAGCACTTAACTAACCCTTAAAATCCTCACCTGTAGTGTAAGAATAGCATGAAATTAACAGTGTTGTTATGAGAATTACATGAGTAGTTTATGTGCCAGTGCCTGGCCCATGGTAGGTGCTCAATATACTTACATTTACAGAATGAGATAAGGAAGAAAAAAGCACACACATGAAAGCAAATATGTAATCAATGCTGTTAGGCTGAACAGTCTTTTGAGTAACAAGTGGTATCAGAACTCAAAGCATCTTCCCTTGTACAGCAGCAGTCATGTGAGCGGGAGGAAATAAATTTTTTTTGGAAAATTTTTTGCCAAAAATATGTGGAAAGGACTACTTCTATTTTCTTTGTTCATTGTTAAAGAATATGGCTAGAAAAAGTACCTTGCTTTCCTCTTTCATCAGAAGTTTATTCAAATGAGTATTAACATTAAAATGTATAATATCCCTAAATTCTCATTTTGGCCTCATGGAAAAATAAAGAAAACAATAATGAACTTTTTAAGAAAATTATTTGGAACTATTTCTTTCTTTTTAAAAATGTTTTATAAAACTCAAATTCACACATGTGATATGGACATATGACTTAGTTAAATAAAAAAAAACCTCAAATACAAATTGTGTAAAGTTATTTATGTCGGGTTGTAAAAAAAAATTCAACGAAGTATGGTTCACAGAAGAAATTATTTTTCATAATTTCAAATGATCTATGGTTTAATCCCTCTGAAATTTGTAGACAGCTGAATTTGTTCATATATTAGGAGCATACCATCTTATTTACTTATTTAGGATGTCTCTAGGAAATATAAGTAGTAGTAGAAAATAACAAGAAAAGTACACAGTCCAATATATCTCCTAAAATTACTATCTAAACAGCCTGTGAACAAAGAAATATTTGTAAAGTTCCTAACAATGATCAAAACTTTTGAATCAATGAACTCTCCCTCTATGGATTTTTTTTTACTACATTACTTTGTTGAATAAAATGTTTCCAACCACCTCCAACCACCAAACAGTTTTAAAATGTTTTGCACTTTATTTGGATATAAAAGGTATGTATGTGTTACACCAACAAAGAATACTTTCTTGACTCAAAATGTGGTTTTCTATTTCCAGGAGATTAATGAGGGCTGTGTTCAAGGAAAGTATTTCTAATACTTTGAACTTAGATCATCTCAGATAAAATCATTCCCAATAAGACATTACTTTTACTCCTCTGGAAGAATTTTTCCACTGATTTATCATTTTTAATCACATCAGTGTTCCACTGATTACAGATTATTCAATATAGCTTCAAGCTATATGCTCTTAATGTGTTGTAAAAACAGGACATTCTCTCCACTGCATTTGAGAATGTCAGAGCCAGAAATTGAGAGTGGTTTCACAAATCTCAACCTCCAGATCCGGTTTCAGGGCCTCTCAGATAAAGGACAGATTTAAATTGATCCTAAGGTTTTTAAAAAGTAAATAAATATTTGCCTCTCATTTGTGAAGCTATTTCATTCTGTTACACAAACATAAAAAAACAAAAACAATCACCAACAAACTAGATAAATCTTGTTTTGTGCTAAGAAACTCTATAAATGTGATTTATATTGAGCCAAATATTTACCTACATATTTTTTCTTTTCTATTTAACACACAGAAAACTTTGTGCAGAATAAATGAAAAGCTCATAATTGTCTACTGTGTAATAGAAACAGACATAAAATTTTTAAAAATACAAAGACAAATTAGAGTATTATTGAAAATGTATCTAGAAACATATATCTTCAGCAGATAAAAATTAGTAAAAATACATATTTTAACATTGTATATTTTTCATCAATTTTTTTTATTTCTTAACTTTTTATACAGTGAGAGTACAGGTGTCTTACAGAATTTGGGGATTGTCTTGAAGCACAGCCAGGGGAAGTGGAGTGGTGGCAGAAAGGATGACAAGGCAGTGGGGTAGTATAAAGGTCAGAGTACTTTGGTCAGGCAAAATGATCCCACTTGGGAGGGGAAAGCTGATCTAGTGCTCCTGGGAGACACAGTGACATATTGATATGTCCCCAGAGCACCCTGCTATAATTGTCAGAGTCATGTGAGAGAGCCTCAAGGGACACTTTTGCTTTATCTTCCTATGGCATGGACACATTTATTGAATCCTCTCTTCTTTTTCATTTTTATTAAATGGAGAAGTGCTGCTGAAACTCTTAGGTCAGAGCAAAATAGAGTGAATCTATACTTCTGGTAGATCATTGGTAGGTATAATCAAAATTCTTGACTTTTTAGAGTTAAAAAAATGAGCAAAAGCACGAACAGAAGATACTTTACATCCCTGGTTGCAGCCACACATTTTATCTCTCCTTTTGTCTAACCAGGGACCTGTGGGATTGAGAGATTGTACATCAATTCCCAGGCAAGGAAATTTTTGTCTTGAAAACATAGAAACATTCCTAGTTTTACTTTATGTTTGTTAACACCTAGTGCTGAAAAGAGGTAATGCTTTCACGGTCTCAGACAAGGGAGGAAACAGAATAACACATCCTTTTGAGTGTCAATAGAATTCTGGTTTATAGTTAATGTAAGAGAACTGAACTGTTTAAGGCTCAAAAATAATTTGTCAAGCCAAAGTCTTTTTTTTTCTCATAAATACATCATAGAACATCATACTTTCAAGGAAATCTCCTAACTTTAAAAGAACCACAATCACTTTCCAGTGCATAAAAGACTATACAATGAGTTCTTGTTCAGCATAAGGACCTGAGGAAAATGTATGCTAATCAGACCTCAAATGAATAGCACTGGAATAGAATCATTCAAAATACTGTCTCCTCAAAGACTACAAACTCTACTTCTTTTACCTTCTCATCCCTCAAGTTTCATCCCTCAATTAACAGACCCTCTCTATCCATGCTCCACAAACACCTGCAAATCAACAAGAGAAACTCTTTCTTTTGTATTTTTACCTTGATGAAGAACACTCCTATGCACTCTACTCCATGCAAAACTTGGAAGTTCATCCTAATTCCTTTATTTTTTTTAATATCTCCTACCTGTAATGTTTCCAACTCTTGTGGATTCTACCTCCAAAATATTTCTGGAATCTTTTATTTCTGTCAATCTGCCCTGTAACTACCTTACTTCAGACTCCTAGGACCCATCTTTTTACCTCTGAGGAACTCAAAAACATCTCCTATCTCAAAGAATCATCTTCGGTGTAATCCAGTAGTTCCCCAAATTTACATAGAACAAAAATTATTTAACAAAGTTTGTTAAAATGCATATTCTCAGACCCTGCTTCTTACCTCACCTCCTGAGATTGTGACTGAGTGAAGTATGGGAAGCTGCATTTTTAATAAGGGGCTAGATGGTCCCAACACAAGAATAGACTGGAAGCAAACAGACTGAAAGGGTAGTGACTGCCAAAGAAGCCATGAGCCTGAATTAGAAAAGCCTGTGACTCTTTGGGAATTAAAGTAACCTGTGGTTCCTCAAACTTCAATGAGCAGGAAGTGAGCTAATAAAGTTACATAGCCTCAGTTTAGAACTGGTCAAAGAGGATAATGAAAAATAAAGGAGAGGAACAAAACAGCTCTCCCAGGAGAAGCATACCCTACCTAAAGAACCTCCTGACCTCCAGAGTAAGTAAGAGGCCTTCACAGTAAGCTCAGAGAAGCTATAGATTTTTTACTGTTTTTTGACTTCCATTCTTCTCTTTCAAGTGGGACTATTTTTGTGTGGGTGTGGTTTTCTGGCCATGCTCTACCATCATATATTGGGTGTGCATGGGTTCAATAACGTGTGCCCTCTTACTTTTAGGTCTCAAGGCCAAAAGGAGCCACAAAGAATCCCAGTGGAGTAAATGCTGCTTATCAACTGTAGATTCTGGACTCTAAGCTGCATTTATTCACTGAGTGTTACCTTTGGTTGTCTCCTAAGAAAATCAGTTCTGTTAAATACATTTCTATCCACAGATTCCTTGCGTAACTTTGAACTCCAATTTGAGAATCATTGGAAATGATAAGAAGATTAGTTTAGAGAGCTCCCAAACCTCTTTTCAAGCCTTATCTTCTTACTGGTGCAGATATGCCCTGTGCTCTAGCCAAGCTAAACTGCTCATTGTGGGCCCTGGGGTTTTATTGGCTGTGTCTATCAGAATTCGTGGTGGCAAAGATAATTTTTTTCAAAAAGATAACTAGTTTAAGCAGAGAGCAAAATTATCCAATAGACGTTTAGGTTCATATACCTAAAGGAAGGCTGGAGAATGAGACTTAGATCACAGGCATCAACAAAGGAATTCTGGATGGCTTACCCACAAGAATTACCATGAATCCAACCAGTAGAAATAATTAGATTGGTCCAGAGAATCCAGAAAAATGATTTAAAAAAAAAGCTTTCTGAACAAATATGCATAGAAGGCCACAAATTATATGTGTTTTTTTAAAGGAGAGAATTAAAGAAAGAGAAGCTGAGAAACGGGCATTCTTAGTGAAGTTAGAGAACAGATTTAGCGGGTGTATGCATATGGGAAACAAGAGAGGAAGTTTTGACTACACATGCCAAGTAGAGTTTGAGTTGTTGGATGTGGATGTGCTGATGAGGTTCAGAGTGGGGCTCTATTACTGGGTGGTCAATCTAGAATAAAGATAAGTAAAGGTCAGGGTTATTGAGGAGAGTAAGATGACGTGAACTTGAAGAGTTGCATTGAGAGCCAACATCAATTTGGAAATCATGAGAATGAGGTCAGTTGAAGTTGGTTGGAAAATACACATATGAATACTCGACTGAAGTTATCCACAGAGATACAAGTGATTTATCTGGGGTTGAATGATAACAGTGATTATATAAAGAAGGTTGTAGACTAGAAGTGTATAGCATCCGAATAAAAATAAAAGGGAGACTTGGTATTCTGGTTCAAAAGTGCTGCTGGGAAGGAAACAGCACAGTATCTTCGTTTAGGCTTTCAGATGAGTAGGAAAAAAACAATTCAATTCAACCCTATTATCACACGATGTCTTTTCTAGAGACATGATATAGTGGGTAGGGCAATAGGTATCTGGAGTAAACCCTATCATCATTATTGATCAAAGACATACTAAGTGCTATACTTCGTATGTTATTTTTATTGTAAAAGTCATTTTTAAAAAATTAAAAATCAAATGAGGTATGTCAAGTAAAATATAAATGTTACCCAATCCTCTTCTTACCACCACCACCACCAAACACACATATGTAAACCCCCAGGAATCTTCACGGTTAATGATTTTGTGTGTTGTTTGGATTTTATAAAGCATCAGCTTTGTGCTTATTTTGTTTTAGCAGCAGAATTACTGCCCTTTTATATTTTATATATACTAAATATTGTACAAGATGTGAACAGTTTATCACTCAATCATGGAGAGAAAAACAGTGGTACTTTGAGGAATTCAATTAATACTTGAAAAATAAGCATTCCCAGGGACTTCCCTGGTGGCGCAGTGGTTAAGAATCCGCCTGCCAATGCAGGGGACACGGGTTCGAGCCCTGGTCTGACATGATCCCACATGCCGCGGAGCAACTAAGCCCGTACGCCACAGCTACTGAGCCTGAGCTCTAGAGCCCGTGAGCCACAAATACTGAGCCCGCATGCCACAACTACCGAAGCCCACGTGCCTAGAGCCCGTGTTCCGCAACAAAGAGAAGCACCGCAATGAGAAGCCCGCACACCGCAACAAAGAGTAGACACCGCTCGCCTCAACTAGAGAAAGCCTGCGCACAGCAACAAAGACCCAAAGTAGCCAAAAGTAAATAAATAAACTTATTTTAAAAAATAAATAAAAATAAGCATTCCAAGGAAAAATATTATTAAAAAATCCACCAAGTGTTGATACAGGTTATCTTGGGGAACTAGGATAAAAAGATCAAAGTTTTCTTTAAATTTTTAAAGTAATGCATTTATATGAAATTTGAGCTCAAGATATGTTTATTGATTTTGTTTTCATAAAAAGATTTTAATATTAAACAATGTTAATAAAAACTGAAATTGTGATTCAGAAAATTGGAGTAATTAATTGTATATTTTCAAAAATGTTTCGCATCTAATGCATCTTCTTGATTTTTACACTGGCTCAAAAGTATATGCTTTGAACTGTTACAGAAAGAATTATTCTGACACTTGTTAAATAATAATGAAGACTTTATTGAAGACTATTGCTATAGGTATCAAAATTATTGCAAAAGGGGAGAGAGTTTAAGCTCAACTCTAAGTACAGCAAGGACAGGTGGGGATTTACAGCCAATGAACCGAGGTTGGGGAAGGTGGTATCAGCGGACGGAAAATGACTAAGAGAAGACATCAAGGGTAGAGGGGATTTTTGCTAAACCTACTTAACAGGATTCATCGTGAAAGCAGGCCAGGGTGATCAGATATTAAGGGTGGGGATTCTCTCTACAATGACTTAGCAGGATTCTTGCTACAACTGGGCTAGGAGGGCTTGAGCACAAGGCTCAAGGACAAAGCGGAGTCTAAAAAAGGGCTCAGAGGAGTCTGACTAACGTTTGGTTAAGGAGTGAGTTTTTGTCAGAATCACAGCATTATATTGTAGCTATAATTTTAATTGGTACCTAGTTTAAAAGCAAAGGGTTTAAACAACAAACTTCTCATACTGTAGGCCTGATAATAACTTTAATGATGATTATTAAACTTGCATATTTCTTTGAGCCTAATTTGATGTTTAGCAGCAGCTATTTTATTACTTGTACCATTTTATTGCTTTTTTTAACCCCTCAATGTAGGACAAAGTATAAAAAAGCCTCAGTATTGTATTTTGTTGTTAACAAGCTACTAAATTTGTGTTTCCCATATAATGTTGCTATACTTGCTGCTTGCTTGGAAAATCATAGCAGTAATTTATTCTTAACAAGTCATTAAATTTATGTTCTCCATGGCCAATTTGAGGCAAGAATGGTAAATAATATAATCTTTATCCAAAAACCTAATTAAAATGAACACTTCAAATTATTTTTTGGTTTTGTTAAATGTACTAAGTCATTTTCTGAAATTTGTTCCTATCGACTCAGTGATTTATTTGGTACAAACGCTAAATCAAAGCTTAATATCTACACACGGTAAATAGCCTAGGAAATGACAAAACTATTTTGAAGTGACTAATCTCATTTTCTAGGTACTAGCAAAATCCAAAACAAGAAAAATTACGCAAGCAATTCTCAGACTAAACTTCCTATATTTACATCACTTTAATAGGGATATACATCATACTTGAGCTCAAAGTGTTATTAACATAGATGAAGCAAACCAGAAACAGTTTGGTAACCCATTCTTATGATATGGTGTTGTACATGTTTAGACTGGCTTTTATGCTAAAAGACTGAGCCTTTAATCAGACAATATTAAAAATTTTGTCTTTCCCTTTTCTTAGGTATAACCGCAATTTACCTTTAATTAAAATACTTTAAATTGCAAGTCCCATGCATCAAAATTGAAAATCAGTAAATACTGGCATAGCACCACAAATATATTTATAGTATGATACTTATGAATTTGTAAAACACTTTTAACTATCACCTATCTTTCAAATTAATGATTAATTCCAATTTGCTAAAGGGCTTCCCAGAAAAGAAGAAAATCAATTGTATAGTTTTAACTTAGTGGCCATCCAAGTGCTAAGATTACTTATATTTTTATTTAGCATTTAGTGCTCAATACCCATTCATTAGGCAAATTAATATGGCTTTTCTAATACTTTGAAACTGATGATCTGGAAGTGAGAACTTCACTTTAAACAAATTAACTCTAAACCCCTAAAATTAATGCTCCTTATTCTTACTTTATCAGGATTGTTTTTCTCACTTCTATCTCTATTCCAATGGGACAAGAACAACAGATCATGCACATGATATTTCACTTATCCTTTGAGAAGATAAAGAGAGTGTGGATGTGGTAAATATGGGAAGTGGAAGATTTACCAATGTGAGTTTTCAGTATAATAATTAAAGCATTTATTAGATGGAAAGTTAGAAAACTGGCAGGACCTGAGGAGTCATTATACCGGACAACCACTGCAAAATGAAAAAGCAAGTTGGCTTTTCTCTCATTTTCTCCTCAATTTATAGATGTATGGCATTTTTGAAACACGGTTCCTAAATTCTAATTTTAAATACAATATGAACCTGGTACATACAGCCAGGAAAAATTGTAAAAGACTTTAAAATGGGCAAAAATGAGTAGCAGATGTCCTAACTTGGCCCTCCAGGTTATGTTCACCAATTCATAGCACTGCATATTATTATTTTCCATATGCAGGTTATCTTCACCAATTCATAGCACTGCATATTATTATTTTCCATATGCAAATGAATTGTCAAGTGACAGGACAATTGACTTCCCTTCCATCTTGTGGAAAAAAGCCAATTTTGCATCTATTTGTAAATTCATTTTGGCATTCTTGCTTTACCTATATGTGTAGTACTTTGATTCTCCTTTGAACTACCCTTTGTAACATCTTACACGTCCCTTATTAATAAATGAGTTAAATAAAATATTTGGTACACATTCATTTCATATTTGTATGAGAGCAATGATTTTATCTGGTAAAAATCTTTCACAAGACTCAAATACAGTATTTACTTATGTAGCCAACATAGAGTCAGTTACCCTTATGAATTTTCTCAAAAATGCCAAAGGGGATAATACTCAGCATAACAAACTTTCTTAAAAGTCTTTCTCTTTCTTACATTCATACACACAAACACACAGAGTAGGAGAGAGAGAGAGCGAGAAACAACTGTCATCACCTCCCAATTAATTCTTCATCCACTCTCCAAACTCTCCTATCTCCATCCATTATTTCTTGTCTCACTCTTCTTTCTCTCTCCTTTTAGGTTATATTCTTTTATCTGTACTTTACTATGTATTTTAAACATGGAGTCTTTGTTTCTCACACTACTACACCTCACTTTTTAACCAGTTTTCCAGGACAAAAGTCCTCCAGTTAATCTATTAGACAATTCTCTTGTGTTGAAATCAGAGAGGGGATGCTATGCCTACCCATGCGTTAATTATTATACACTTTTCTGTCATAGAGATGACAAAAAGTGTGGAAAATGCATAGAATATGAAAGTAGTTATAGTCTTAACGTTGTTTGTCAAGGGCAGGGACACTCTAAGAGAACAAGGGGGCTTGTCATGGGAATTTAAAATCCAATGAGGTATATACAAGTCCTGCCGTATTCACAAAATCCTTTTGATCACATTAAGAGTTTTGGAACAACAAGGACAAGAAAATTAAGTAGTTTTGGTGAACCTCTGTCACCCTCGCAAATTGTATTCTATTCTACTTGGTGTGCACATATAATAACAGAGCAAGGCAGTGCCTGTTTTCTTTTTTCTTTTCTGTAAATCCACTATCTTATGTGCCTACTGCTTACTTAATCATACTAAATTACTCAAGTCTCTCCAAAATTAAGAAGGCACTAGTTTCGTAAATAAAGTTTTTTAAGTGCCATGTGCTCTGTTTTGAATATACTCTTTCTAGTCAATCAATCCTCTTCCATAAGAAGTACATGTCAAGTCAAGCAATATTTTTATTCTGAAAACATCACATCATGCAGATATTTAACTGATTGTACAGATATTTCTCCTGTTGTAAACCTTCCACATCCTCCCACCCCCTTCCCCATGGTCTATTAGGCAATGTCTAGACAAGGAGGTTATTTTGCTCAGTTAGCTCTGGATTTTTGGAGTGCAAAATAATAATCTTCACAGAAGCAAAGAAAGCTTAATATATGAAGGAAAAATCTCTAGTGAAGCTAAGCTAATCCTATTTGATGGCTAGTTTCTAGCATTTACTTCCTGAACTTGATATTGCTTCTCTTTATATAAATGTGTTCTACCTGTGTATGTTTTAGTGATCTTCCCATAACCAAAGGCGCTGTTTAATAGCTAGTCATCAAGCAGAAACATAAATCTTTCTTTAGTGTATATGCATGTGTTGTAGCCATGTACATCTGTATGTCAGCAGTGAGGGTAGAGGAAAGAGAACAGAGCGGATTTGTGTGGCAGGAAACAGACTAGTATAAATATGCATTGCTGTGTGGTTAACATAGTTTACATAAATGAGAACAAAATAACTGTGACATTCGCCTCTAAGATCTGAGAAATCACATGGGTCTGGGGAATACAGAATGGTGGAGAGCACGCTACAATGAGACACTCAAAAGTTAGATTTCAATTTTCCTTAAGTAACTTAAAAGGACCTTGCTCTAATAATTTAGAAACACATCAAGAGTTCAAATAATGAGTTCACATTATTTTCATGTGCAGTATCCTTTAAAGGCGCCTTCCTGACTATGGGCTATCATACTTTACATTCATTCTTACCATCTTCTCTTGAGTTTTGGGTTATCTTTCTTACTGCCACACACACACCGCACACCCTGTATGAAATTCAAGTAACTCTAAGACAAATGTGTCATCCACTAGGAATCCTTCTCCTGCACTCCACTAGACTTAATGGCTTCGCCACTACAACTGAACGCATCACATGTGCATTATATTTAGCAATGTAGGTGTCTTTCTTACTAGACTGTTAGCTACTTAAGAACAAAGAGTGTGTGTTATTTATGTTGATATATCAACCCTTTCATCCTGTAACTGTATAAGTAAAATTTCACTAAAATGCCTAAAGAACATTTAAAGTAATTTATCACATTTAAAATAATTCCAACTTTTTATATCTCCATTGCTGATTCACACCTTTAATGGTCTCCAAAATAGTACTTTTTCTTAAAGTACATCTATGTGAATCCCTGACCAGCTTTTTCTAGAAATACATTTTAACTGTCTATATTGTTGGAGGAAAAACCAGAATGAGAATACCTGGCAATACTCAAATTTAGGGACATAGTTTTAAACTCTAGATCCTACAGAAGAGCAGCCCTCTCTTTTTGGAAAGAGAGACTGAGGATGAATAGTTAGTAGAGTGACTTTTGATGCTTCTTTCATTATATTATTGGCAAGTCATTTGTTGCCATTATAGGAATTGCATCTGAAAAAATAGAGCACTTAAGAAAGTGTAATTTATGTTGTTGATGTTTTCCCTTTTACCGTTGCTTCTTATTCTCAAGCAGCTCTAGATCACTTTCAAGATGGAAGAAGCAATCTTATTTTTTTTTTGGCGCCCTCCTCCACAGAAACTAGGAAGTCCTTTACACAGAGTAGATGCTCAATCCATACTATTGCTCTAAATTCCTCTTCCATAGCCTCTCATTTTGGCTTGCTCTTTTTATCATCCTAAAGAAATAAACTTTCCAGATCTACACTGTAAGGCCCAGTAGCCACCCTTGCCAAATTACCTGGCATGTCCTGTCATACATAGTTCCTAGAAATACATATCTCTGCTAAACTTGTGTATATTACTGACGCACCAGAGCATGGCTCCTTTCACCAACATTGGGAGGAAATCAGAGACTGAACAAATGAATTAAGATACTATTATATTTACGCAAAATAGAAATAAAAGTAATAATGTACTAGTAAGATAAGATATTTGATCTGCCCCTTTTTACATGTAAAAATATATTTTTAATCAATCTCAGGTTGTCCTTAAATTGATCCAGAAAATATATGTAAGAAATTAGTCAGATATTCATGATACAGAATGATATTAACTTGTGGTAATTCTATTCCTGTTTCACCTATATAAGGAAAGTTTAAAAGTTAGTAATATTATCAAAACAGACATAGGATGTTGTAAATCAACTATACTGCAATAAAATAAATCAGAAAACAAAAAGGCCTAGGACAAACTCCTTTAAACAAACTGCTCATTTCAGACACTTCATTAATTAGAAATGTCATGTTTGATTATAAAAATTATGGTTTTGTTACTAAAAAAAATTCCCCAAATCCATTGAGACTAAAATAAGAGCAACTTGAACATATCGATTTTTATATTCACTTTAACACGTTTGTTGAAAAAAACACTGGAACCACAAACAGTATACTTAACTGGGGAAAAAAATGGAAATGGTTAATTCCAAATGGGAGATGTGAAAATCTATGGTATAAGGGAAAAGGATGGGAATAAATGAAAGGATTACAAAAGTTCACTGGAAAAATACAATTTGAAGAGAGGATGAAAATATAAAACTAAGGAGTGGTCTAAAAATAGTATAGATAGAGATACTATAAGGTATTGGAAATTTGAGATCAGAAGTCTATGTACCTAAAGTGTGGAGAAATGGAACACTTGTAGACCACTGGTGGGGATGTAAACTGGTACAACCATTATAGAAAACAGTATGCACTCTTTCTCCACTACAAGAAGCTACAACTTGAAATACATTCTATTATAAAACATGCATTTTACTTATTTTCTGAAGTTGTTCATGTTATAAATCTAGGAGAAAAAATGTATTTTAAATAATAAGCCTATGAGATGTCAAATTAATGTTACTAAAAAATATTCATGTTTAAAAAATCAACAACTAAGCAGAACTGGCAATTAAAAAATTAAGAATATCTTTAAGAGTAGGAAAACTACATACTAGATATTTTAATCTTATTATTTTGTACAATCTTATATACAATTTTATTTGATGCTTGCAGCCAGAGAAGAACTTATTTTTAAAAAATCTCAAAGAAACACTAACATTATTCATTCTTAGACCTTTGGAAATTTGAAATCAGTGTTTCATATTATTCATGTTTTCTACTAGAATGTCTAACATTCACCATGGGTAGTTACTGGGTACAGATTATTAATGTATTTATGATAAAGCCATTAGCTGTTTTACTGAAGATTTCATGAATGATATTCTGGGAATTGAGTCTTTCTTAAGTGTAAATTTTTATAAATTTATTTAAACATTTTCCCCAATAATCTGGGATTACAAAATGCTTTCTTTTAATGGTAAATTATATTTAAATGTGACTAGCATAGTCGGCCATTTTTTTCAGCAGGTAAAATATGTATTTTTTTATTCTAATCAGTCTTTGCAAAAGAACAGTTATAAAAAGGAACAAGCAGATCATTCCTAGAGTGTTCCAAGAGAAAAACACATCCTGTTCAGCATTTCCCCACTATGTGACAGCTTAAATGAAAAGTGTTAATATTATAACCATCAAATGAGGTAATTATATTTTTAAAAATTAAAACTGCTAGTAATTAGATAATGACCTGATCACAGTTAGTATTTAAAAATCTGTACATACTTTGAAAGTATAATTTGGGATAAAAATTTACCTTCTCTTTTTACCTCTGAATAAAATGCAATGGCCCAATCCTTTCTTACGGAATTTACAAATGTGGTAAAAACACACATATAACCCTGATAGTTTCATTTTCTTATACAGCAACAAAAGAACTGTCCTTTCCAAATCAATAACCCTGCCTAGGAAAGAACGTCCATGTATCACCAGTTAGCAGCGATG
Organism: Orcinus orca; assembly: GCF_937001465.1. Taxonomy (NCBI): domain Eukaryota; kingdom Metazoa; phylum Chordata; class Mammalia; order Artiodactyla; family Delphinidae; genus Orcinus; species Orcinus orca. The sequence goes on from NC_064567.1 coordinate 81,775,723, forward strand.
GTTATCTTAATATAGAGACTTTTTTCCTCTTATGACTTGATTTCCCTTTGAATAAATTAAAGTGAGTAGCCCTACAGTAGCTGTCCTCTACATCAAACTGCCACTTCAAAATATTCCCAGGTGATGCAAGTGTAATTTTGTTAAATAGTACTTAAATAACAACTCAATCTAGATAGTGGTTTACCTAGGCCCTTGGGTATTCACTCAATCTAAATCTTCAGTAGTGTTTCTAAAACTTGTAAAATGTGGGTCAAATAAATCCCTAGAGTCAAAAGCCATGCATCATATGCTAAACAAAATGAGGTAAAAGGCTTGTTATTCATAAGCCTTGGGATGGATGCAAAAGCAGTAGCTGCTATTAATCAACATCTTACATAGAAATAGGAAGTCTGAACATCTAGTGTTTGGGTCTCTTAGTAAACATGTAACGGGCTTTTATTAATTTAAATCATTTCTACAAGTTTATCAAGTTGTTTTCATTGCACTGTACTTCCATTAAAACAAAATGAAATGAATCTTCAAAAAAATGCAAAACCAGTAGGAGTCAATGAAATGAAATTTGTACTAGTATACTCTACATCTATATGTATATACAATTTGAAGGTTGATAATATTGATATTTACAGAGTGGCTCCAGAATTTCTCTAAGAGGCAAGCTCAGAGATAACTATTTGGTTGGAAAGGTAGTAAGGCTTGAAGATTCATTAGAACAACAAGTATACCACATTTTATGATGTTTTGAGGAGTGCTCTAAGGGAGAAGCCTGATGGAACATAATTTCCATGCAAAATAGCTTCCCCTTCAAAGATGAAGTGGTTAAAGTCCAAACAACAACAGAAAAAGGCGGGCGGGGGTGGGGTGGGGGAGGGGGAGTGTGCCCTCAGCCAGGGCACCGGGCCCAGGTGGCTGAGCGGGTCGGTGAGGAGACAAACGCGCTTCACAGGCCTCTGCAGGCCTCGGCGGGTCTCCCCCGCGTTGGAGGCCGAGCCCCCGCAGAGCTGGCAAGTGCGTCAGCTCACGCTGACCCCTGACGGGATCTGCGGATGGTTGCTGACACAGCACCTGGTCCAGAATCCAGTCACTCTACAAACTTTTAGATGGTAATTACTAACTTAACACCTCAAGGATGAAGCAGAAACTAAGGCCACTGCTAAATCCAAGAGGAGGAGCCCTGAAGACGAAGGAGAGGAAGAGGAGGCGCAAGGGGAGGGAGAACCACCTGTACCTTGTCCTCGTCGCTGTGGCGGCGCAGCCGCTGCACTCCTCAGCCCCTGCGGGGCCAACATTCCGGGACCGACTTTGTCTACGAGGCGCTGGCCACGGGCGAGGCCCCACAGGTCCACCTGGTGCCCGGGAGGATGTGGTGGGAGTCGGCCTGCACCCGGAGCTGTAGTGTTCGGCGTCCTCGGCTGGCCTGGGTGTACTGAATGCAGGTGCAGATATGGACGGTTTAAAAAAGAAACTCTGGAGGCTGAAGAGAAGCTGAATACGGAAGGCAAGGCCCGGACCCCCAGTTTCCTACAGCTTCTTAGGAAATGTTCCCTCCGCCTTGGGGAAACCAGCGCTGGGCTTGGCTGTGCATTGTTTCCATTTGACTGGAGAGACGGGGAGGGAGGCAGGATTCAGTGTTTTTAATCAGCTTAAAATGCCTCGTTTCATGATGGTGGACAACAAGGTGCGGAAACGAGTCAGCCTCAAAAGACTTAGTGGGAATGCAGTCAAAGGGTCTGTGATTACCTGAAGAGCCCGGAGTGCTTCCTTCAGCTCAGTCCCAAAGTTCTGGAAGGTGCGCTGCTGTTTGCCCGGGCTGTGGGAAGACGCCGCCGGCCAAGGTGGTAGTGACGGAGGCCTGTGCCTTCCTTGGCGCTGGCCGGTCCGGAGTCTGTGGAGGTCTCGGCCCTGCGCATTTGTGGAGCCTCTTCAAGGAAGCCGACGCCCTCCCCCGGAGGGAGTCGCGTACATTGAGGAGACTGACTCCGTGGGCAAGAAGCGCCCCACCACCAGGTCCGGCTCCTGCAACACGGAGGCGGGGCGGACTCTGAACCAGCTTCTGTGAAAAGAAGCTCCACCGACCACGTCAGAGCCCTGGCGTCCACCAACTGAACTGACATTTTTGACAACGCTCTGCTGAGGCCAGGCCGACTTCACAAGCCTTCTCGACCTTCCCACGCGGCGGGAAATGCAGGAGGTTTTCAAGCGGCACCTGAAAAGGCCGGCGCTGATCCGGGTCAGCTGAGTTCATCTGCGTTGCCTGTCAGCTGAAGGCAGGGCTCAGCTGTGTGGGTGTAGCCGGGCTCTGTAGCGAAGCCTCGCGAGAACTGCAGGAAGACCGAGCGGCGAACCTCGAGTTTTCCCTCTCGCGCTGCCCGGAAGAGCAGGATCCTCTCAGAGGATGACAGGAAGGGGGTTGCGTTTCACGAGTCAGGCCATGCTTTGTTTGGCTGGCCGCTCGAGCACACTGCGGCTGTGGTGAAAGGCGCCATCGCGCCACAGACAAACGCCGCACTGGGCTTGGCTCCGATGCTTGTGAGAGACCATCCCTTCTTCACCAAGGAGCCGCTGGTGGAGAGGGTGTGCAAGGCCCTAGGCGGCCGCATGTCGTCAGGGACCATCTCCTTCAAAAAGATCCCTTCCCAGGCACAGGACACCCTGAGGAAGGTCACCCGCACCGCCCACTCCGGGGGGGAAGCAGTTTGGTGTGGCACCGAGCATCCAGCCCATCTCCTTCCCCGAGGCACCGGAGGGCCTCACAGTTAACGGCGCCCCTTCAGTCAGGGCCTCCGGCAGATAATGGACCATGAAGCAAAACTGCTAGTGGCTAAGGCCTACAGGCATACCGAGAAGGTACTCCAGAACAACCCGGAGAGGCATCAGGTGCTGGCGAACACCCGCCGGAAGAGGAAGTGTTAAGGTGTGAGCACGTTGAAGGTTTCGTTGCCCGCCGCCTCACCGGCCTAAGAAAATAGCGCCTCAGAGGTGGAGCGACACCTGAAGGGGAGAAACAAGATGCTGGCGGGGGGAGCCTAAGAAGGAAGAGCTGGCTTGGCCCACGCAGTTGGACTTCCCTGATGGTGCCAGTGAGGATGCGGTGTTTCCACTGGATCCAGTAAGTGAACTTTTTTATTTATTTATTTATTTTTGGCCATGTTGGGTCTTCGTTTCTGTGCCGAGGGCTTTCTGTAATTGTGACAAGCGGGGGCCTCTCACTGTCGCGGCCTCTCTTGTTGCGGAGCACAGGCTCCAGACGCGCAGGCTCAGTAGTTGTGGCTCACGGGCCCAGCCACTCCGCGGCATGTGGGATCCTCCCAGACCAGGGCGCGAACCCGTGTCCCCTGCATTGGCAGGCGGAGTCTCAACCACCGCGCCACCAGGGAAGCCCCAGTGAACTTTTTACTTAGCTGCCCCTCAAGTTTCTTTTTACTTGCGGCTTGTACCTTCTTTTTGAGCCTTGGCTGGTCTCTGCCGAAGGGCTTCGGAGATCTGTTAATTGATTTTTCTACCCGTGGTTAGCAAATATTTTTGCAGAGATGAAAAATAAACAAAATAAAACAGGTCTTTTGAATTAGTTTCTAATGGTCCTTCTTACCCACTTAGGTTTCTCACACGTCTCTCTACAAAACATTTTGAGGTGGAGGAAGATGTTCCTCCAGAGAGGAATATTCACACTGGACTGAATTCCTCAGAATGTCCTATTTTCCCTCACATAGGAATCTTCCTGAAAAGAACTCCCTCTGGCTAGAATACTCATTACAACCCATTACTCCATCTCTGACATGTGTTACGTAGCTAATAGATTCATATTTAAGGTACCAGTGTCTTTCACAAGCTCACTAGATGGGGTGCCCCTCCTGTTAATGAATGCATCTGCTTCTTTTCACATCTCGCATTACATTGAAACAACCCCACAACTAATTCTTCATTGGACTGTGAGCTTCTGGAGGACAGGTGACATGCATTTAACCCCTTTAATAGAAGGATTGGATCCAGTGAAGTTACAGATAAGAAAGTGGCTTTTTTTCCCCTCCTCCATACTAGTGCTTTAAAACATTTCTGATACTCCCTTCCTAGTTTGCCTGTAATCTTTTGCTACAAAGTTCAATTGTTGGAATCTTTTGCTGTATATTTATTTCCTTGGTAAGAGGAAGTCTCATTTTTAGATACTGAATCCTTTTGGTATTAAAAAGTCCAGTCTGGTTTAATTTAAAACTTAAATCTCACATACAACAGAAAGCTTTTCCCCACTTACCAATGTAGCTGTGACCTCACTTGGCTTGGGAACTGGTAGTGGGAAGACAAACATGTTTTTTTTCTCTTTCTTCTCTACTTCTCACCCTTTGCTTCTGGGTCTCATTTCCTCCTCTAGTGTATTTTGAGAGAAGATGGGAAGATATCTTCTGTGACTGGTTTTATTATCATCTGAGCACTCTGTGTCAGGCAAATGTGAATTCTTTCATTGGTTGTATTAATGGGTACTTCTAAGGCTCCTGTGGGTACCTGCATATGTCATAGATCCATTCAGTTTCCCACTTTCTGGAAGTACACTCCATAGAGTTACATTGCTGGAATCCTTTTCCCCAACAGGGCACTCTCTTGTATAGGGTGCTGTCAGGATGGTTTGAGCCTGGCCACTTGTGCAGCATTTTCACTAGGCCAATGGGTAACTCTACATCTTTGCCAGTTGTTGCTTATGAGGGTGCAGGGTGCTTGTACTGCTTTCTCCTTACCCAGTCCTGTGGACCCAGAAGATATTTAACACCAGTTGCTTTGTTCATAAATATTCCCCAGACTATGGAAATGCATGTCAAGCTTGCTCAAAATTTATCTCAATATGCTCTGGTCTAGTAGCCCCAGAGGTGGCCTTGTGCATTTCTGCTGTTTAGAAAGATTCTAACAGTGGAGTAAGTAGCAGGAAATCCTTCTGGAGGACTTCTCATTTGTATTGAGATTGTAGCCACAGGAAGAAAGGGAAATATCACAGCACTTTGCCTAAGCTGATTACTCACTGCTTCTGTTAGTCATTAGTTCAAGTTTCTAGTCTTTTATATATTATGGACATGGGTGAATTGTGTTTGCTAATTTAGTAAGTCCAACTTGGATGTAACTAGAATCTCTATTTATAACATGGAGGCTCTTATTTCCTCATTAAAAGGATGTATGTCAGAGACTCAATCAAACTGATTTTCTTAAAAATGGGAAATATTAACACAGCTACCTGAAAATGAGAAATGTCTCTTCATTTTAAAATTCTATTTTGAAAAATTGCCAAAGATTTTAATTTATCCCATGGAAATACACTATTCAAAGGTTACATTTTTAATGTCCTAGAAAGTTGGGCTTAACACTTATCTGTATAATCAAATACAAATATATACGTTTCCCATTTAATTTAATTAGAGCCTTATGAGGTAATGTTTTAGGAAGTAGTAAATTTATATATATATATATACACACATATATACATACATATATATTATTTATAATCTATTTTAATTGCAATTCAAAATCAGTTTAGTTATTAGTGTCAAAATATATATATATATGTGTATATATATATATATATATTTTTTTTTTTTGCAGTACGCGGGCCTCTCACTGTTGTGGCCTCTCCCGTTGTGGAGCACAGGCTCTGGATGTGCATGCTCAGCGGCCATGGCTCACGGGCCCAGCTGCTCCACGGCATGTGGGATCTTCCCGGACCGGGGCACGAACCTGTGTCCCCTGCATCGGCAGGCAGACTCTCAACCACTGCGCCACCAGGGAAGCCCCAAAATATATGTAAAAATAGGTAATATTAGCAAAACCTGAATTATATACACTTAATTTTTAAAATAAAATACAAAATGAGAATAATGATGTATAAACTACATTTAATTGATTTCCTCTTTAAAATGTAATTAGTGGGACTTCCCTGGTGGCGCAGTGGTTAAGAATCCGCCTGCCAATGCAGGGGACACAGGTTTGAGCCCTGGTCCCACGTGCCAAGGAGCAACTAAGCCCATGCGCCACAGCTACTGAAGCCTGCGTGCCTGGACCCCAGCTCTGCAACAAGAGAAGCCACTGCAGTGAGTAGCTCCCACTCGAAGCAACTAGAGAAAGCCTGCACACAACAATGAAGACCCAACGCAACCAAAAATAAATACATAAAAAATTGATTATTAAAAAAAAACATAATTAGCATTCCATAGATAACATGAGTAATACCATCCAAAGTAGTTGCTTTAGCAAACATTACAATACAGAACTGTGGGTCAGTTCATGGGGTGGTTGCCATTCCAAAAAAAAAATATTCACAGTTCTCTTTTAATTGCATTTTAATCTATTTTCAGGCCGGCTAGAATGGAGTACTATTATTTTATCATCAGATAACATTTATGCTAAAGCAACCAACATTTTATATAAAGTTTTATTAAAATCTTACATGTTTTTTCTTTGATATTCTTTTATAATATAAGACTTTGAGAAAAAATTTGTATACATGACAGAGTTCTCATAAGAGAAATTAAATTCTCTTACTATAGTACTAAAATCAAGTTTAACTATAAAGAAAGAATGTTTATTAACCAGTCCATATCAGAAATATACGTTTCATTTACTTATAAGTAGCCAAGGTAGAACTGAATAGAACAAAGCTTAAATATCTCTGTGAGGAGCATGATAGATACGCCCCCCAAGAAGCTATTCATATATTCAAAACTATCCATGTATTTAAACATCATCGCTCCTTCCTAACATATCTAAATTTATACAGTTCTAAAATGAAGTATTTTACAAGTAGATAACCAACTTCTATCTAGAGTTATGCTCTGACACCACCCAAATCTAGGAAATTACTCTTTCCTGGTCCATGGTACTAATTCTTATAATGGTATCAGACCATTCCTGACTTTTTTAGTACAATGAAGTATTTTTTTTTAACGTTACTATGATCTAATTTTCTAAAAAGTTCTTTCATATGAATATACTACTACACTTTTAAATCTTTTTAAAAGGGAGCACAAACATCTAGTGTAATGTATTATTTCATAGGATTAGAGGATTTAATAGCATTAGAGGATGTGACAATTTTTATTTCACTGGAGAAAATATGATAAACCCCCCCCACAAATATTCTTGTTTCAGATATTTAACACTAATCTGTTTGCTCCTTAATACACATATCACCAAAAACTTAGTGTAAATTGTGGAAAGAATCTAAAATATATAGCGACATATCCTGGCAGAGAAGGATAAGGGAGCTAGGGATAGGGGTCAGGGAAAAGAATGACTAAGACTGCCTCATGGATATTTGTAATCATTAGAGAAAACTTTTACTCCAGAAAGTTAATGGTGCTGAAAAGCAACTGCATCATTTTGTAAAGTTTGAAAACAAAATTGAAAGAACTGCACAGTTATCCCCCAAAATACCATTCTGTAGTTGTCTAGACGGGAAATAGCAAAGTCAAGAAGTAAAAGATTGGCCCTTTATCAAATGATAAATCCTAGAGCTAATTCACAAGGATATCTTTAAGAGTTTATGATTGTGTAAATGTGTTTGGGCAAAGAATTGGTGTCAAATGCTTTATTGATTGATCAAAATGTCTGCTACAGAGTAAGAGGATCGAAAATGAATCTACCACCATAACTGAAAAACTTTGATTTATATGCTCATAGCAGATAATTGCACTGAATATTGTGAGGTTTCTTATGAATGGCGAATTAATAAACATCACTGCAATTTACATTTATACAAGGTAAAAATAGGACTTTAACTCCTTACTCCTCCTTTCAAAAAAAAGTGATTTGCTGCTTCAAAATGAGCTCAATTATTTTGTAACTGTTGAGTTCAATGAAAAAACAATCATGGATTTCAGACTTACATCTTTAATTATCTGTTGCTTTGGACAAGTCACTTAAACTCTCTGAGTCACTATTTTGCTGTCTTTAAAATGATTGTTAAGTAATATAATGTTTATGAAATCCATTTTGAATGCTGTGCTTGAACTAAGTGTAAGGGCTTGGTTTTATTTTACATTTTTTTTCGTTATAGTGGGGTTTGTGGTGGATCCACCTGAAGAGGTTCTTTAGATCAGCATTTCAAGTGCCATCATACATCCATTAAAACAGCTTTAGAGTAAGTCGCTTTAGTAGAGGCATCCTTTAAATGTAGTCAATTCCTCCGATATATTATTTATATTAATTGGTACCATGTACATGACTCTTTCTGAGCAATGAATTAGTTATACCAATTCCTAGACAACAGGCCATAGTATGTTAAATCTATAATGAGAAAAGTACAGAAAAACAAGCACAGTACAGAATGAGGCAACATACATGCTACAGTGAAAAGTTCACACTTTTCCAAATAAGATGTGTAGAAAGTCAAGATCAATCTAGAAGCCTAAAGTAGAAATATGAGACAATTATTTAAACTGTATAGCTTTTATCATAATCATAGTAATTAAACTCACAAATTAGTGTAATTTTTAAAGTTCACTTTAAAATGGAGGAGATTATTATTATTTTATATTTGGGTGAAAACTACATATTTTAGTTTCTGAAAAAAAGGACAAAATTCTCACATCTTTCAGTGATTTTGGCCAGTCATTTTTCTAACTTTTGAGTTGGTTTGACTGGAGAATAAGAAGTTTTTACTTATTACACAAGGATTTACTGTGATTCTAAACATTTTCTTCCTATTTCTTTCTTATTGTGAAATGTTTGTTGTTCAAACCATTTGTTTGTCTGTTTGTATGTATACATGCATGCATGTATGCATGCTACTAGATAGTTTACCAGGTAAACTCTTTTTGAAATAAGAAGTAAATCATGGTAGTAGACTAAGATAATATAAGCTTTGGACTTCTTTCCTCCTCATCTTACCCTTCCTCTTTACCTCAGTTTTTGCTTTTCCTTGCTTTATTTTTAAAGGCTAAAACAAATGTGACTTGTCATGAAGGAATCAGAGCTAGTGACCAAATTGTAAAAGAGATTTTTGCCACGGGCCTTTGAGAAATTTACTCCTTTGATAAAACAGGCAGGTTTTCCTTAATAGAGTGACTGTTTGAGACCAAAAAAATAGATTGTTAGTAAATAAATTACATGGAAAACGTTTTAGAGTAAGGTTAATAGGATACTACTAATTCCAAGAGGCAGTAAGGTGTCAAATTATTTTTCATATAGTAGTTACTTCTGATATTATCTTGGGCAATGATCAAAGGAAAAGATAAGGAGGAAATTGAAGTATGCTTTTGGCTCTACTTCTATAGCATTAATTCTGAAGCACATTTGCTCCTACATTTGCTAATAAAAAGATTTCATTGCACTTAACCTCTTTCTTCATGAGACAGTATGACCTGTTGCAACTTCCAATATTTCTTTCCTTGACATTTCATACAAAGAAATTATCAAGAAATTAGACTCCAAAGTAAAAACAAAATTATTTTCCTAATTTTGGATAACACTACAAATTAAAATCACAAAGAATACAAGTGACTTCACAGATTGTTAGACTGTTTAAGATAATAAAGTTCAGACATACTAATAATGAAATCTAATCTCTCAGTACATGGGCTTGGTCACTATTCTGTCTGCTCCTAGACTTCTACACAGAGGGCTTTAAATGATTCTGTTGAGGGTGGGAATTGTAAAATGAAATTTTAATATATATTTGTCATGGTAAGTATATCCTGGCTTATAAAAAATATAGTACAGAATTTAATATAATGTCTAAGAAAGGAAAGAGATCAAACAAAAAACCTAATTTAAATAAAGTGTATTAGCACTCTTCTCAGTTTTCAAAGTAACTAAAAATAGCAATAGCTTTTTAAAAAGAAAAATCATATCCCTAAATATAAACGTGACAGTCACTTCTCGATAAGCTCCATGATTCATCATGTTTAAGTACATAAATTAATTTGAGAATTTACATAGTCAAAAATTAGTGATTTAGCTGATTAGAGTAAAATCAATTTAAAAAAAACAAAAAGCAAATTCTAATTAAAATTCTTTTCAGAACTTCTACATAGTTTGTTCAATAAATATTTGCTGTAGGTTTGATGAATGAATTAAAGAATGAATGGATAAAGCAAGTCAAACAAAATAAATCTGAGAATTCTTTGCTTGTCTTAGAGAAATTTACACAAACCAACCACATCTGTATAATTGTTTTTTTTACATTTTCTATGATAATTAAAAACTAAATCATGATTAAATATGGTGAGGTAGCCAGGAATTGAAAATGTACACAGTAAATTCTAAAATTGAATGACTTCAAGTCACAAATATGGGTTGTATATAAAAATAAATGGAAACAACTGGTCTTTGGAAATGCCACATTCACAACCTCTTATGTAAAATTTTCTCTGGAAAGTTTAATATGGACTTCTGATTAGCCAATATGACAAAAAGGATGTGTATTAATTTTATTACAATGAAAAACATTAGGAATATAGTATAGTTTTGAACTTTAAAATTTTTCATAATGCTGTACTCTGATTTTAAAAATAGTTTAAAAAATACTTAAAATGCAAAAATTTTTATTTGGTTTTTATTATGTAGTTGTATTTTTTTAACCTTTGTTCCTATCAAATATATTATCCCATATATCAGCTCTCTTTTATCATTTTGGTAGAGACCATTAACAACTGTCTGCATAGAAATAATTATTTCATATTGAAATAATTTCATATTTGAAATTATTTTCATATTGAAAATATGAAATTTCATATGAAATTCATATGAAATGAATTTCATTTTCATATGAAAATTTTCATATGAAAATTCAATATGAATTTCAATATTTTCATATTGAAATATGAAATAATTCCATATTAAGAAATTATCTGTAAAGAAAGTGATTTTAAATCAATAATGTATATATTTCTAAATATCTAAGGATCTGACGTAACAAAGTCTCACATGATTAACTTTATCATTTCTATCATAAATCTTGAGATATATATATATGTATATATAGCTGCTGGCTTCTTGCCACTTCACAAAATACTTCTGAAAAGCTTATCATTTAGTGAGTAGAATTTCTGGAAAGTGAAGAATATGATGTTGGGATTATATTGTTACAGTCTGAAAGTTATCCTAAATATACTTTTGCAGACACAAACTATTATTATATATATAATGCATAAACACACATAAATGCACATACACATATGTCATAAAAGTCAAATAATGACTTAGGTGGCAGCAGGAAAGAAACAGTTCCTAAGAATATGTACAACACAAAAAAGATAACTTAAACCTTAGACAGTTTACTATGGAGAATTAGTCACTGAATTCTCTGATGCTTTTTTATCAATTGGGAAAATAAGGAAAACTACATTACCTAACATTTTTTAAAAAAGCGATGCTGAACACTTCCTAAAAATTCTTCGTACACATTTGATACTCAAAACACCTTAATAGGGGCTTCCCTGGTGGCACAGTGTTTGAGAGTCCGCCTGCTGATGAAGGGGACACGGGTTCGTGCCCCGGTCCAGGAAGATCCCCCATGCCACGGAGCGGCTGGGCCGTGAGCCATGGCCACTGAGCCTGCGCGTCCAGAGCCTGTGCTCCGCAACGGGAGAGGCCACAACAGTGAGGGGCCCACGTACCACAAAAAACAAAACAAAACAAAAAAACACCTAGTTTAGAAGTTAACATCTTTAATTTTGTTACATTACACAAACGATTTTTGTTTCAAATTTTAAATGAAAAACAAAATCCATTAACTCTTTAAACTACTTGGGTCTACCTTCTAGCTTATCATTCAAAATATTACTTTATATTAACATTAAATCTCATGAAAAAGAGGGTTGTTTTTCACTGTGTTAAAATATGCATTAAGACTGACTGGTAAGGTAAGATGACAACATGGTATATTTTTCCTTTTATTATGAATGCTTAGGAATATTATGAATTATTAGGAGTGTGAAGAAATATTTTAATTAAAAATTTACCACTCTACTTCTCATAACAAAATTAAAACGTTTCTTAGTTATTTTTTAACATCCTGCACTTTCCACATTGGACAAAAACTCATCCAAACAATTTTATTCTTATCCATGTGATTTTTGGTATGTTCTCTGCTGATAGCACCAAAATTTTGCAACTGTCCATTCCATTGCTATTTCTGGAAGCAAACTCTAGTTTGGTTTCTACTCTTAATCCAGAAAGTTAGAAGAGTTAAAATAGAAATACCATTGAAAAAAAAAAGTGACACCAGTGTATTGAACACACACCAGTAGTTCAATTTTAAAACAAATTTAGCGGATCTTTATTGGATCCCTACTCTTTCCTCTAATAAAAATATTAATTTTTGATATGCTGATGCTGTTTGGCTGTTTGATTGGTTACTCCCCCTCCTTTATATGCATATAAAAAGCTTATACATATATATATATATATGAGCTTTCTATCTCAAACTAATAGGAATTTATTCCTTTTCCTATAGAAATTATTTTTCTTTCCTCCGTCCCTCCCTCCCTTCCTCCCTTCCTTCCTTCCTTCCTCTCTCTCTCTCTCTCTCTCTCTCTCTCTCTCTCTCTCTCTCTCCCCCCTTCTCCCTCTCCCTCTCCCCACCTTTCTCTCTACCTTCCTTCCTCCCTCTCTTTCTTTCTTTTGCTCCGGCTCCATCTTTGTTGATAAATTATATTAATTTCATAAACATATTCACTGAAACATGTCTTCTTGAAAGGCAGCATGGCATAAAAGGCTTTCGATTAACAAGATTAGGATTAGACAGTTTACTCTCTCACTAGTCAGGTACCTCCCTTTCAATGTATATTCTCTGAGTCTCAGTTTTCTTATTTTTAAATAATAAATAATATCTATGTTATAATTTCATTGGGAGAATTAAAAGTATTCTATGTGAAGTACTTATATATAGATAGCTGTTAAAATATTAGTTTAAAAATTATCCCAAAATTATGTAAGATGAAAAGTAATTTAGAAAATACTTTCCTCTGTATGGGGAATACAGCTAGTTGAGGATAAAAGTCTGAAGCCGTATATAAGCTTTACACATTGAGCAAAACCAGTAAAAAATATTGTACTCAATATATCTCTCAACTGTCTTATTTTATCAGTATAACATTTTAGTTTCTCTTCTTCTATCATAGCCCTTGTTTATGGAGTCTCCAAGAATATCAAATTCTATGTCTCTAAGACCACTCTTATTTCAAAGTATACCTATACTTGCTTATTGTACCTAACTTGAAGGAGATATATCTGTCTTCAAGTTAGACATTATTAAGAAACAATTATTCAAACTTATTTTAAAAACCACAGGGAATTCCTGACCTCTTGAAATATATGAACCAGTGGCTTACGGTATTGATTATTTTAGTAAAAGTAAAGGAGAATAAACATTTTTCAGTTAGCATAGTACATCAAAGTTGAATTCAGTCAAATAATGCAGCCTCTAGTATTTCCATCCTGAAAGAATTATTGAAGGCTTTGGTCTCAAATATTCATGTCCAACTCTGATCAAATCAATTTATTTTTTCTTTTCTTCCTTTCTTCTTTTTTTTTAATCCTGAGGGATATAATAGCCCTTGCTCAGTGTTGAACTGAAGGCATTAGATAGTTCTGATAAGTGAGCAGTTAGGAATCTGTTAAAGCCTTACTATGATCTTAAGGGGCAATACAACAAAAAAGTGTAAGTTTCTATGTATGTTGCTATGACATATATAATATATTTTTTCTAATCAGAATAGGCTATTAGCTCCCTATATCTACTGGAGTGGGGTGCAGAAAGGAGACAAGTGATCTATCTAGATCCCACTCCAATCCATTTTTATTCTTTATTCCGTATTTACTTTACTTTAGACTGTGTGTGTGGCAGGGGAAGGTGGATGGGGGAGAAGATTGAACTTTTTGGCAACCAAAATATCTCTCATCATAAAACCCCTAGTCTAGAAGTAGTACCACAATAAGCCTTGTGCCCAGAGAGAAATTCTGGACATTAGCAACATTTAGCTGTCAACACCTAGTCCAGTACTGTTTATTTTCAACTTTATTGTGTCATAAAAAGGCATCCTTCACCATGTCAGAATTAAAGTTTGTCTTTTTTCTTATCTAATTTGCTGAGGCTGAATCATTTGCAATTAAATTTGTCAAAATTAGTTCTCAGCTTTTTCATTTTTGCAGAGACAAATGTGCAGCACCCCATATCTGCTGCCCTTTCCTCTTTAGCTGATGCTGATGTATTTGCTGAAAAGATGAGAAAGGGGGACAAAATTAAAACGACAACTTGAGAATGGTCAATTTCCCTTTTTCTGTAATTATTCCTAAAGAAAAGAAATAATTTCTATAGGAAAAGGAATAAATTCCTATTAGTTTCAGATAGAAAGCTCATGTATATATAATGAAGGGAGGAGTAACCAACCAAACAGTCAAACAGCATCAGCATATCAAAATTCATAGGTTTATTAGAGGAAACAGTAGGGGTCCAATAAAGACCCCTTTTCTAAAGGAAGGAAAGGAAGAAAGGGAAGGGAAGAGAAGGGGGAGAGAGGGAGGGAGGGAGGGAAGGAAAGAAGTGCTAGGTATTAGCATTTAAGTACCACAAGCTTTCTTAAGCAGCCATTGAAATAGGGCAACCTTAACAAAGGGAGAAATGATGGTAATTACAAATCATGTCTAATGGTTAAAAATATTTCAGGGACTAACTAGGAACTGTGTAAAAACTTGCTAGAGATTCGTGACTGTGAGACACTGAAATATAGAGTTGTTTGCTTGATTAACAAATAAAGAGCCACAAAGCTATCAGGTTCTTCCTTCTAATCAAACTGATGAAATTTAGGCAATATTAACAAATATGATTTTTGATATTGGATAATTTTAAAGACCTAATTGTGTCCCCTCAAAATTCATACTTTGAACTCCTGACCCTCATTACCTCAGAATATAACGACATTTGGATATAGAATTTTCAAAGAGGTAATTAAAGTTATATAAGTTCATTAGAATGGACCCTAATTCAATATGCCTGATGTCCTTAAAAGAAGAGGAGATTAAGACACAAACACACACAGAGGATAAACTGTGTGAAGACATAGGGAGAAGGCAGCCATCTAAAAGCCAAGGAGAGAGGCCTCAAAAGAAACCATCCATGCCCTCATCTTGATCTTGGCCTTCTTCCTCTGGAATTGTAAGAAAATACATTTCTGTTGTTTAAGCCATCCAGTTCATGGTACTTTGTTACAGCAGCCGTAGCAAATTAATACAGTAGTGAAATGTTTCAACATTTGGAAGATCTACAAATCTCAGTGATGCAATATTTTCCAATAAAATCCAATAACAATGTAAGATAGGGCCGTAGATTTTAATATAACAGAATATGAAATATTTATTGATATTGTTTCAGTTTAGTTTCTTTACCACCATGCAACTAAACTTTAGCTAGGTTGCCACTAACATTTTAGAAACTATTTGTGGAATTTTTGTGTGGAATCAAGAAAATATCTACCCTTACTGAAAAGATTAAAATATCCTTTTTTAACTGTGCATATGTGTGAGGCCAGATTTTCTTCATAAATTTCAACAAATAAAACATATCACAGCAGACTGCCTTTTAAAAATTGTTTTGAAAATATCTTTCATTTTGTAGCAAATATTTGGCTGGCCAAAAAAGTTCATTCATATTTCTCTGTGAGATGGCTCTAGTAGTGCTTAGTTATCTTTAACTTCATTCAAAACAGTTTTGTTAGATTGTATTGTGACAGCTGTCATATCAGTGTGCATTTAAAAAAAGACATCAAAATTGGTGAATTTTTGTGTAGCCATTTTAATATTGAAGATGAAAAAAAGCAACGTTTTTAGCATATTATGCCTTATTATTTCAAGAAAGGTAAAAATGCAACTGAAATGCAAAAAAAAGATTTGTGTAGTGTATGGAGAAGGTGCTGTGACTGATTGAACGTGTCAAAAGTGGTTTGAGAAGTTTTGTGCTGGAGATTTCTCCCTGGATGATGCTCCACTATTGGGTAAACTAGTTGAAGCTGATAGCTATCAAATCAAAACAATAATTGAGAACAGTCAACGTCATACCATGTGGGAGATAGCTGACATGCTCAAAATATCCAAATCAAGCATTGAAAATCACTTGCACCAGCTTGGTTATGTTCATTACTTTGATGTTTCGATTCCACATAAGTTAAGAGAAAAAAAACTTCTTCACCGTATTTCCGCCTGTGATTCTCTACTTAAATGTAATGAAAACATTCCATTTTTAAAACAATTGTGATGGGCGATGAAGAGTGGATACTGTACAATAATGTGGAACGGAAGAGATTGTGGGGCAAGTGAAATGAACCACCACCAACCACACCAAAGGCCGGTCTTCATCCAAAGAAAGTGATGTGTGTATGGTGGGATTGGAAGGGAGCCCTCTATTATGTGCTCCTTCCGGAAAACCAAACGATTAATTCCAACAAGTACTGCTCCCATTTAGACCAACTGAAAGTAGCACTCGACGAAAAGTGTCCAGAATTAGTCGATAAAAAACGCATAATCTTCCATCAGATTACCACAAGACCGCATGTTTTTTTGATGACCAGGCAAAAACTGTTACAGCTTGGCTGAAAAGTTCTGATTCATCCGTGGTATTCACCAGACATTGCACGTTCAGATTTTCATTTATTTCGGCCTTTACAAAATTCTCTTAATGGAAAAAATTTCAATTCCCTGGAAGACTGCAAAAAGCACCTGGAACAGTTCTTTGCTCAAAAAGATCAAAAGTTTTGGGAAGATGGAATTATGAAGTCACGTGAAAAACAGCAGAAGGTAGTGGAACAATACAGTAAATACATTGTTCAGTAAAGTTCCTGGTGAAGATGAAAAATGTGTCTTTTATTTTTACTTAAAAACCGAAAGGACCTTTTGGCCAACCCAATATTATTTATGTTAATATTTAATCAGTTTAGTGTTATTTCAAATGAACTAATAAATATAAAATTTTCTCAACTTTCTTTTAAATATATCAACAGCTATAATCCACATAAAATTCTTTAGTGTTCAAGAATTTTGAACACTGCAAACAGGTCTTGAGATCAAAAAGTTTAATAACTGCTGATTTGAGGGGGAAAATAAAACAATAAGTAGATTAGCTATCCCATGTGGAATTTGCATTAATATGCCAGCCACTCGCTAAGTATTTCATATTTGCTTTCTCAGTTTATTGATACGAATACTTGCAAGGTTAACATAATTATCTCCCTTGAGAGATGAGGATTTTGAAGTTCTATGATATAATATTTAAAAAATTTCACAACCAGTATGTATCCCGTACTGAAAAACAAACCCAGATTATATGATTCCAGAGCAAGAATGTTTGATATATTAGACCGAACACTCAATTAATAAACAAAAAATACATTAAAGAAATTATTTTGGTGATAAAGAATCAGGTAGAGATTTATCAGGATTTCTGCATAAGAGTTAGAAATCAGGGGCCAATAGGTCTTTAGTTTATAAAGTAATTCCCCAATCTGACCAGGAAAATCTTTTGGGTCAAACAGCTTTGGTGAAGCATACTATATGATGCTTTTCAATATGCTTCACCAAATATTCAGCTTCAATATTGAGATACTATGCACATAATTTGAGGAAATTTCTTCTCTGATTCTCAAAGACGTGCTACAACTTTGTTGATTCCCAAAGACATACTATAACAAACTTGCGTGTCAAGTGGGTTCAAGTAGACAGGAAGAATAAACATTTCTCTTTTATAAAACTGGAATTATCTAGACTCTCTTTTATTGCCTAATTCCACTCTTAAACTAAATATTTGACAGATTTTCTCAAGATTATGCAAGCTAGCATGAAGCTTATGGAAATTTTATATGAAGGTATTTCTGAACAAAATGATAATATAGTTATTAGAGATGATTATATGTATCTCAAAACTTAACTACTATTAACGATACATTACTTCCTGTCTACTGTTTTCTACTTATCTTTCAACAGAAAATAGAATATGTTGTGAAATGACCATTGTATCAATTTGACCAAGGAAAGGTCAAAGCAAAACGCCTGAATAATAATTCATAAATTGTGGAAAGTTAATGATTATTAAAAAATGTGTTCCAAACATACTTATTCATTAATAAATGTCAGTGTATCTTCTGACATTTATTGCATTTGGTCAGTTTATATTTCTCAAATTTCATGAATTTGTGCCAACAATGTTTTTCACTAGAAATGTGAATGGCTTTCCATTCACAAAATAAATGGCTTTACTTATTGTCCTATATGCCAAGTGCTTCCAAAATGAAATATAGTGTTCAGGTAAAAAGTTGATTTAAACTTGATTTATGTTGTTGATTTAAATTTTGTTTCCAAATGCTTTCTTTCATCTGAGAAGGCTTTTAAAAGAATTTTTAATGTAATTATTAATAGTAAAAATTTATAAAACTTCAAAAGTTCTAAAATTATTTTTTAAAACTTTTAAAGCAATCTGCTCTGTGCCACAAAGCTCTGCAAAATAATCTATCAACTTTCACAATATGAATATAAAATTGTTACATAGTTTTGTTAGGAAACAATGTTTTAGGCACAAAGCTTTGATGGTCATCCAGTTTTCAAATTTAAAGCATTATTCTTTTGCAAAGGGTAAAGAAAAGAGAATGTGAGAGTGGAAGACAGTAAGGAACAAAAATTGTTCATACTAAAATCATGTTTGTAGTGGAGAGCTTTTGGATTGATATTGAATAAGAGAATGTTTCTGTATCCTTGAAGCTAAAGTATCAGTTAAAATTAGTTAAGTAAATCAATGCAAGTCATAAAATTGTATTCTAGAAGTTCAGGAATGAGATTATACTATCACACACCTTTCTTAATTTGACAAGATTTATATAAATATTTTAAATGTAAATTTGATTTAAAATTTAATCTTAATATATATTTCATTGTCACAGGATTAAAAATCTTAACACTTGCTGTTTGGGTATGAACCCTAATTTTTACATTTAAATAACTATAGCTATGTACATTTTAAAACATCTTTTTAAAAATAGATAACAAACAATTCATATGTCATAGTTCTATTAAATCCTTAAGATACTAGAAGTTCTG
This sequence comes from Orcinus orca, assembly GCF_937001465.1. NCBI lineage: Eukaryota > Metazoa > Chordata > Mammalia > Artiodactyla > Delphinidae > Orcinus > Orcinus orca. The sequence goes on from NC_064567.1 coordinate 81,794,773, forward strand.
CATACCTGTAATTCCTCTGCCTGTGTGCTAGATTACTTGATGGTTTTGAATTGTATAAAGGATGTGGCATAAAAGGCTTTTGGTTAACAAGACCAGGATTAGTCAGCTTACTCTCTCACTAATTAGGCACCTCCCTTTCAATTTACACTCTCTGAGTCTTAGTTTTCTTATCTTTAAATAATAGATGATATATATGATATAATTTCATAAGCATAATAAAGGGTCTATCTCCAGCAGTCATCTTTTTTAACTCAAGGCCTTCGGGTCAGATGTGAGGAAGAACTTTCAGGCAATGAGATTTGTAGCACAATGACCTCTAACTGTAAGAGAGATTATAAAATCTCTCTGGGAAGCTTTCAGTTATTTACCTTATTTTCCTCTCTAGATAACAGCCTGCCTAAAAGGAAGGGTTGGGGCTAGCTCAGTAAGTTCCAAATGTTAATGCACCAACTTCACAAGTTTTGCTATGTCTGAGTAACCCCTATAGAACTGTTTACTCAAGATATTTATTTTCTTTTAACCTTTAGTCTTTAGTCTTCTTAAGCAATGATACAGGCATCAGTGAAATCATAGTTTGATGGGCTAATTATATTTTATTGATGTGAATTAAAATATATTGCTATAAAAAAATAACATTCATTTTTGTTGGGTCCTCCAAACTAATATAAGTTCAACTCCTAACCTTTAGTACCTGTGAACAGGACTTTCTTGGAAATAAGGTCTCTGCCAATGTTGTCATGTTAAGATGAGGTCCTACTGGATTATTCGTTCTGATTCAATGACTGGCTGTCCTTATAAGAAATTTGGACACAGACACAGATACACAGGGAGAATACCATGTGATAATGGAGGCAGAGATTGGAGTGATGTATCTACAGAGAAGGAACACCAAGGATTGTCAGCTACCACCAGAAGCTAGGTAGGAAGCAAGGAAGGATCCTCCCCCAGAGCCTTCAGAGAGAGAGTATGGCCCTGCCAACACCTTGATTTCAGACTTCTAGCCTCCAGAACTGTAAGAGAATGCACTTCTGTTGTGTTAAGCCACAAAGTTTGTGGTAATTTCTGCAGGTTTAGGAAACTAATACGCCAAAGTACCACCTAAACTCATCCCTTGTCCCACTAGTGGGGTTCGTTTAACACTTGGGGAAATGCTAGGCTGGATGCTCTCTGAAGGTCCTTCTTAGTTCTGTGGTTGAACGATGATGACCTTCATCATATCAGTCACTCTTACATTCAGTTATGATGTGTCAAGCACCCCTATTTCTAAAGGCCAGGAAAAAGCTGTTTTAATTGAGTTTGAGCAGATTGGGCTCACCAGTTCTGAAAGGCACCCTGGTGTGTGTATCTGAATGTCCTGTTCACTCCCAGTCTTCCCAGGAACTACAGGCTCTGCAGAGCCATCGCTGGGGCTTGGAAATCTGTCTCTATGGTTGTCAACCAGGACAGACCTGAGAATCACTGGTGTATCTTATATCTTACTTTTTTAATGCATTTCTTTTCAGCTTCAATGTTGAGATACAACTCACATACCCTGTACTTTGACTTACTGTATAAATGATGAAATGTAATATTTAACTCTTTTCATTAGATTCTAGATATACAGAAATCAATTTTGTAATAGGAATCGATTTTTAACAATTTGGAAAATGTTATCAATCATCTTAAAACTGTAATAACATTATATAATAGAAAAGCAATTATGTCTTATTTAGAACTATGTTTCAGATATTTAGGAAGAAGGAATCCTTGTTTCCCATCTTTTTGTGTCTATAATTAAATATAGGTAGCTGACTGTTGTAGACATTTTTTATAGTACTTTTCAATATAAAATTGGAAAATATTTCTTGGACATCATTAATAACCTCTAAAATGGGCATTTCGATATTTTTTTTTAAATATTATGTTTTCCCCTATAAAAATTATGACAGCTCACCTAAACAAGGTGCTGAACAACTACAGGTTTCCTACCTTAGATCGTGTGGCCACAGACCCATGGAAATTAATAGGGAGTTTTGCTTTTTCAAGTATTTGTTTTATTTGTCAAACCTACAATTTAGAAGAAGGTAGACTTCATAACAGATTATCACTTAGGAATCTCTTATCCTAATTAAGGGGAGAAATTGTGTTTTCATGTTCTGTGTGAACAAATAAAATTAACAGACTGCACTCACAGAATTCTACAATTTCAATTCATTGGTAATAGCAAAACCTTTCTCTCTGGGAGTTCATATATACTTTGTTTCATAGGTTAACCTCTAAAATTTTATCCTGTAAATTTAAATATTTTTTACACTGGAAATTTTTATAAATTAAAGAGTGAAAACATTTTTCTTGCACATGTGTTAGTCATAACTATTCAATATAATATATTCACCATCTGCTTAGATGACTTAATACCAGTTAAAAGACTGTAATGATCTTGACCTCTCACATTTTGTGACCCTAACAAAGTTTAAATTGAAATTTCAGCTGCACAGTGGTTCTTTGATTGACCTGAATTCTAGCTTTACTTTGGTAATTCATACTATTAATTTAATAGACTCTAGAAGTTTGCCTTCATGGGTATGTATTTTTTAAGGACAAAATTCTTATATGCATTCAACTCTTGCCCTATACATCTTTTTTCCTGAAAACAGAAAATACATTACTAAAAATTAGTAGTATAAAGAGTAAATCAGATTGTTAAAGATCTTAATTGCCTGGAGATAAAACTATACATTCCCAAATGCCTAATTTAATATGAAGACTCTCTTAACTTTGGAGAGGCTGGAACGCAATTTTTAGATACTCATCTATAGTTTGTTAATATTTATGGTACTCCTGTGAGGTCCATGAAACAGAAGCAAGTTTTTAGGAAATGAAGAAAAGATATAATTCTTGCTCTCAAGGTGCTTACAGTTTAGCAAAAACCAGATGATAGAAGAAACCATGAAAATTAATAAAATCATGCAGAGAGATGTAATCCAGTGGGCTTTATGGTTTATAAAAATTCTGATCCATAGTAAAGAGTATTCGAAAAGAAATTAGAAAAAAAAACTTTTCAGGGCTATCCCAAATATCCTAGAGTTTTTAAAAAGTGCCTGTAATATTTAGTGGAAGTTATTTATTTTCTATCTATATATTAAAGATAAGAATACATCTATCTATTTTCTTCAAAACGTCATGGCAGGGCTTCCCTGGTGGCGCAGTGGTTGAGAGTCCGCCTACCGATGCACGGGACACGGGTTCGTGCCCCTGTCTGGGAAGATCCCACATGCCGCAGAGCGGCCAGGCCCGTGAGCCATGGCCGCTGAGCCTGCGTGTCCAGAGCCTGTGCTCCGCAACGGGAGAGGCCACAACAGTGAGAGGCCCACGTACCGAAAGAAAAAAAAAAAGTGTCATGGCAAAGATAATTCCTGCCATTCATATCAGTTTATTTAAATGAAATTTCATATTGCAATGCACACAGACTTTGTAAATAGGGCAATAGATAGATGCCTGTGTAAAACCTGGTCACCTCAACAGATATTGTTAGAGACCCTTCACTCTCAAGCAACCCTTCTTAGTGTGATTTAAATAGAGGACTAGTAGTTGTACGGATACATTTATAGAATGAGGTAATAAGAAGAGTGATTCCACAAATAGAAGCAAAAGCTTTCAGATGTTAGGATATGTTAAACCGGAGGGGGGAGGTGAGGGGTAGGGATGACATTTGTGATAACAGATACCAGGTAGCTCAGGTAAAGAGGTAACATTGAACTACAGATCTTTTTCATGACCAGAAGAAAGTAAAACAAAACTAAAAACCTACAAATAGGATCTCTAGCTACCAATACCCAAGATTTGCAGAACAGAGAACAGTTATAGGAAAGACAATTTTACTCTGGTTGAAAAGGAGTATATGAGTTTGAGATCACTACAACCAAGTAAAAAATAAATGTCATATATATGGCTATATAATTTTATTTGTATTTTTTTTTCAGGGAGAGGCATACAATTTTCAGTTGGGAAATTCCATCCAGAGATTGCATCTTTCTTTGTTCTGATTTCACTTTTCAATATTCGAAGTGTTTATTTGTGTTTATTTAGTTTTTTCTCTCTCACTGGATTATAAAATTGTTGAGTATGGGGATTAAGTCATACTCATCTTTCCATCTTTTTCCTAAGTCAACTTAAAAAAATTCCCATTTCTGTACTCATTTCTCAAACTGAAGATGAGCAAAAAAGGCCAATTGCCGACTACATCTTAACAAAAACCTTTCTTAGAAATAAGTTCAAAATGAAAACAGACTTTTAAAATGAGAAATGTCTTCATCCCATTTATTGAATTTTATTGTCTACAGCCTGGCAAGCGTATGTTGGATATGAAAACTCATGTTACTAAGCAAAGATTGTTTGAGTAAACAAGTCTTATTTACTTAAACTTTATTTCACCTAAGGAATCTATTATATGTCTCCAGAGGACCTAAAATACAGAACATAAAAATCTAGAATGTTATTGTTGATGTGCTGTTGAAAATCTCTTAATCTTGAATCGCTAAGCAAAAGAAAAAATCTTTTTACCAATTCCTCTGATATTTTTTCTATCATGAAACTATACCATAAATCTTTAATTATCAGAATCAAGAATTAATTGTTTCAGCAATAAATGTTTTATCCCTGTATCTAACACATCCAGGAAAAATGCTAATTGTGAAGTTGTGTCAGGGTTAAATTAGAATGGTATTTTGATTCATATTATATTCTTCAGTACACAAATTGATTTAATATATACCTTTCTTTTAGTTTTTACTTCTAGTCCTCTGGATACATTATACTAGTCTTCTGGAGCATAGAAAAATAAGATGTTGTTTTCTTCCTTAAAGGGTTTCAGGTCTAGAGAGGCACACAGACATATGAAAAATTGAACAAAAAAAGCAACTAATTCTAATAGGCCGTAAAATAAAAGTGCTAATTAAATGCCTCAGGAGCTCAGAGGAGTAGCAAAACAATATTTACTTAAAATGGCTTCCATCAACATCAGAGTTTAAATAAACACAGTGACAAATAAATATCATTCTTCATATTTTCTTTGTATTATAAATCCTCTTTGGACTTCCTTATGTCATAAAATGAGTGCATGTGGTTATATTCTCCCAATTAGCCTTGGCTCCTTAAAATTTTTCCTGAAGAGGTTATTATTCTGTTTGTAATATTTCAGAGGCATGATATCATAGTTAGATCATTTAACTTGGAATTTTTTAAAGAAGTTGTCTCCTTTATCATTTATTATTTGCAGCCAATTGGACACTTTAACTGCCCATCTGGTACTAGAATTTTTAAGTCTTGAAACTTGCTTTAACTTTTTTGTTATCACCTTGCCCTGCAATGTCAGACATCAAATTTTCTTCTCTAGCAAATAAAAGAATCTACAAAGCAATACTTCTTGCTTTCTCTTGTTTATCTTTCATATAAGTTGTCCAGTCTAAAGTTTGGTGTTTTTAAGCTAGTGAGTCTAAATGGTCAGTGTACAAAATAATACCAGTACAAAAGTTATGCTACTCTAATTTGTGTTTACTTCATTGTTACTAAATGTGCAGATGTGATCTTATCATCTGTGAATTCTGTCATGATTTTAAAATCCATTTGGGGTATGTAAAGATAAAATCTTTTTGGCAACAGAGACGGAATGTGTTCTTTTAAAACTTAATGTGTCCAGTTTGGGGAGGGGAGTAGAGAGAGACAGAGAAACAGAGACGGAGAGGGAGAGAGAGAAAGAAAGAAATACAGATACCTAACTGGGCAGGTCCTTTTGCCTTCAATATTCTTTAATCTCACTTCATACTTTCTAACAGCTTGTGTCCTTATTGCCCTTCAAACTAAATGTCTTGTCCCCATCCTTATGAAAAGTGGATTGCAATTGGAGTACTTTAACCCAGTTTTGGGATCCAGACTCCTAGGAAAAATCCCAGACTCATCTCTCTCTCTCTCACTTCATATACCCAGTGAGGTGAATCACCAGGTCAGGTAAATTCTGCCTTCTAAATAGCTCTTCTGTCTTCTGCTCTTTTCCATACCCAAGGCCTGCCCTATCCAGGGCCTAACATCTCTCACTTGAATTATACTTCTCACTTGAAACCATCAGACAATTAACTGTACCACCTGCTCCAAGCTTATTGTCCCCCACTCCAAGTTACATCAAGATTACAAAATGCAAATCTGATTTTACCATTCCTTTTAATGGCTTTCATTGCTCTTAGTAAAATTTAAAGTAGGTAAAATGGCTTTCAAAACTTTCTCCCATTATCTCTCCATCCTTCTACCATCCTCTAGAACCAACACCGTTCCTTCCACTGGATTATGTTAATTCTAGGGCCTTATGTAAACTTTTGTTCCATCCCTCTACTAGTACTTTCCTGGCACCCTTACATGAGTTTAACTCCTATTTCACTACAAAGTCACATTTTTGTTATCAGAAATGTGTTTTTATTTTCCTAGAATGCTGATGCTAAAGAGAATTCCTCATCAGTACTCCAGGGTTGCAGAGGAAATCTTAGTGTGACTATTTTGTGGATGAATCTTCATTATCTCTATACATACTACCTAGAACAGTAGTTCTCAGTGGGGGAAGTTCAGACCTCAGAGAATGTTTTGTAAATTTGTGGGGGTATCTTTTGATTTCACAATGATTAAGCAGCACTACTGCCAGGAGCATTACACATCCTGCAGAATGTGAACAAAACTATCAAAAATTGTTCCATTTTGTTTGCAACTTTTGATAGTCATACAGTAGTTTGTGTAGGTGGAATGCCTATTTATAATAAGTCAAGACTAGAATTTAACTTCATTATAGATATAAACACATTTCTTGCCCAGTTTTAATATATACCAAAATTACCAGGAATGCAACTACAGAATAAATTGGGGGAAAATTGAGCTCTGTTATGATTAGAATTTCACAAAGGATTGGTTTTCTATTTTGGAAAATCCTACCACCATTAATGGTATTTGAGTTGGCAGTACAACACAAAATTATCAGTCGAAGTTTATAATTGTCATATTCATAGTGTTTTTCCCTGTAGGTGAAAGTATCTATCTTATGTCTTTGAGTAAAATAGTGACTGAGGATTTAAACACTGAAATACACATTATTTTATGACAAATCACTTTCCCCTGATTCTTCCTTTATAGGATGATTAGAGCATGATTTTGATCTTATACTATGAGAGTAGGTAGGCTATTTTATCTATGATTTTTATTTTGGGGTATTATAAAAATGAATTTTAAAAGGGTTTACAGTCTTCCAAAGAATCCTCTAGAATTCACATTCATGTACCTGATACAGAGCTTAGGAAAAAGGAATCTACTGTACCTCTGTTAGGATTTGTTGTTGATATGATTGTCTCATGGGCTTTGACTCTCCAAACACACCCCTATTCCTACTAAGACTCTGTTAACTTTTCCTTTTTCCTGGGCTTATTAACTACCAACTGGTCATGTGGCCACCCTGTCCATACCCAAATGAGTTACTAGGGGCAAGGCTCATAAGCAATAGGGATAGACAAGCATCAACACGTAATTTTATTAGTGTCCTTTAGTACTGAAATGTTTAAGGAGCTATGGGAATACATTAATCCTTCCAGGAAGGTCAAAGATCATGACTCAATAGTTCAAGCTGACTTTGAAGGATTATTTGTTGTATTTAATTTATGGATTGACTGATTTATTTCCTATCACATTCCACAGTATTTGTCTTAGATAGAGAGTTGTAGCAGTCACAGAGGTGTGATCTTTCTTTGCTCTTCAAGAACTTGCCAATCAGTAGCTTTCAGGATCTACCACAGCGTTTGTGCTTAGATTATGCTCTTCCTGAATAGTCACAGTCCCCGGTCCCCAGCAGCCATTTCTGCTCCTCTTTGGGCTGGCCAAGACTTATTCATAGTTGTATCGTACCCAATCCTCCTTGCTTCCTCTTCTCTTTTTAATAAAAGAGATCAGACCTGCATTCCAAGCTGAAAGATTTCTTTGTTCACTTCTCCCTGTTCCATTTATCTTTCACAGGCATTATCCTCCAAAGATGCCTTGCACTTCCAGCTCTTCCTTATCATCCGCTTTCAGGAGGACCCAGCCAGCACAGTAATGACTGAGGATCTCCCAGTCAAAATAGCATTATAGAGAAGCACAGAAGCGTAAAAGAACAAGGTTTGTAAGAAGCTTCTAGAACTTCAGCTTGGTTAAAAACTTAAGTTTGGTTTTGGAAAAGATGTCAAAAATGGGACCGAAGAGGTAGGGAGAAACTATTCTTAAAGCAACTTATGATCAAATGATTATGATTTAATTCAGAAATATATGGAGCAGTATTTAAACATTTAATGCAGTATAATTAAATGGTAAGAATTATGTTTTAATTAGAACAAGTTTTTTCAAGGCGTAGTTTAGAGATTGAATTATGGTGCTATGAAACAAGAAATCAAGAGATTAATCAGGAGTATATAATAATATAGATGCATGGACCTAAGGCATTGTCTGCAAATAAATAGTTGAGAAAGTAATACCAATGTGATGAGGTTCAATTAGTTCACAGGTCACTGAGCCTTGGAAATTTGGGGAAAAGCTGACTTGTTGTGTGTGGAGATGTTTATTGGGCACTGCAAAACGTCAGTATGGAGCTCTAGAAAGAAGAATGAATCAAGGACAAGAATTTATTATTGGGAAAGAATTAGCTTACTTTTGAAGTTGGTAGTTGATGAAATTATCTAGAAAGAGAGTAGGTATATAAATATGCTCATTCAGAGAGAGCAATACCAGCATTTTCTGTGAGCCATCTTCAAGTTATTCATTGTATTAATTTGCAAGATCCCGAGTAAAATGAAATGTGGAGCCAGTGTTCAAAATGTATTAAAAATTGTACTATGGTGACAAAAGATCATTAAATTAAGGGTGAGTGCCTTCTAAGCATAGGGTTCTGTGTAACTATATAGGTCTCATGCCCATGAAGCCAGCTCTCTACATGTGTGTTCCCATACTCAAAAATTTTCATATACTATAGGACAGTGGTTTTCAACCCTACAAAACTTAATATCCCTTAAGTCAACACCAAAAAACGAGGAAAATTCTGAGCTGGCATCTGAACCTCACAAGATAAAGGGCTATAATTAATGGCCAGTGTCTTCCATTCAGGCTCATAGAGGGCATTGATGGTAGCATGATATGTTTTCATCACTCCTGATTTTAAAATGCAGGATATGCAAAACTTAGCTTAATGGTAAAAAAAGAAAAAAAAATAAAAGCAAAACATGCAAGCAAAAGCAAGAACAACTACAAGAGTAGAAATGATTTTAACCACAGAGCAGTGAAACTTAACAGTCTGCTGAGACTCACAAAGTAAATAAAATCTTGACTTTCATGAACAGAAATATGACCCCAGAGTGTATTTCGATTGTTTCATTTGCACTTTGGCTGTTTCGTTGTATGCTCTATATTTGAAGAAAATAGAAATCTGACTGTAATAAATATTTTGGGGGAAATACTCTTTGCCCTGGGAAAAGCTATTTGTTGATGTGTTTACACTGGAAAAGTGAAGACTAGGGAGCTCAAAACAGCTACTTTCAAGTATTATGGAGCAGAGGATGAGACTGATTTTATGTAGTTACAGGGGCAGAACTAGCATTAATAGATGAAAGTTAAGAATTAGGTGGGTTTCAGTTTGTAAACTAATTATACATTTATTGAGAAACCACTATATGTGAGGACAGAATATTTGATGAATACAGCAACAATAAATGAAATTCCTTGGAAGAAGAGAGGTCCCTGCCCCCTTCAGCAAACATCATATGACCTCTTTCAGGGAATTTCTCTGCTAAATAGAAATTGACTTTAAAGATCATTTGCAAACCTAAAATTCAGTTATTTAAAAGATCTGTTTATTAAATATAAATGTATATTATATAAATATAATATATAAATACAATATATAAACATGAATATATAGGTATACATGATACATATGTGTAAGATACTGTGACATTTTATGTGTTGCAAAATAATATAGGAAATAGCTTTTAATTTTACTGTTAATCATTTTTAAAAATCTCAGTGGAGGGGCTTCCCTGGTGGCGCAGTGGTTGAGAGTCCACCTGCCGATGCAGGGGACACGGGTTCGTGCCCCGCTGCGGGAGGATCCCACGTGCCACGGAGCAGCTGGGCCCGTGAGCCATGGCCGCTGAGCCTGCGCGTCCGGAGCCTGTGCTCCGCAACGGGAGAGGCCACAACAGTGAGAGGCCCGCGTACCGCAAAAAAAAAAAAAAAAAGTTAAATACGGCAGGTGGACTCTCAACCACTGCGCCACCAGGGAAGCCCTGAAATATTTAACTTTAAATGGAATCTATATATCATATTCATAGCAGACATATTCTCTTGGCTCCATTTCCAAAAACTCAGTGAAGAATGAGATTGATCTAACATTTAAAAAGCTATTTTAAAAATAGCCACTTTATAGTTTCTGAAAAATCCTAGCTTCTAGGATTTCACTACCAAGAACAGGGTAAACATTTCTACATAATTAAATATCTGGCTAGTCTATGCAAAAGCGATTGTGGATTTATTTGTGAGTTTTTGGCCTGAAACAACATCTCAATCCAATCCTCTTTCTCACTTAGACTGTCAAAATACAGTTTGAGGTTTATTTTCATGATGCCAAGCCACATTTCAGATTAACAACCATAAACTTCAGTGAATGTATGCTAAACTAGTTTTTTAGCTGATATTAACCCTTGTTGGAATAAAATGGTCAGTTAAATTCTATTTGAATTATGATATTAAGGATCAGTTTTGCTAGTAAAGTAGGATCAAACTATCCTTAAAATTGTACAAACTCATTTATAATATTTCATTAATTTTGAAATTCATATTAGACATCTTAAACCAAGACAATCTGGAAGATTAATCTTTTGTGGGGGAGGTCATCCAAAGGGCATTACCACTGGTTGACCTATGAGCTGGACCTGGGCAACTGGAGGCCCATCACTCCTGGGAATATGCACTCTGCTTGCCTTTCCTGCACTAAAAGCTGCCGAAGGACACAGCTGGGATATAGTAACGTGGTGTTGAGACCATCTGGACAGTATATGGGCCTGAGCCCAATTAAGGCCTTTATATAAACTTTTAAGATTCTGTTGGTGGACACTTTGGTACCTTCTATATCTTAACTATTGTAAATAATGACGTTATGAACATTGGTATGCATGTATCTTTTCATTTTTTTCTGGATATATACCCAGGAGTGGAATTGATGAGTCATATCATAGTTGTTTTTAGTTTTGTTGAGGAACCTCCATAATGTTTTCCATAGTGCCTGCACCAATTTACATTCCTACCAACAGTGTAGAAGGGTTTCCCTTTCTCCACATGCTCATCAGCATGTGTTATTTGTGGTCTTTTTGATGATAGCTGTTCTGACAGGTGTGAGGTGATATCTTATTGTGGTTTTGAATGCATTTCTCTCATGATTAGCAATGTTGAGCAACTTTTCATAGGCCTGTTGGCCATCTGTATGTCTTCTTTGGAAAAATGTCTATTGAGATCTTCTGTCCATTTTTTAACTGGGTTGTTTGTCTGTTTGATATTGAGTTGTATGAGCTGTTTATGTATTTTGGATATTAACTTCCATCAGTCATATCATTTGCAAATATTTTCTTCATCAACAGATGAATGGATAAAGATGTGGGAGTGTGTATATTATGTGTATATTATATCAATACATATAACTCAGCCATAAAAAAGAATGAAATTTTGCCATTTGCAACAACATGTATGGACCTGGAGTGTATTACACTAAGTGAAATAAGTCAGACAAAGGCAAATACTGTATGTTACAACTTACATGTAGAGTCTAAAAAATGAAACGAATGAATATAGCAAAACACAAACAGACTCACAGATACAGAGAACAAACTAGTGGTTACCAGTGGAGAGAGGGAAGGGAGGTGGGAGATAGAGGTAGAAGGTTAAGAGGTACAAACTACTATGTATAAAATAAATAAGCTACAAGGATATATTATACAGCATAGGGAATACAGCCAATATTTTATAATAGCTTTAAGAGGAGTACAGTATAACCCATAAAAATATTGAATCACTATGTTATAAACCTGAAACTAACATAATATTGTAAATCAACTATACTTCAATAAAAAAATCAAACGATAATAAAAGATTCTGGTGGGAAGATTCAGAGATCTAGTGGTCTTGCAGCTGCCCAAGACAAGCTTCCTACGTAAGTTCCCTTGCTTATTAAACTTGCCACCTACTAATCTGGAGTGGTCTGCCTCTTTCTTCAGTCTGTCCCTGTCCTCCAGATATGGAGCTGGTTGCAGATTACACCTGAGAAATTCCCCAGGACATTGCAAACGAACATCTTTCTAGTTCAACTATAAATTGAATGTATAACATGTAATTTTTATATTTAGAATTGAAATTCATTTTTTCCAGTTAAAGCAGTAACGTGTTTTTATATTTTATTTTATTCACTAATCTCAGTGTGCTATGCAATAGGAATACATATAACACTAAGTCAAATTCCTGCCTTTGAGGAATTCATGGTTTTACAGAGCTGATAATTTGGGGAAAATATTTTTATATAAAAGTGATCCATTGGACTTTATCTTTAAAATCTTTCTGAGTTGACTTTTTTGACCTAGATATTGTATTGAACTTAATCCTTAATTAAAATTTATTTTCTATTTTAAATGCATTTCTTGCCTTTAATTTGCTAACCTCTATATTTGTAAACAAAAAAAAATTCTGTCTATTTAAGTACTCTGAGGTGTGCATTTCTTTCCTATTTTCCACTTTATGCAGATTATTTAATAAATACTTGGCTAATAGTCATGATAACTAAGACTGACTATACTAGCCATTTTCCAATATTATGTTAAAAAAGTTATTTTATCTTGCTATATATCAATTTCCTCATTTGAAAAAGGAAGGCAGTAATAACTAACCTTTATAATCTTAGGGGATATTAGGTAAGATAAAAAGAGGATAAAGCAATTTAATTGTAAATTAAAGATCTCCCATAAAATTTTTAAAAAATTAAATATATTCCCAAATTTAAAACTTTCTGGTGCCCTGGATCACAAACTGACTCATACTTGAAGCCTGCAGTCATTTTTCCAGATTTCATTGAGCAGTCTCACTTCTGACCTCTAGCAACATCCAACACTTACTAGCACTTAATTTTAAGGAGACAAATGACTTGTATTTTTCAAAAGACAATATATGAAACTGCAAAGCTTTCAAAAATATATGGCCTTGAATGTTAGTAGCTATACATGTATTCAAATTATATTAAAATCAGAAAGCGAATCAAAAGTTCTCTAATTAGGGAACTGAAAATCACACCAAAGTACCAATGTCCATAGCTTCTAAGCTGGCCATTTCTAAACCAAGCAACTGGATGGCTCTCTGCATTGTGTTAAAGGTTTTTAAAGTTAAGGATATGGCAATATACAATAGTTGCCTATACCAGTGTTGACTCATTCTTAAAGCTGACAGTTTTTCCTAACGTGGCATATATGGTAGATTGTTTATTTGTTTAGTGCTATTCATTTCTTTCTTTCTTGCCATGCTTCTCTGTAGGTAAACTGTAGTAGGCTGAATAATGGTTTCCAAAGCTATCAGCCCCTATTCTCTGGAACTTTTATATTATTTGGGAAAAAATTGGTCTTTGAAGATGTGAATTAAGGATCTTGAGACGGGAAGATTATCCTGGGTTGTCTGTGTGGTCCCTAAATGTTATATATACCTTGGTAAGAGGGAGGTAGAGAGAGAGTTGATAAATACATACAGAAGAGGTGTCAAGTAAAGACAGAAGCAAAGATTGGAATCACATGGCTACAAGTCAGTAATGCTGGTAGCCACCAAAACATAAAAGAGGCAAGGAATAGATTCTCCCCCAGAGCCTCTAGAGGGAGTGCCACCTGACCAATGTCCTGTTTTAAGCCCAGTCACATTGATTTTGGGCTTTTGGCATCCAGAATTTTGAGAGAATAGATTTCTGTTATTTTAAGCCACCCAGTTTGTGGTAATTTGTTACAGAAGCCATAGAAAACTAATACATACACTATATTTTTCTGCCTCATTGATTTTGGACGTCACCATATAATTTTCTTTGGTCAGTGTTGTAGAAAGCAGATGTTTATAGATGTCATGTTTAAGCAGAAATTTTAATGCATGCTTTAAGCAGTTCATCTTGTTCGTATCCTCCTTCATTATAACATATTCCCAATAGGGACTACTCCTTCAGCCTAGGTTCCTAAAGAAGAAACACATAGACTCGTGCCCAACAAAGCATAGTCAAACACAGTCAAGCCCAATCAAGTCAAGCCAAGGTTAGCCAAGCCCAGCCGAACTGCAGCCAACCTGTAGTTCTTTTGTAATATGAACAAGAAATAAATGGTGTCACAAACTGTTGATATTTGGGGGTTATTTGTTGCTCACATCAAAGGTGAATGATAATGCACATGGTGAGTTGATGAATATTTTACCCACTGTTAACCTTTTTTCTTTTGATTTTTAAATTATGATTGTTTATTTTCTTTTCTTTTAACTACAGAGAAGTATTTCTTCTAATTTAAATATTGTTTTCCTGTTAAAGTTCTCTAGGAAGATGAATATTCAGCATTCTTAGGATAGTAAGCCCTTAGGTGCTTGAAGGGGATTAATAATCATTCGTTAGTCTTCCATTCTTTATCATGACTAATGTCAACTTTTTAAATGCCTCCTAATTCCAACAGTGATCTATTATTCTGATATTCTGGGAGGGTAATATTCTTTTGGAAATGTGCAAACTCTTCTTTCACATTATGAACATAATCAGAAGCTTAGTTCATATTCAAGGGTATCTTAAAGACATTAAAGACATTAGCATATCTTCACCTCATAGCATTTACTTTTCTCTCTTCATTTTTTCGTCCAATCTCTATTTTTGTTCTTCAGATCCGCACATTCAATATCCTGCCTCTTCCTAATGTCTGTTTTCTTTTCCATCAAAATTTGTTGTTCTATTCCTAATGTTAATTGCAAGTACACAATTCTATTTTTATTCTTAAATTTCCACAATAAAACCATTCATTATTTGTTGATGAATATGCCTTGTGAAATATATGCAAGTTATCTTTACTGCATTGAATTAATCTCCCACTGCTTATATATGTATTTTGATATCTTTAAAAGAGAAATTATGGATAAGCTTAAGAAAATAAATTCTTCAAAATCTTGCATTTTAATAGCATTGTGGACTTCAAACTCCAAAAACATTATTTTTTGGTTATGGCTTATGCTTCCAAGTAAAGTAACAAAGAAGACTGACATTTGTGTATGTTTATTTGTGCTACCTCATGTGTTGCATTTGTAGATTAAAATTAGAATTTTCAGAACATTGCTGGCATCATATAGTAAACCCGTGGCAAAAAGTGAAACAACTTATTTTCATGAAATACTTTAACTTATTTTATTCACATATAAATAATTTAAGCCTCACAACCACTGAGCTTCAGCTCGGTTAAATGATTTATACATGGACGGATAGCAAATAATCACAACCAGAGTTAAAAGGCAGATCTTTTGAGTCTGTGCCTATTATTTATTTCAGCATAGGCATTTTTAAAGCTACCTACTCACGAGACCTGGATACAAAATGACCTGACATGATTGTGCTTGGGTGAAATAGAAGGGAGTGAGAAGAGAACAGGCATCCCATGGGATAGAAGCACCAATCCTGGGGTTTCCTGATGATGCAAAATCTCACACGACTCATTATGTTTTGAAGGCATTAGAAGAGTATACTTTCTGCTTCTCTGACTGGCATTAAGTTCTCCTCCTTGAGTATTCCACTATGTTCCAGAGGGCAAGAAGTGCCATAGGATAAAGGGTGTAAGTAAGTAGTGAAGGGTGTAAGTAAGCAATTTATCAAAAAGAAATACAATGGCTTTTAAATATACCAAGTGATACTAACCATTCCCTTAATTAAGAAAACAAAGTATAACAATAATGAAGTGTCACTGTTCACTTATCAGATTGGGAATGCTAAAAATTTTCTAATACAGTATTGGTAGTAATATAAGGATACCATACACAGTTGATTCAACATCTTTGAAAAAAATACTGACAATATTTTTCAGAACATTAAGAACAGTTAATATTTGAATTCTGCTTCTGGGAATTTATCCCATGATATATGAACACATGCAAAATGACATAAATAGCAAAATATGTATAATAATAAAAGATTAAATATATTTCTATCAATACAGGACTAGTTAAATAATTTGTGGTTCATCTGTACAATGAAATATTACACATATATATAAATATATACACAAATATATATATGTAGTAGATGCCTATGTGCTATTATTGATATATCTTGGAGATTGTTAAGTGAAAAAAGAAAGCAGTGTGAAAATTAGCTCTAAGTGCATAGAATACTCTGAAAACATATTTAAGTATCTTTTAAAATATTATTGCCAACAAAAAGGGAAGGAGACCAAAAGTCAGTGGTGATAGCTAGATACGTTTTCATTGCATATTCTTTTGTCTTCTTTTATTTTTTTAACATTTACATGTATTTTAATAAAACACCAAAACCAGTGCAAAAAAAACATTCAGAATGAACAAATACTTACTGTTGTGGTAGCCAGGATTCTAAAATGGTTTCCAAGATTTCTACCTCCTGATCTACATGCCTGGCATAATTCCCAACCCTTGCAAGTGCAGGCAGGGCTTATTAATATGATGGATTTTTCACTTCTGTAATTAGGTTACATTATATAATAAAGGTGAAGGGCTTTTGTAAATATAATTAAAGTCCCTAAACAGTTGGCTTTCAGTTAATCAAAAGTGAGATTTCCTGGGTGAGTCTGACCTAATCAAGTGTGCCCTTTAAAAGAGGGTTTAGAGGTCATAAAAATATTCCTCTGGGCTTGAAGAAGTAAGCTGTATGTTGTGAGGGGGCCTATGTGGCTGGAACTTGAGAGGAACTTTTATTTGCTGAGGGCAGTTCCTGGATGACATCTTGATTGCAACCTTCTGAGGCTCTGTGTAGAGGACCCAGTTAAGCTATGCTGGAGTCTAGGCTCACAGAAATGGAGAAAATACACTTGTGTTGTTTTGAGTTGCTAAATCTTTGGTAACTTTTTATGCTCTTATGAAAAAATAAATACAATTGAGTACTTCCTGTGCACCAAGCAAATAAGTTTAAGCACAACATGGTAAAGAAATTTTTCTCGTATTACCAAGTAAGGAGAATTGAATTCCATAAATTAAACTCTCACAATACAGCACCCACGTGTGGGGATATAGTGACCACCACAGCATCTGCCAAAATAGAAAGTGGACAGTGGGAGAGCAGTCTCGCCCTGCATATTTCAGTACAGATTGGTGAATTTAACCTCTCAGAGAACATTTATATTTATGTTGTCTGCTTAGCTATTACTGCAGAGAATATATCCCTTGAAAAGAGTCTGTCCTGATGGAGAGTTAGTGAAAGGGACTGCTGTCAGTCTTACTTTAACAAGAGTCATGGCCTGGGAAAATAAATAAGGATTAGAGTAAGAGATAGCCACTGTGAAAAAGTAAAACAATATAAGAATGAAGCCACAGAATTGTGGTTCTGAAACTTATGTCTCCAACACCTGATACACTCTCAAAAGCATCATTTCTTCAGCTTCAAACAAGCCTAGTCAGTGTGATTAAGAAGGTCTAGGATGAGGCACAGGAACTAGCAATTTTAACAAGAATGTCAGATGATTCTGATGTAGGAGTCTAGGACCACAAATTGATCAGCACTATGTAAGAACTGTGGGTCCCATCTATTGTTAGCAATCTGTCATGTACCCAGACAGAATGAGATAAAAAGAGAACTGACCTGAGAAAAGGATGTAAGCCTAAGGGGCTTTGGAAAAGGAGGTGTTACCGAGTCCTCACTCATACTGCTTACCGCACAACAGGCCAATAAATCGAGAGACAAATTATTGGGGCAAGGAATAGTGACTTTATTTGCAAAGCCAGCAGGCCGAGAAGACGGTGGACTAGTGTCCCAAAGAACCATCTTGCCCAGGTTTGAATGCTACTTTCTTTTATAGAAGGGGTGGGAGGTGAGGGATAAAGTAAAAAAGGTGATAAGTTGTTGCAGATATTTCTTTGTCCGAGGGGATGTGTTAATTTCTTCTTTCCTGCAATCATTCATAGGTGATCCTGGTCAGGATGTTTCCTACAAGCCAAACAAAGGTACTTTAGCTTAGTGCTCAGACATGAGAGACAGGGTTCCCGGAGATAGACCATTATGTATACTTTAAGCTGTAGGCAACATCCCTTAAGTGATTAACCTGTAGCAAAAGCATGAGAATACAAAGTTTAAAGTAAAAGAAAGAGATCCAATATGGAGTCAGATTTGTTCTTCCCTATTTCAGAGGCTCTAGGTAGTTCAATCCTTTGGGTAAATTAATTAGCCTCTCTATAACTGAGGGACTCTTACCTGGAAGATGTATATAAAAATACTGCTGTCCCCTACATTTAAAGGTATTGTAAAGAACAAGATGTAATTTTGTATAAAAGAGCTTTGAAGAGCAAAGATCTTTTTTAACCAATGTAAGATGTTATAACAAAATCATGTAATGGTATCAAAACTCTTAAAATGTGATTTTTTTCCCCTGTGGCTTTGGTGTTTTATGGTTAACTAACACTTACTTACACATAGAATCATCATGTATCTTCATTAACAAAAATAATTTGCTTATCAGTTGTATAAAGACCAGTCCTAGAACTATATGAGCCTAAAGAAATTGATTAATTCAGATAGTTACTAATTTTCTCATGCTTTGTTCATATACATGGGACAAGAAAAAATATGGCTAAGCACACAAAGAAGTGTCTTGGATTTTTCAGCAAAGTATTGCAATGCTATCTGATAAGTACGTGTAGAAACTATAGGTATAAACCTTAATCGCACAAAAAGGAAGGTGAATTCTATGGGGGTGGGAATTAAAGGAAGACTACACAGAGGAAATAAATATAAGCAAATGTAAGGTATGTATTAGCAAAGCATATGTCTTGGGAGCTATGGAAATTTGTATCAGTTAGGATGCTTTTGAGAGCAAAGAACAGAAGACCTATCTAAAAGTGGCTTAAATAATGTGAAAATTTTCATCTCTTATAACAAGATTGGAAGCAGAGTTAGTCCAGGGTTAATTCAGTGGCTTGAGGACATAATTAAGGAACCAAGTTTCTTTTCCTTTTCTGTTCTTCCATGATCAGAGTTAGCATTTGTCCTTGAGTTTTTCCCCCAAAAGTATTCAGAGTTATCACATCCTCCCAAAACTTGAACCAAGAGTAGAAACAAAGGGAAATTCATGTCTTGTCTCCTTGCTTTAAGAGTGAGGGAAACTTTACTGGGAGCCTTCAGAAGACTGTCCCTCTGGCTCAAAGGTTTCCATGCTTATGCTGAAAGTGACCACTGGCAAGAGGAGAAGGGGGAAGAGAGAAACACCATGATGGGCTTAGACTAATCATGATTCATCCCTGGGAGCTGTGGAGGGGCCTAGTGACCCCTGCTCAATTTCTAGTATGTGAGTACTATATGAAGGAAGCCAAAAATTCAGTTGTTGTTTGTATTTTGTTTTACAAGGGAAAAGGGGGTGAGAATGACTATTGAAGGCAAACAGAAATTTCATACAGTGTGTAAATGAATGGAACCATTAGCAAGCATGTGCATTTGGGAAACTGCAATTAATTCCATATAATTGGGTCATAGAGAACAAGAAGAACTTGAAAGGGTATGGATCATGGAGTCTCACATTTTCCCTACGAAGAACAGGGAGCTAGGAAATGACATAATGAAACTATGTTCTACAAAGATCATTCTGGAAAGATAACTGTGATTTTGGAAGCAAGCTCACCAACAAGAGAACATTATCAAGTTCAGGTGAAGGTTTATGCCCTAAAGTCAGAAATACTTAAGATATAAAATTAATTGGATTACTTACCAGTTATATGGTGGGAGGGGTGATCAACACCAATTTTAAGTACTATTCAGTTCTCTCTATTGTATATACTTGTACATTAAAAATGTACAATAAGAGGTAAAAACAAAATTCTCCCATGTAGAACTGACAAAATACTGATTTAATTAAGTGAAATAGTTTCAAAGATGGCAATGGATAAATGTATTTAAAGTTTGTCACATAAATAAGTCACATGTTTCTAAAATTTACCACATATGGATATAATTTTAAAATATTCTTCTAAAACTGTTGATTGATTCTTTGTTGAACATTCTAACTTTAACTTAGATCAGAAATATTTTACTCATTTTCACCCCCAAAAAATCTAGTCCACTTTATAAAAAACACAACTTTAAAAATACATATAATGGTTAAAATTTTGGACATTATTTTTTCAAGGTTGATTTGCATTAATAACATTATTTTTCCAGATATCACTATAAAAGATCAAATCCCATTTACTTCGTGATTGGTTGTCTTTACATTTTAGCAGAAATTATATTATGTGGAAGAGCATTTATGTGTTATTTGCTGGGGGACCCATCAGGTGTTTAGAAAGCTCAGTCCTTCTTATGGGAATAGCCTCACACTTGGAACTCAGTTGGCACTGGTGAGAATAAGGCTGTAATCTACATCTTTGTTACAGAGCTTTCTCTTTGCGAAGCAAAGTAATCTGTTCAAGTATCAAACTCATGACCTTTGGCTCACTGGCAGCAAACTCCAACCAACTAGCCTAGCAGCTGAGGATAGGATGGAAGAATTCCCTCATAAACATCTGCTTTAGCTCGATCCAACAGAAAATACATTATAGCCTCTGGAGCTGGAACACACTCCTTGTGAGACATCAGTTAAGTCACAAGAACGGTTTTTGTGAAAATCTGCCTTTCTAAATCTTAGAAATAAAAATCCTTTCCACAGTCAAGCAAGCCAGACAAACAAGACCTACAACTGGAAATCCAGTCATTTAACATGGCAATTATCTAAAGCTGGTTTCTTTAAAGGTTTCTTTGCCTTACAACATCGCTCTGGCCCTTTTTTTCTCCTCTTGAAATGTTAAAGGAGAGAACTCACTTTTCATTCACTTTTTGCTGAATTTTCTAAAAAGTTTAGTTACTGTGTAAACATCTTGTCAACTATTTAGATTACTCAAACATATTTCCCTATCAGATTCATTGACTCAGTGCTCAGTGAGATTATTGAAAGTATTTTGCAGGGAAGATGGACTTCATTAACAACTCTGGTTTTTTTCAGACTTCACTCCCCACATAAAATGGCACATTTATGAAACAGTTTTATCTAATCGTTTCTTGAGACCTCGATCTATCTAAAGCAAGCTAGTTAAAGAAGAAAAGCCTTAGACAACAGCTGAAAGTTTAGGAGGAGATGAAGAGATATTTGTATTAAATACTGAAATGTAACTGCTTATATATTTTGATCTCAGGGTTTGCTATAAAGTGAATCCTAGAGACCAAGACAATAGCTCAGCTATTATCTCACATGTTTATAGTTACCATATACAGCATTGTGTATCAAATAGCTCTTAAATTCCCTGAGAAGCTGACATGACAAAAGAGAACCTATTATGCCTTTATCTTTAAAAATATTTCTAAGGGATTTTTTTCCTGAAATAGATAGCTAAGTTGTGTCAACTTATCGGCAACATCTGATTCTGTATGTTCTACATTAATTAGTTTTGCTTTCCCAACATAGATTAACCCATTTCCCCACCTTTGGATTAGAATGTCTGACTATTATGCTAATAGTAATAATACCTATATGTGTTAATCTTAAATTTTACCCTCTAATATGCAACAGAAAAACAGTCAGTGGATAAAAAGAAAGTCCTTATTTCTTGGCTTTGCTATTTCTTTTTGCTATGATAAGGGGAACCCTTTTTTTAGAATAATGGAAAAGAAACTTGAAAGTCTACATTAGTACATAGCTTTATAGAATACAATTTCACATTTTATAACAATATAGCTTATAAATTATAAAAATGTATAAACATCACTTGAGGTCTACAAAATTTTAAACTTTCTATTTTGATATGTTTTGTTTACAGTCTTTATAAGATCATTTCCATTTTGCCAGCATTAGCCTTTAGCTTTTATAATTAAATAAATTCTCTCTTCTCTAAAAGGTCTGATTTGGGGTTCGGAGGAAAAGGTTTTGTATATAAACCCAGATATAATGATGCACAGAACTTGTAATATTGCTTTAAAATGATTTCCATACTCACTTAGGAAAACACAAAGAAGGATAGACATTTGCAATCATGGTTTGATGTCAGATGCTGTTTGAAGCCAGGCTCTGTCATTGACTTCATTGGGGGAGATTATATAAGCTCCCTGAGCTTTGTTTCTCCACCTATAAATGAGGAAACTATTTCTTACCTCACAATTTCATAGGTCTGCAACAAGGGTGAAAAGAGTTTTTTACAAAATAATGATTATGTAAACAGTATCAGATGACTTAGTACCTATTAAGAGGTGGTAACTCTATTTGTGTGCACTGTTGTACACAGGAAAAATGTTACAGCTCAAAGCTATCCAGATCTAATGTTTAGATAGGTGGGTGTTCCCAAGGACAATTACGTGATTGTTTATTCTTTAAATAGGACTGCATCTATGTTCATCGGTGATATTGGCTGGTAATTTTCTTTTTTTGTGATATCTGTGTCGGGTTTTGGTATCAGGGTGATGGTGGCCTCATAGAATGAGTTTGGAAGTGTTCCTTCCTCTGCAGGCTTTTGGAATAGTTTTAGAACTCTTCTTTAAATGTTTGGTAGAATTCACCTGTGTAGCCATCTGGTCCTGGACTTTTGTTTGTTGGAAGATTTTTAAGCACAGTTTCAATTTCATTCCTTGTGACTGGTCTGTTCGTATTTTCTATTTCTTCTTCGTTCAGTCTTGGAAGGTTATACCTTTCTAAGCATTTGTGCATTTTTTCCAGGTTGTCCTTTTTATTGGCATAGCGTTGCTTGTAGTAGGCTCTTATGATCCTTTGTATTTCTGTGGTTGGTTGTAACTTCTCCATTTTCATTTCTGATTTTACTGGCTTGGGCCCTCTCCCTTTTTTTTCTTGATGAGTCTGACTGAAGGTTTATCAATTTTGTTTATCTTTTCAGAGAACCAGTTTTTGTTTCATTGATCTTTTCTGTTATTTTCTTTGTTTCTATTTCATTTATTTCTGCTCTGATCTTTATGATTTCTTTCCTTCTACTAACTTTGGATTTTGTTTGTTCTTCTTTCTCTAGTTGCTTTAGGTGTACAGTTAGGTTGTTTGAGATTTTTTTTTTTTTCCTGAGGTAAGTTTGTATTACTATAAACTTCCCTCTTAGAACTGCTTTCGCTGTGCCTCATAGGTTTTGGATTGTCACATTGTCATTTTCATTTGTATCTAGGTATTTTGTGATTTCTTCTTTGATTTTCAGTGATCGATTGGTTGTTTAGTAGCATATTGTTTAGCGTCCACATGTTTGTGTTTTTTGAAGTTTTTTTCTTGTAGTTTATTTCTAGTCTCATAGCTCTGGGGTCAGAAAAGATGCTTGATATGATTTTTAAAAATTACAGGCCAGTATCACTGATGAACATAGATAAAAATTCATCAACAAAGTACTTGCAAACCGAATCCAACAATATATTAAAAGGATCATACACCGTGATCAAGTGCATCAAGGGATACAAGGATTTTTCAGTATCAGCAGATCAATCAATGTGATACACCACATGAACAAATTGAAGAATAAAAATTATATGATCATCTCAATAGGTGCAGGAAAAGCTTTTGATAAAATTCAACATCTGTTTATGATAAAGACTCCCCATTAAATGGGCACAAAGGGAACATACCTCAATATAACAAAGGCCATATATGGCAAACTCACAACTAACATAATATACAATGGTGAAAAGCTGAAAGCATTCCCTCTAAGATCAGGAACAAGACAAGGATGCCGACTCTCACCATTTTTATTCAACACAGTTTTGGAAGTCCTAGCCACAGCAGTCAGAGAAGAAAAACAAATACAAGGAATCTGAATTGGAAAGGAAGAAATAAAACTGGCACTGTTTGCTGATGACATGATTCTCTACATAGAAAATCCTAAAGATGCCACCAGAAAACTACTAGAGTTCATCAGTGAATTTGGTAAAGTTACAGGATACAAATTAATATATTAATTAATATTAATTAATATACAGAAATCTGTTGCATTTCTATACACTAAAAATGAAATATTGGAAAAAGAAATTAAGGAAACAATCTCATTTACCATCGCATCAAAAAGAATAAAATACCTATGAATAAACCTACCTAAGGAGGCAAAAGACCGAAAACTATAAGACACTGATGAAAGAAATTGAAGACAACACAAACAGATTGAAAGATATACAGTGTTCTTGGATCGGAAGAATTAATATTGTTAAAATGACCATACTACCCAAGACAATCTACAGATTCAGTGCAATCTCTATCAAAATACCTATGGCATTTTTCAAAGAACTGAAACAAAAAATTTTAATTTCTATGGAAAGACAAAAGACTCCAAATAGCCAAAACAATCTTGAGAAAGAAGAATGGAGATGGAGGAATCAGGCTGCCTGACTTCAGACTATACTACAAAGATATAGTCATCAAAACAGTATGGTACTGGCACAGAAATGGACACATAGATCAATGGAACAGGATAGATAGCCCAGAAATAAACCCACACACTTATGGTCAATTAATCTATGATAAGGGAGGCAAGAATATACAATGGAGAAAAGACAGTCTCTTCAGTAAGTAGTGCTGGGAAAACTGAACAGCTACACATAAAAGAATTAAATTAGAACATTCTCTAAAGCCATATACAAAAGTAAATTCTAAATGGATAAAGACCTAAATGTAAGACCAAATGCTATAAAAATTCTAGAGGAAAACATAGGTGGAACCCTCTTTGACATAAATTGCAGCAATATTTATTTGGATTTGTCTCCTAGAGTAATGGAAATAAAAGCAAAAATAAACAAATGGAACCTAATTAAACTTAAAAGCTTTTTCACAGCAAAGGAAACCATCAACAAAATGAAAAGACAACCTATGGAATAGGAGAAAATATTTACAATGTGACCAACAAGGAATTAATTTCCAGAATATGTAAACAGCTTATACAGCTCAATATAAAAAACAAAATCCAATAAAAAATAGACAGAAAACCTAAAGCGACATTCCTCCAAAGACATACAGATGGCCAACAGAAACATGAAAAAATGCTCACTATCACTAATCAGTAGAGAAATGCAAATCAAAACTACAATGAGGTATCATTTCACACCAGTCAGAATGGCCATCATCAAAAAGTGTACAAATAATAAATGCTGGAGAGGGTGTGGAGAAAAGAGAACCTTCCCACACTGTTGGTGGGAATGTAAATTGGTGCAGCCACTATGGAGAACAGTATGGAGGTTCCTTAAAAAACTACAAATAGAGCTACCGTATAATATTGCAGTCCCACTCCTGGGCATATATCCAGAGAAAACTCTAATTTGAAAAGATATATGCACCCTAGTGTTCTTACTAGCACTATTTACAATAGCCAAGACATGGAAGGAACCTAAATGTCCATCAACAGATTAATGGATAAAGCAGATGTGATATATATACATATATATATATATATATATATATATATATATATACAATGGAATATTACTCAGCTGTAAAAAAGAATGAAATAATGCCATTTGCAACAAGATGGATGGACCTAGAGATTGTTAGTTGAACTAAATCAAACAGAAAAACAAATATCATACAATACCACTTTTATGTGGGATCTGAAAAAACTGATATAAATGAACTTATTTACAAAACAAGTAGACTCAAAGACATAGAAAACAAGCTTATGGTTGCCATGGGGAAAAGTGTGTGGGGGAGGGATAAATTAGGAGTTTGGGATTAACTTATATATACTACTATATATAAAATGGATAAACCACAAGGACCTACTGTATAGCACAGGGAACTATATTCAATATCTTGTAATAACCTATAATGGAAAAGAATCTGAAAAAGTTAAATATAAATATAACTGAATCACTTTCCTGTACACATGAAGCTAACAGAACATTGTAAATCAGCTTTACTTCAATAAAAAATAAATAAAAATCAGTAACTAAATAAGACTGCAGATCTGAGGATTAGAAAAACAATATTATTCACAACTGCTTTTACATAAAAGACAAGAGGATCTGAAACATGTAGGGTTGTGAAAGAAGATCTCTTTTGCCCTTTGCCTAAACTGCCAT
This sequence comes from Orcinus orca, assembly GCF_937001465.1. Lineage (NCBI taxonomy): Eukaryota > Metazoa > Chordata > Mammalia > Artiodactyla > Delphinidae > Orcinus > Orcinus orca. Next base: position 81,821,078 of record NC_064567.1, read on the forward strand.
GTCCAAGTGCTATTTCTATGGAGAGAAACCTCATCTTCAGGGAGCTAGAAATTCACAGAAGGTTCGAAATTGCAGGGAATCACCATATTCAGAAAAGATGGTGGCCACCTTGAAGAATAAGCTTTCAGTGCAGTTTTTAAACGGTAAGAACAGTGAACCTTCTGCATTTTAAGGGGGGAAAGAAAGTCTGGAAAATAAATCTATTTTCTTAAGCAAGTTCTTAATAATGTTTATAGCTAATGCCATTACAACTATAGAAAGGCATTTTGCTAAGCATCAAAACCAAGTAGGCTTTCCTCTCTGAGTGGTGATCTCACCTCACTAGAACAGGAGTGCTTAGTATCAAATTTTATCTCGTTTTTGGAAAAGAATTAGCTTTTGCTACTTGCAAGAACATGGCTTCATGTCACAGACATAACATTGAAAAAGAAGACATAAAAAGGGTATGTAGACTATATAGTGTCACTTATACGAGGTCATGAACCAACAAAAGTAATCTCTTAGTGATTGAAGTCAGAAGAGTGGTTATCTTTGTGGAGAAGGATTTATTGAGTGGGAGGACCACAAGGGAGCCTTCTGGGGACTGGAAGTGTGGTGATTATACATGTGTGTACATAAGTAAAATTCTATCAAGCTATAGACTTAGGAGCTGTGCACTTTAGTGTTGAATATGCTATACATTAAAAATTTTGAAAATATAAGTTACAGTTTTTTGAAGCCTCTTCTAAACTGTGATACAGTTTCAACTTTTACCTTACGACTACAGAATGATTTTTCCTCCTGATTGCATTTTCTGAGCCTATAAAATAGCATTATTTTCTTCTTGGAATCTCAAGAAAAATAATTGAGGCCCTGGAGAAATGTAACACATAGCACTGTATAGATAGCAGTTTATTAATAAGATATTTTCTGGGCTTCCCTGGTGGCACAGTGGTTAAGAATCCGCCTGCCAATGCAAGGGACACAGGTTCGAGCCCTGGTGCACGAAGATCCCACATGCTGCAGAGCAACTAAGCCCATGTGCCACAACTACTGAGCCTGTGCTCTAGAGCCCACGAGCCACAACTACTGAGCCCGCATACCACAGCTACTGAAGCCCGCTCGCCCAGAGCCTGTGCTCCGCAACAAGAGAAGCCACCACAATGAGAAGCCCATGCACTGCAACGAAGAGTAGCCCCTGCTCACTGCAACTAGAGAAAGCCATGCAGCAAGAAAGACCCAAGGCAGCCAAAAATAAATAAATTTTTTTAAAAAGATATTTTCTTACAAAGATAGATTTTTACCACTTTTCCTTCTCTGTCCTACAGCTAGGATTTTTCTACCTAAAAGAATTCATTTATTAACTAGAACACATTATTTTGTGACCATGAAGACAAGTAGAAAATGCAATTGATATTTGTTATCAGTACTGTCCAGAGCAGTGCTGTTGAATAAAACTTTCTGTGATGATAGAAATATTCTATGTCCATGTTGTCCAATATAGTAGCCACCAGCCACATTAGCTATTAGTACTTGAAATGTGGTTAGTGTGACTAGGGAATTCAATTTTTAATTTTATTTAATTAAATTTATTTAAACTTAAATTCCCACATATGGCTAGTGGCTACTGTGTTGACAGCACCATTCTTGAGCTTAAAAAAAATACTTTCATACATTTTCTCATTTCTTAGAAAAAACCTGCACGTATTATTTCCAAGTTACAAATGTTAGAACTAAAGGTAAGGGTGGCAGAGGGGTTTAAGCAAGATTACACAGGCATTAAGTGGCAAAATTGGAATTGTAATTCTTTTTAAATACACCTCAAAGCTTCTCTGGCTACCCCATGGTCTGTGTCGTCTCCTTGTTTCCTTTCCTGTCACTTAGTTACTCTCAGGAGAAAAAAAAAACAAAAGTGAGTTAAAAATCAAGTCTCTGTTTTTCCTCCCTGGACTTTTGCCATATCGCTAATTTTTTGATATCAAGAAATAGATTTATGATATTTAACCTTCATGTATACAGTGTATCAAGGTATATATAAGGGCAATTGTAACTCTCTGTGGCAAGTCTAAATATGAATTGTTTCCTGAGATTAGCAGTTGGTGAATCAGACATGAGTAATCCTATAGTCATGACACAACACCCACTAAAACATCCATTGTTTAATTCAAAATTACTCTTAACACTTCCGGCCCATCTATAAGTACCCAGCTTATGTATGAAGATTCCTCTGAAATGCCTGTGCATGATGCCTTTTATGATTCTCTAGGAAAAGTCATCTTCCTCTAATTCCTTTTTATGCCTGTTTCAAAATTGTCTTGTTCTATTTTATATGATTTTCTATTTTATATATATATTTTTGTCCTCTTTGAGATGGCATGATATTTTATGGTAGGGAGAAAATTGTTTATTTTTTGTACTTCTCTTCAAAGTCCCCTAACATAGTGCATTACACAGAGAGGAGTCCAGTAAATATTTGTGAAATTAACCAATAGGTTTCCATAGTGAATATTTTAGTTAAGACATGCATGATTAAAGAAAAAATATGACATATGACTTCTTAGGAGTAGCAATATGAACATTTGTAAATGCCATTTTTAATTTGTCCAGTAAATTTATCTCTAGGCAAATTAAAGGTTTTCACCTCTTCAAACCATGCCTCCTTAATTATCTCAGTTATCTCTATTCTTTGTGTAATGCTGTCTCAAAAAGGGATTACTGTATTTTGAATAAAAAACATTCTTTGGCAGTTCTATCCTGCAACTTTAATATATTTTGATTTCTACAAGAATGTAAGAACCAAATTTTCCAGACTTCATTTATTTTTCATTAAAAGTATACTCTTTGATCTTTACTTCTTGTTAACTGATTTTACTAACTAAATGTCACTGTGTTCTGTAAGAAAATCCTGCCATCACATACCTTTGAAATAAGAGAAATTTACATGCCATACGAATGATGTTAATTTTTAATTTTATCAACACTGTAAAATGAAATATGGTTGCTGTAAACTAGAGAACACATTTTAATGGTAGTTGAAAACAACAGATTTAATATTACTTACAAGAAAAAGTACAATAATTTGTCATCCCCAAACTTCAAATGCTTTACTGGCTCTTAGAATGAATCCTAAACCTCTGTTCAAGTCACAAGCCTTGTATCATCAGAACATTGCTCACCTCTAGTGTCATACACCTCCCTATTCTTGGTTGAATCCTGTGACTGTTGAGTTGTTATTTATGCTTCCTGGAAGGGTTTGCTCTCAGGGCTTAATGAGCATGGCTCAATTCTTGTCTCAGCTTAAGTATCACCTCTTCAGAAAGATAGTTCTTGACCAGCCAGTCTGAAGCAGTACCTACACTATCCCCTGGTCCCCTGACTTCTTTTCTAATACATCATACATTTCTCTGGTTTCATTTATAGTGTTTTCAGATGAGTAACAGAAATTAAGAGTTAAATTGATTTCTACAACTGTGATCACTGGCGTGACTGAATATCCAGAGGTAGGTGGAAATGAGCATCATTCAACTAGAGCCTGATTGCTCTGTTTCTCTGAGATTCTCTCAACCATATTAGGGATATGGCAGCAGCGGCAGCTATAGGAATTGCAATGATAGAAAGAAAGAAGCCATTTTTTCCCTGTCTCTTAAGAGTGAGGCAACTTTTTCCCTAGAAGTTAAGCACAATATTCCCCTCACGTTTCATTGTCTAGAATTGTGTTACATTACTATTCCTGAACTGACATCTAAAGTCAGGTGAATGCAAAAACTGCTTTAATTAGGTTTGAGTTGCTCAACCAATTGCTTGCAAAGAAATGGAACTACTTTTAGAATTATTGTGTTCGTACCTATTACTAAGAGAGACATCAGCTTTTCCAGAAGTTTATGAGCTACATGGGGAAAGAGTAAACCTACCCCAAAATCAGAGCAAATAGATGCTGGGGAGGCAATTTGCATGACAGCCCAGTTTTAGTTCTTCATAGCACAGTTGCCATCTCAAATAATTTATTTATAGGTTTTTTAATTGATTTTCTTTGTCTCCTCAAACAAAATGCAAATCCATGAGAACTGGGATGTGGTATGTTTGGTCCAGTGCTGTGTCCTCAGCAACTAAGTTTGACACATGGCATTATACATAAATACCTGTTGTCAAAAGAAAGGTCACTCCACCACTCTACTGCTTTTTTTCTAGTGAAATTCTACTCATTCTTTTTGTCTTAATTTTGACACATCACTTTCTCTACTAAAATTTTATTTACCTACCAAACTCAGTATCACAAGCATCACAGAATAATTGTGTATTTAATAATCTCTGTCTACCATGAGACCATAAACTCCCAGAAGCTGGTCTTTCTTTCTAACTTGGACACTGTTGAGCATTATTTCTACAACACAACATATATTCTGTATATATTTGCTGAATAAAGGAATAAATGAACCTATATACATATAATAATATATATAATGCATATAATAAATATATGTATTATACATATATATTTATACATATTATAAATAAACCTATATACATATAGGTTCTGCTTGAAAGCATCCTTTCTTTCAACTAATGTTACCCTTGGGGGAGAAAAAGTATAGGAATCATCAGTTTAGTATATAAATATGGCAACCCTGTTGTTATAAATTAAAGGTGGCAAAGGCCTATAGTTACCATAAATAACACATATAAGTTAAGAAATGTGTAGCAAACAAGCAGATGGATGCCAATACTGGTGTCCATAGGAAAGGCTGCTGAAGTATGACTGGGCCTAACCAAGTAAAACACTGATTTTAGGGTCTGGTCCTGTGCCTTAAAAAAACAGCTTTCAGTGCTCAGGAATAAAGAGGTTATCAGATAACTGACACAAGTGTAAGAATTTATTAATTTATGATGAGAAACAACTGTGACATGAACCAGAGTAATTGAAATCCAGATTATCAGAGCATTCATTCCCTGGGCCAAGCTACATGGGAAGTCAAACATCAGAAATATGCTTTGGTAGGTGTAAAAAACCAAAAACTACCTATGTATGTGTATGTATTTGTCTATATCTATCATCTGTATAGTGTAGTTAAGAAATATTAAAGTCATTTCCCATGATATATGGGAAATTGTATGAATATGAAAGTTTGCCAATTGTATGAATATGAATTGTATGAATATGAAAGTCAGTTGACCAAGACAATTATTAGCCAAAATAATTTGAGAAAATTTCTCACTATAGAAAGTTTTGCCAATTCAACCAGAATATTTGAATACTTAGCCAAGATAATACAAAATTCTGCTTTAACATCCTCTTGCTTTCTGTTTTATTATTTTCCTGATGATCCTAAGCTTATATTTCACTTGATGCTCTTATGTATAAATACCATTTTTATGTCACAGCCTTAATTACCAATGAGACTTGCCTATTTCTTCAACAGCTTCCTTCTTTAGAGAGAAAATTTGCATCACATTCAAACTTTTTGTTTAGCTTAGTCCTTTAGAGCAAGCTGGCTTTTCATTAAGTGTGAATTTTGTGGTTAAAACTTCTGTGTAAACTTTAAAATATACTTCATTTGAGCCCCAAAGAAGGAACAGTGTGATATTCTATTTCATTTTATTTTCTACACTTTCCTTTGTCAAGATATCTACTCAAGTTTGGAATTTCATAACACTTTTGATATCAACTCATATCACCAACCACTTTTTCTATTGCTTTATTCAGCTGGAATCCTTGTTGACTAGGCCTTCTGACAACTGTGAAAACACCTTTTTGGTTTCTTTGAGTCAATTCAAAGGAGGTGGGTTAATTTTGCTTTGTAGTCCTTGGTATTATAAGTCATCCTCAATATGTCATTGCTCTTGAAATGCATGTATTCCATATAGGCACATGTTGTTTTCCTTTTTTTACATTTTCTTTTCTATGGTCATCTTGATGTAATGGGAGAGATGAACTTTATTTCTAAATAAACCAATGTGGTATAGCCAAAATAACGTTGGCTGCACAGAGGAGAGAGTGGAAGTGTTTGTCATTTGAACATTTTTCTTGGAAACTTAAGGTGTTTATATTTTACTTGGGGATAGAAATATTTCTATTTTAAATAAGATAATGTCTTCTAAAATTTAACTAAAAAATTTCAGTAAACCTTTTAAAATAAGTTTATTTTTTGAAAACATTGGCAGGGGATGGCATGCCTAGATTGTATAAGAGTTGGTACCAGAATGTGGAAAACGGGATTTCCTTCATTCCTTTCTTAGACTTGCCGGGGCGAAGAGGATGGTCTTCAAAACTATGGCAAGGTTAATCAGAACAGTTTTCTTATCCATGATAGCCAGTGGTATCACCTGAGTTAGGAAGACTTGTAGATTGATATCAGAACCTAGTATACACACACACACACACACACACACACACACACACACACACACACTCCACCCAAGGTGGAGTAGGTCCTACCTGGTTATTTCTATAAATATATAATGCTCCATGTAAGAGAAACCAAGTCGTTAGCACTCCTTAAGGAATTCATCATTAAAAGTACTTATTTTTATCTCCCTTTGCTGCCTTGGCACATCACTGTGGAATGAATGAGCCACTGTTACTCTTGCTACTGCCACATGGACACTGCTACCACTAAGAGTGGCAGTTTAATTTACTTAACATCTCCTCTGTCTCTGGAGCATTTGTGTACTTGTCTCAGCTGGAGCCTTCTACTTAATGATGAAGAATGCAGCCTTGGCATCCTAAAAAAATGTATGCTCTTCTCTCCTGCTAGAGGCTCAGTGAGGTGAAGGGCCATTAGACTCCTGGTGGCTGGTTACTGTCTCATGACGTGTGGACTGAGATATTCATTTTTGTTTCAGGGTCTTCATTACTAAGTAGAACCCAGCAATTAACAACTACCGCCACCTCCCAAGACTGTTTGTGTATTTGGCAAAAGCCTTATTCTGTCCTCAGATAGTTGCCTACCGCATCTGCCTCTCTATGCTTCTCTTGGTTTCCCTATGAACCACCATACATTTAGCAGCCAGGTCAGTACCTGAGACTTCTTGATGACTGCCACCCTCTATGAACAGCAATTAAAGGTGGGAGAAGATTCCCTCTGCTTATATCCAGTTCCATACTTTGTTCTCTGGCTTGTTTATGGTTTAATTCAATACAGGAGGGAAGAAGTAGGAAATCCCATTTGGTTCCATATTCGAGTCACATTCTCCAATTCAGTTTTAATGTTATCAATTTCTCCTGTATCAACTTCTCAATTGGTTTAAAATCTGAATGGTGAGAAATAATTTTCTCCATACTACAATGCATTCTTTTTGTGAAACTGTTGGTCTCTTCTCTCCTATTCTGTCTCTTTTCTACTATGATGACTTCATCCCATTTTTATTCATTTTTCTAAGTAAAATAGTTTAAAACTTTTTTTCTTATCCAAACCATAATATTAGAGTCTCACTTTTCATTCTAAATGGTTTATCAGTATGTTTTGCTAAACAAAGAAAACCTCCTTTCTAAAAGAAATTTTGATTTCAGCTGTGTTTTTTCTATCTCTTCATTGTTAATGGATCCTGGTTTTGCCTCATTCATTTGCTTGAGGCATAATCTGTAAGGGCTGATGCTTCATTTCTTGACACCTATGAAAGAATAAGTAATTATTCTATATAATTAGCAAAATGTTGCCTGAGCTATATAGTGCTTCAGCTTTTTGTTCTCTACCTGAGAGTTTTGTGTGTATATTCTGAAAGGAAAACTAATGAACAAGAAAAAAAAAAAAACTAAACTAAACTACTCTCCCACTTTTTCACATTTATGCCTCAGCTCATTAATTGGGAAAGTTTTAGTTGTGGATAGGTGTCTACCCTTGATCCACTTCTCATTAGTTCTTTCACATAGGAGGAGAAATGACAAATGACTTTTTTAATGGATAAAACTAAGAAGAGCTTCTGAGTAGACATATCTGAGCTGACCTGAGATACTCTCTTGAACCAGATTACCCACAGGCTACACTTGTTCTTCTCCATGATACTTCCATATGTTATCTCATCCAGACTGCCCTTGTTGTGGGATATCACCATTGTCCAGCTCCTCAACCTGTGAATGTGTGGTTTGGTTCAATTCAGGAGGGAAAAGGCAGAAGTCCAATCTGGCTTCAAATTCAATCCTGAAATCCAGCTTTATGTCCAATTAAGTTGTCATTATCCTCCTTATCTAACTCTTGTATCTATTTTTGAATTGGTACAAAATTTAAATGCAAGAACTGATGAGAAATGAGGCTATTTCAAGCTATAATGCATCGTTTATGTAGGGGTTGATATTCTCTCCATGTGGGATCATGGAAGGGATTTAAACTCATTTGTTTTAACTGGATTCTTGTCTGGTTAGACAAGGAGCTGAAAATTGATACCTAAGTATTTCTGTGTAAGGGCACAGTGTTAATTCTTGCTTAGCAGTAGTTACCAGAAGAGACCAAGAATAGTTTGGAATTATTAAAGTTTAGTGCTAGAGACTGAACCGTGTCCCCCACCCTCAAATTCATATGTTGAAGTTCTAACCCTCAATATGTGGTATTTAGAGATGGGGCCCTTGGAAGATAGGTTTAGATGAGGTCATGAGGGTGGGGCCCTCATAATGGAATTAGTGCCCTTATGAGAAGAGATATCAGAGAGCTTTCTTTTATTCTCTATCTGCTATGTGAGGACACAGCAAGAAGGTGGTACTACAAGCTAGGAGGAGAGCTTTCACCAGAACCCGACCATGTTGATATCCTGGTCTCAGACTTCCAGCTTCCAGAACTGTGAGAAAATAAATGTCAGTTGTTTAAGCCACCCAGTGTATAGTATTTTGTTATGGCAGCCCAAGCTAACTGACATTTAGTTATTTTAATTACATTAGCAGGGGACTTCCCTGGTGGCACAGTGGTTAAGAATCTGCCTGCCAATTCAGGGGACATGGGTTTGATCCCTCGTCCAGGAAGATCCCACATGCCACGGAGCAACTAAGCCCATGTGCCATAACTACTGAGCCCACGTGCCACAACTACCGAAGCCCACACACCTAGAGCCCATGCTCCACAATAAGAGAAGCCACCGCATGCTCCACTATAAGAGAAGCCACCATAACAAGAAGCCCATGCGCTGCAATGAAGAGTAGCCCCAGCTCACCACAACTAGACAAAGCCCACGCATAGCAATGAAGACCCAACACAGCCAAGAATAAATAAAATAAATTTATTAAAAAAATAAATTACATTAGCAGAACTTTCTAGTGGCATGGTAGGGAACAAGGAACTTCAAGCTTTAGAGTTTCTGAGATTGTACGGAACAAGAGGTTTATTTTATGCCTACTGAAGAAATTTGGGTTTTTACATACATATCACAAAAAGCCTGTAGATGTTTTCCAGGAGTGAAGGGATATGTTTGGATATCCCTTCAAGGATAATATCCCTTTAGATATTATAAGAAAAAGAATCCTACTCCAGACACTTCTAGTGCCCTCTGGCCAAAGGGTACTTAAGAAGGGATAGAGGCCATCCATGTTCCTGTTTGCCTGTTTTTCTTGAGAAGATTATTGGCCCTAATATGAATTGAATTGACTGCATTAAAGGAAGGTAATTGATGGGGATGTAAAGATCGAAAAGGAATATGGAGAGAGCAAACAGGTGTGAAAGATATAGTCAAATAAGTGACTGCTTCAGTGAGCAGTAGCCACCTGGAGGTGAAATGTATCAAGGGAAGTGGGGATAGAGACAAAAGTCAGAGCCTAAATTCATTTCTGATGCAGTATCAATGGAATTTCTTTAACAATTTAATACATACCATCAATCCAAATTAAAGATAATTCAGCCTTTTTTATTTCTATGCCCCTACAATGATGAATGCAATCGATTCAATTCATATTAGTGCCAATAATCTTAAGAAAAACAGGAAAACAGGAACATGGATGGCCTCTATCCTTTCTTAAGTACCCTTTGTCCAGAGGGCACTAGAAGTGTCTGGAGTAGGATTCTTTTTCTTATAATTGATCATTCCTATGATACATATGTTATTTTAGTGTAGCATGTTCTCTATATCTATATTGTAGGGTTGGGAAAATCTCTCCTTACCTCTCTTCCATTGTTATTTTTTCTCTCTACTTTCTAACATAGAGATATTCATATCTAATAGTAAGAATCTGCAAGTCATAGTGTAGCTTTAAGAAGATCTGTAACTGGAGATAAAAAATACTAACAAGAGACAAGACACCTCACTTAAATTCCTTTTTCAGTCACTTGCTATGTAATAGAAGAACAATCATGATATTAGTGTGTCTTATTAGACTGAGAGTGAAATCCTTAAGGAATCCTCATCTGCCACTCAATTATCCAGGCTTTTTTTTTCTCCTCTAGCAAAATTAGGAGCTACAGTATTAAATGTAAAATGTTCAAATATTGTTTTATGAATGAGTATTCATGCCAAGTCTGTGTTCCATTCATTACGTACAATATCACATTTAATCTTTATATGATTATTTCTAATTTGCCTATTTATCCCCAGGACTTACCCTGGGGCTAAGCATATGACAGATGTTCAACAAATGTTTCGGGACTGAAAACTCAAACCTTCCTGGCTTCAGATTCCTCATTTGTAAGATGAGAGTGCTGGACACTTGATTTCTAAGATCCCTCCAAGCTGTGAAAGTTCTATAACTAAACACAGGGTGGAGTTAATTAGTCCTGTTCTCATCTCAGAGGATAAAATTCAACCCATAACCAATATAAAAGAGATGACATGGAAAAGAAAAGATTTAATATGAGTACATATTGAACCTATCAATGCCTCATGAAATTATACGAATTTCATCAATAGGCAATATAGTGCAGATATCATCAAGAGAATAGGAGAGACGTTAACAACTTTCTTTTTTAACAAAATGGCACAGACAAAATTTATTCATACATATGCTGAGGTCATAAATGCCAGGCAAAGATAATGTGTTTATATTGATTATCAATCAAAAATGCTCAGCAGCAATTCTATACAACCCTGTACACTCTGAAAAAAGACTTCCCTCTGCTTTTAAGACATACGATCTAGTTAGTGAGATGAAGCATAAATACAAGAAAAGTTTCAGTACATTCAGAAAATTATAATATTTCATTGGATGCTGAGGTAAATAGACAAGGCTTCTCTAGGACTAGGAGATCAGCCCAAGGACTGTGCCAAACCAAAGATGGAGGGGCCCCCTCTAGGCATACCTAAACCCTTTTTCAACAAGCCAGGGTGCCAGGGCACGGATTGGTACGTTCTTTAGAATAAGAACCTTCTCTAAGTGTACAAATATTGTAAAATGAATTCAATTAAAGATTGAAAGTTGGTACTGTAGACTGTCATAGTTCTCAGAGCTCTCCCTCTTCAATGACTGCCACCTGATGTATCTCCAAAAAGGCCTAGATTTAGAAGAAGGGGAAAAGCCTATTTTGTGGGAAAAATTTCCTTTGGTTTGATGTACAGAATCTATAAATACTTGACCATTTTTGTTCTAAAGTGAAGCCATCCATATAGTATTATACATATAATATATACATATATAGGATCATCCATATTCTTTTGTAATTAGTTTTTTTCATTTAATAAATACATTGTGAGCTTTTTTCTACAATATTACATATCTGTATTATTAGTTTTAATGACTGCATATTATTTAATTATATGATGGTCCCAAATTTTTTCATCCCTTCCTATAAGGCTAAGATTTTTTTTTCAAATTTTGACTGACCAACATCCCTATCTTTATTAATGTCCCTATCTTTGTAGTCTCATGTTCCTAGAAGTGGGACTTCGAATGAAAGGATAGTCATTTTTTATTTTTACACACACAGTTTTCTCAGCAAAAATGTAACCAGGTTTCAATCCCCAACAGTGTAGGAGAGGATTATTTTCCCTACAATAATAGGTATCAATGATAAATCTATTTTTATATTGTTATTGCATTTATTTAGTTATTTGTCAAACTGATAGGATTACACATGATCTCTTATTTTAATTCACATTCATTTGACTATTAGCTGTTACCTTCAATATTAAATTTTAAAAATATTCCCACAAAAGCCTCAGTTAGTTGCTATGTAATCCTAGTTCCCGTATTTCTGAAATATTTCCTAGAAATTCTATTAATATTATATAATTCTGCCCCCACTGCTCGGTGTATTTATGTTAATAGGTTAGTTGGATTTCATGTAGTTGGTCATTAAAAAAAAAAATTATTAAATTTAGTTAAATGTGATGCTACTCTGAGAAATCACAAACACCACTGAATTTAGGCTTAAAACCCCATGAAAGATTTTTCTGCAAAAATAAGATTGGGAGGAGTGTTCTGCACTCCTCAGCTTGTTATGGTGAAAGCACTAGAATGGGAATTTCAAGCACAAGCAGAAACCTTGTGCAGATAAAGCTGGTTATGGAAAATATTAAACAATTACAAATGAAAGCATTTATACATTAGCTTATTCCTAAGAACGGCCCCCATGCTACAGCATGACATTCACACAATAATTACTACACTGAGTTATATAGAAAGGCACTTATGCAAAAGACATGAAGTCCAGAATTCTTGTGGCAGAAGTTAGAATCCCTCACTGCAATACCCACTTTAAAACATAAATATCCTCATTGAAAGGTTTTTGTTTGCTTGTTTGTTTGTTTGACTTTGTAATGGATGATTCTCAAATCGCTGTCTCTTGTCCTCGTCTCCCTTCTGATTTTCCAAATGTTCCCTGAACATTCTCATCTGGTGGTTACCCTTTTGCCCTAATTCATCATGCCTGAAAACAAATCCACAATTCCTGCCCTCCATCTCTGATCTACACCTCCTGCATACTCACCAGTTTCTTTTCAGCATTGTTGTCCCTATTATTCTGGTTCAAAAGCTCTCGTTTCTCCCACATTAAATCTGTTTTCTATGTTTTTGTGATTTGTTGTTGTTGTTTGCTAGCGTCTGTTCCCCTAGCCTTTCTTATCCAACCCAATGATAATTACCCTATCTTAATTATGATTACCCTATTTCTTTAACCAAAAAAGAAACAAACAAACAAATGATAGAAAAACAATAAGTTCTTGAAACTGGTCTCCTTGCCACAGTACATAACCTGCAAATTCTTTTCCAGTAGCTGCTTGGTTGATCTTAAAAACAAAGCTCTTTTCATATCACCCTCTTAAAAACGTTGGGGGAGGGAAAAGTATTGGTCTTCCTCCTGCCAACGATTGTGCTTACCAAATAAAGTACAAATCTATAAGGCATGACACTCAAACCTCTCATAATCTATTACCATATTAGCTTTGCATATAGCCATCTGCTACATACCTTCATCTACATTAAGCTAACCTGAAATACTATACAAATCTTGAATATTATTCAGTTCTTTACCTTTAAACATACCGTTCTTCCCACCTATAGTAGCCTCCCCATAACCATCCACACTATTGGTTTTTTTTTCTTTTGTTACTGGTTTTTATTTATTTATTTTTTCAAAAGCAATGTCACCTAAAATAATAGGTACTCTCACTGAGCAACATAGGATCATTACTCTAGTGACCTCTCCAGTTACCGTATTTCTGGGTTTGGCCACCTACTGACACTGTACCCTGACTTAAGATTCAGGTATATCATGTATAGTTTTAAGCAAGGGGTATTCGGATCCCCATGACAGTAAGCATTACTCATCCAATTTTAGGACCACAGGCCCATTCTCTAGTATACCAGTCTTTCTAAGACTGGAATTCCTAGCTGATGTTCTTTCCACAAAGCCCAGCAACAGAAAACATACTAGAGTGGGTTGTCTTTGAATACATCTCCCATTTAAGACATTCTAAGGAGCAAATGTTTAGTTTAAATGCTTCCTACTTTTTTTATGTACGTACAGATTTTTAAAAAGGATTAATTTTTGAAAAGATTTGTTGTTAAATGGTAACTACTTATAACCAGGAAGGTTGGTGTTCCAGAAATTCTGAGATCAGGAGGGAATCAGAAATATGACCTAATGTTTCAGGGTTACTCAAGTATCTACAATATATAAATTATTATCAAGCTGACTTTTTTAAGAAGAAGAGTACTCTTTTCAGCAAAGATGTTTATTTTTTAATTCTAGAGAATAACGTTATATTTAACTTTTGTCCAGACTTATGTAGCAATTCCAAAAGAGAATGTCAAAAAGTATATATTCAAGTAAAGATTACCTTAGCTACAGATAATAAACTATAAAATGTTCAATATTTCACATAAAATCTTAGGTAAGACTGGAAAAAAATGAATGAAAAGCAGAAACATTGGCACCCAACCTTGTTAGATCAATTAAGCAGTTTGCTAAAACATTTCTAGGCAAAAGATCATTATAGAATAGTAGTACTTATGTGAATGAAACTCAAACTACAATAAATGTAATAGAAAATTTAACTACATTGTTGACAAAATGACTTGCTTATATTTCTTTGTAATATGCCTTTGGGGCCTGATTTATTTACATTAGTAATCATCTCATTAACTGCAAGTGGCAGGGTTTCACATGAAAAGTAATATAGGATTACAATTTCTAGGAGTCTTGATGTTAGGCAATAGAACAAATAGACTAAGTTTATGATGTAGAAATTTTCTGAGACAACGTGAAGCAGTCAGATACTAAGATTTTCTTTTATCCTCAGAAAGAATCAAATAAATCTTTTTTTGTTTATTTTGTTTTTTGGTTTTTTTTTTTGCGGTACGCGGGCCTCTCACTGTTGTGGCCTCTCCCGTTGCGGAGCACAGGCTCTGGACGCGCAGGCTCAGTGGCCATGGCTCACGGGCCCAGCCGCTCCGTGGCATGTGGGATCCTCCCGGACCGGGACACGAACCCGTGTTCCCTGCATCGGCAAACGGACTCTCAACCACTGCACCACCAGGGAAGCCCTCAAATAAATCTTGAGTTGTTATACCAAGAGGACTTAAAAATATATTAATGGCAACACATGTAAAAGTGACACTCTTTATTTGACGTATAATTTGTCAGTCTTAGAATAATACCCCAAAATTCTGTGGGTTCAGCTGCAAAATTATGGTTAACCAAGATGTCAATATCCTGTCTTGAAGTAAGAAGTCAAATGGGTCTCATGCTTTTGGTGTAAAAGAAAAAATTCTATGGAAAATTCTGTACCAAACGATACTGGAGTATAGAACAGATGTGTGCTGTGTCTTCCCCAAACTCTTCCCCAATTTTTCTTCAGTAATAAACGCAACTTATCTGAGGTTTTCAAAACAATGACCCAGCTCGCAGGGCCTATCTTTTGGATAAATGTGATTTGAGCATTGATAGAAAGGTTCTTTCCTTACAGAATACATCCTTCTCTCCTTGATAATGTTAGTAGAAGTACATGACTTATCATCCAATGGTTTCTTCTTTATATATGCTGACACCACATATATAAATATTTTCACTAATTACGGAGTTAATTTAGTATAACTTTGGGATGATACAACAAGGCTATCATTAGGTTACACTAGGAAAAAAAAAACAAACAAAAAGCTGCTAGAGTTCTATCCAAACCCTTCCACCCTATGTCTTGGATAAATACATCTTGACCCCTGACAAAGGCTAGCGAGTTCTAAACCTCCCACCCCCCAAAAAAGAAGAAAATTAAAATTTTATAGAAAATAAGGAAAGATAGACGAGAACCTTGGGAAACATCTATATTTAAGAACTAAGAGAAACCCAAGTGTCAGCAAATAAAACAGGGAAAACAAGAGAAGTTGGGAGGGCAATAATAAAAAAATTAGCATTATAAAGCCAGAAACAAAAGGGCTGATTCCAAAAGCTATCAAAAATTTGAAAATAGGGGCTTCCCTGCTGGCGCAGTGGTTGAGAGTCCGCCTGCCGATACAGGGGACATGGGTTCGTGCCCCGGTCTGGGAAGATCCCAAGTGCCGCGGAGTGGCTAGGCCCGTGAGCCATAGTCGCTGAGCCTGTGCGTCCGGAGCCTGTGCTCCACAACGGGAGAGGCCACAACAGTGAGAGGCCCGCGTACCGCAAAACAAAACAAAAAAAATTTTTTTTTAAATTTGAAAATAAGCCATAGAGAAAAAGGACTGCAAAGAAGACCATTGGAAAACCATAGATGACTTTCAAGTAAATTTCAGAAATGTGGTGTGATGGAAGCAGGTGTGTAAGGTTAAAGAATTACTTGGTGATGAATAAGTGAAAAATTTGATAGATATGAATCTTACCAAGAAATTGAGAAGTAACAGCAAGGCAAGAGATAGGACAGTAGTTTAATAGGGAGAGGTTGTTTGTTTTTTGTTTTGTTTTCTCACAGTGTACTTGTTTATATGCAGAGGAAAACAAATCCATGGAAAGGGTAAGCCCAGTGATGCAAGTGGGATAGAATGTAATTGATAGTGGAGGAGATGGGAGCAAGTGCCTGCAGGGGGACATTACTTATCTTTGGATTCCTAGTTCCTAGCATAATTTCTGGCTCAGAACAGAAGTGAATAAACTGGTTTTTAAATTAATGAGCACAATGGGAGACGTTAGACCAAAAAAAGAGGAAGCCACTTCTGAAACCATAGAAAATGATAACAATATGGGCAAACTTATAAAAAGTGTGGAAGTTAAGAGTGATCGGGAATATAAAGGAATTTCAGAGTGTAGAAATTTTCAACCAAGTCAGAGGCAGCCTGAGGCTGTTCTGGGAGAGTTAGTAATGGGGATAAGTGTGGGAGAGTGATTAGAAACTTTTGGAGATGAGCCCTGTGGAGAACTAAACAGTGCTAGGAAAGCCAATTCTAAGATGCACTGACTGTTCCAAATGAAATACAAAACTTCAGTCAATAAAACTCAGAGTAAACTACTTATGTTTTTGACAGATCTTTATGATTATATCACTTCTTCTCAAAATCACTTTGGGCTTAATCATTAATATTTCAGTTTATGTTCTTTTGAAGAAATATTTCTATCACTTAAGACATTTAATATAGCTGCTTAATAACTTCTGGAATTTGGAAAGATAATACCCAGTTGCTGTTACTCTTGTAGTAAAATAGTTTTGTGTTCCTAGAAGTCCAAGACAATTAATAAATAGTATTCCATTTATATACAGTCGTATTCAGCTACTCCTTTTAAATTACATTGTAATTTAAACAAAATGGAACAAATATAATTTTATTTCCATATCTAATTCTCGATCGACTTTTAGTTGAATGGTAACAAGACTAGTTTTCCTATTTCCAGCACTAGATTGGACCTAACAATGATAGATGAAAGCTATTTGTCTGTCTAGAAGATCAGTTAAAGTAGGAAGCCCCTCATCATAATCCTTGCTACAGCTGTCATTAAATTCCTGCTGCCGCATGAAAGGCTGGAGCAGCTGGAAATGGAGAAAAGCAGTTAGGAAAACAACTGGGTTTTTTTATCAGAAATGTTGCCTTACTTGTGTCTACTGCCTTTTGACAAGGAGTACTGCTGTGCACACACTGTGTCTAGACTATAAGTTGTCGACACTCTCTTCTCAATTTTATTCTTTGAAATTGAATGAATATGCAGTGAGAAAGGAGACAGTTCTGATTTGAATTTGAGCACAACATTCAGCTGTGTGGTTAAAAATCTCTCTTAATTCTTCTTCACCTGAATTCTGAACAGCCTAATTACACTTGGCAGTACTTTGAGATAGCATGATGGAGTTGATAAAGGATGAAATGGTGGATGAAAGCAGAAATGTGTTTTATTACAGACTCAGCTGCTCTCTTAAGTGTATGAGTTGAAGAAAGCTATTTAATCTGGTGTCTTAGTTCATCGTCCTTCAAATTCAGGTAACACTAGGCACATCATAGGGTTGTTGGGAGAAGAAAATACAAACAAATCACCTAACTCGGTATCTCACACACCATAGGCGCTTAATAGATGTATGTTTCAAGAATTGCCTCCTTTCATTCATGTTTACAGGAAGGAATCAGGTTACGTTTCTTAGATATAGGTTGTTCTCATTTCATTGGTGCATTTATTCAGGAAAATGTTGTTAGTTTTCTTTGAAGAATGACTGAAATGCCCATCAAATCTGTTTTTGTACAGTAATTAGTTCACTTCCAGTGCTTTCAATTAGCTTAATATAAGTCCATTGTTTAAATCCCTCATCTTCTTTGGATAAAATATTCTCTTTTGACCCCATGTTTTGTTCCTCACAAAACTAAATAGCTTACATCCTGTAGTTCCTATCTCAATGGATTCAGACAATTCAAAAACGGGTTTATGAAAGAACTCATGAATTTTACCTTCTAAAAGAATTGTTTTCTGAAAAGTAAGTTTTTCTATTTCATTCAATAAACACAATTATCAGCAAATAATATCAATACCTTAAATCTAATATGCCCACAAGTCAGTTTCTTTTGTAATTCCACAAGATGTAATTCCACTAGGATATATTTTACTGAGGTTTTATAGTATCCAAATGGATAACTGAAGTGTCTTCAATAAGATTTCAGTGAGTAGAGCATACTATTTCTTTTCTTTTTTTTTTTTCGGTACGCGGGCCTCTCACTGTTGTGGCCTCTCCCGTTGTGGAGCACAGCCTCCGGACGCGCAGGCTCAGCGGCCATGGCTCACGGGCCCAGCTGCTCCGCGGCATGTGGGATCTTCCCGGACCGGGGCACAAACCCGTGTCCCCTGCATCGGCAGGCAGACTCAACCACTGCGCCACCAGGGAAGCCCCATACTATTTCTTTATATGTAGTTTGAAGAGAATTACAAACACATTCTGTAAATGTTTTCTCTTAAGGTCAGATGGGTTTTAGGGAAATGTAATCTTTATTTTTAAATCATTGATATTAAACTCATTTTTGAAAACAAATTAACTTACTTCCAAAAAAATCAGTTGGGTATTTAAAATCATAATAAATGGAAATTATTAATTCACAATTTGTCCAGAAAGATTTCAGTTTATTTTAGCACTAATCTTCAAGGTTAATCATGTTCATTTTTTTCAACCTTATCATCAGCTTTTCATAATAACAAACATTTTACAACCTTCATGAGTTTTTATTGATTTCAGTTATTATCTTTTTCAGTTCTAAAATGTTTTCTTTTGTATCTTCCACTTCTGTGTTGAGACATTTTATTACATCATTGGGGTCATGCATATCCATAATTGCTTATGGAAGCATTTTTGTGGTGACTGCTTTAAAATCTTTGTCAGGTAATCCTAACATGGTTGTCATCTTGGTTTGGCATCTGCTGATTGATTGGATATAAATTTGGAGAGGAGGAGAAATAAATCTACCTGGACTGCCTTTTGTTACTAGATTGGGAGTCAGGAAATGCAAAGCATAGTTTATTTTTTTCTGTTAGGTGTGGGGCTCATAATCAGCCCCTGCCACTATACTGTTCTTCCAGTCCTGGAGTCTCTAATTAACACTATCTTGCTCATTAAATTTCAAAAACTTTTCTTTTGTCTTTCAGAATTATCCTTTGTTTGCCTCTTGTTTTATTTCCAGAGTTATAGTTGTACCTAGCATGGAGAAATGAATTTACATAATCTTTTCTGGCTGGAATCCCTGCACTTTTTAAAGGAATAAGTAACAGTTCTAACTTCAAAACACTTTGAAAATAAATATGTAATACAAAAATCACTTTTTAAAATTTATATTATAATCTAGATTTTATTCAGTGCAGTACATATCACAAAATGAGACATAACTATAATATTTGTTTCAAGTAATATTTTAAATGGGTAAAGATGAAAATGTGAAGACTGTTCACCTAGAGCAGTTTTAAAAAGCTTAAATCTAAAAAGACTAGTTCTAGTAGGAAAAAATATCTAAAAATGAAAGTAAAAAAAACATAGCAAATTAAAATGAAATAGACTATCAGTCCAGATTCTGCATCTCATTTTTATTGAGCAATCATTATTCATGTTTCAGTTTGCCTCTATAGAGGAAATTTCTTGATCATAGACTTCAGATCATGACATCCAAAAATTAATTTTAAAGTGGAAAATTACGGAGTGGTCTATGATGTGGCTGAATTATTGAAAAGTTTTAGGAATGAGATAAAGTGATTGTGAGTGAAATAATGCATTTGTTCATTTAATTGGAGGATTTGGAGGTTTAGAGCAAAGACTTGGTTTAATTAGAAGAATTAAAAATTTAATATCTTTCTCTTTTCCTCCACTTTCTGATCTCTGAAATCACTGTGTGTTATGTGGAAATCACCAAAACATTATGATTTTAAAAGTGGACTTTCAGACCAGAGGGCAGAAAGCAGAAGCAAGAAGAACTACAATCCTGCAGCCTGTGGAACAAAAACCACATTCGCAGAAAGATAGACAAGATGAAAAGGCAGAGAGCTACGTACCAGATGAAGGAACAAGGTAAAACCCCAGAAAAACAACTAAATGAAATGGACATAGGCAATCTTCCAGAAAGAGAATTCAGAATAATGATAGTGAAGATGATCCAGCACCTCAGAAAAAGAATGGATGCAAAGATCGAGACGATGCAAGAGATGTTTAAGAAAGACCTAGCAGAATTAAAGAACAAACAAAAAGAAATGAACAATACAATAACTGAAATGAAAACTACACTAGAAGGAATCAATAGCAGAATAACTGAGGCAGAAGAACGGATAAGTGACCTGGAAGACAGAATGGTGGAATTCACTGCTGTGGACCAGAATAAAGAAAAAAAAATGAAAAGAAATGAAGACAGCCTAAGAGACCTCTGGACCAACAATAAATGCAACAACATTCATATTATAGGGGTGCAAGAAGGAGAAGAGAGAGAGAAAGGACCCGAGAAAATATTTGAAGAGATTATAGTCAAAAACTTCCCTAACATGGGAAAGAAAATAGCCACCCAAGTCCAGGAAGCACAGAGAGTCCAATACAGGGCAAAACCAAGGAGAAACATGCCGAGACACATAGTAATCAAATGGGCAAAAATCAAAGATAAAGAAAAATTATTGAAAGCAGCAAGGGAAAAATGACAAATAACATACAAGGGAACTCCCATAAGGTTAACAGCAGATTTCTCAGCAGAAACTCTACAAGCCAGAAGGGAGTGGCATGATATACTTAAAGTGATGAAAGGGAAAAACCTACAACCAAGACTACTCTACCCAGCAATGATCTCATTCAGATTCCATGGTTAAATCAAAACCTTTACAGACAAGCAAAAGCTAAGAGAATTCAGCACCACCAAACCAGCTCTCCAACAAATGTTAAAGGAACTTCTCTAAGTGGGAAACACAAGAGAAGAAAAGGACCTACAAAAGCAAACCCAGGGCTTCCCTGGTGACGCAGTGTTTGAGAGTCTGCCAGCCAATGCAGGGGACACGGGTTCATGCCCCAGTCTGGGAGGATCCCACATGCCGCGGAGCAGCTGGGCCCATGAGCCATGGCCGCTGAACCTGCGCATCCGGAGCCTGTGCTCCACAATGGGAGAGGCCACAACAGTGAGAGGCCTACGTACCACAAGAAAAAAAAAAAAAAGCAAACCCAGAACAATAAAGAAAATGATCGTAGGAACATACATATCAATAATTACCTTAAATGTGAATGGATTAAATGTTCCAACCTAAAGACACAGGCTTGCTGAATGGATACAAAAACAAGACCCATATATATAGGCTGTCTACAAGAGACCCAATTCAGACCTAGGGACACATACAGTCTGAAAGTGAGGTGATAGAAAAAGATATTCCATGCAAATGAAAATCAAAACAAAGCAGGAGTAGCAATACTCATATCATATAAAATAGACTTTAAAATAAAGAATGTTACAAGAGACAAGGAAGGACACTACATAATGAACAACTGATCAATCCAAGAGGAAGATATAATAATTATAAATATATATGCACCCAACATAGGAGCACCTCAATACATAAGGCAACTGCTAACAGCTACAAAAGAGGAAATCGATTGTAACACAATAATAGTGAGGGACTTTAACACCTCACTTACACCAATGGACAGATCATCCAAAATGAAAACAAATAAGGAAACAGAAGCTTTAAATGACACAATAGACCAGTTAGATTTAATTGATATGTGTAGGACATTCCATCTAAAAAGAGCAGATTACACTTTCTTCTCAAGTGTGCATGGAACATTCTCCAGGATATATCATATCTAGGGTCACAACCCAAGCCTCAGTAAATTTAAGAAAATTTAAATCATATCCAGCATCTTTTCTGACCACAACACTATGATATTAGATATGAATTACAGGGAAAAAAACGTAAAAACACAAACACATGGAAACTAAACAATACGTTACTAAATAACCAAGAGATCACTGAAGAAATCAAAGAGGAAATCAAAAAATACCTAGAGACAAATGACAATGAAAACACGACAATCCAAAACGTATGGGATGCAGCAAAAGCAGTTCTAAGAGCGAAGTTTATAGCTATACAAGCCTACCTCAAAAAACAAGAAAAATATCAAATAAACAATCTAACGGTACACCTAAAGGAACTAGAGAAAGAAGAACAAACAAAACCCAAAGTTAGCAGAAGGAAAGAAATCATAAATATCAGAGCAGAAATAAATGAAATAGAAACAAAGAAAACAATAGCAAAGATCAATAAAACTAAAAGCTGGTTGAGAAGATAAACAAAATTGATAAACCATTAGCCAGACTCATTAAGAAAAAGAGGGAGAGGATGCAAATCAATAAAATTAGAAATGAAAATGGAGAAGTTACAACAGTCACCGCAGAAATACAAAGCATCCTAAGAGACTACTATGAGCAACTCTATGCCAATAAAATGGACAACCTGGAAGAAATGGACAAATACATAGAAAGGTATAACCTTCCAAGACTGAACGAAGAAGAAATAGAAAATATGAACAGACCAGTCACAAAGAATGAAATTGAAACTGTGCTTAAAAACCTTCCAACAAAAAAACTCCAGGGCCAGATGGCTTCACAGGTGAAGTCTATCAAAACATTTAAAGAAGAGCTAACACCCATCCTTCTCAAACTCTTCCAAAAAATTGTGGACAAAGGAACACTCCCAAACTCATTCTATGAGGCCACCATCACCCTGATACCAAAACCAGACAAAGATACTACAAGGAAAGAAAATTATAGACCAATATCACTGATGAATATAGATGTAAAAATCCTCAACAAAATACTAGCAAACAGAATCAAACAACACATTAAAAGGATCATACACCATGATCAAGTGGGGTTTATCCCAGGGATGCAAGGATTCTTCAATATACGTAAATCAATCAATTTGATACACCATATTAACAAATTGTAGAATAAAAATCATATGATCATGTCAATAGATGTAGGAAAATATTTTGAGAAAATTCAACACCCATTTATGATAAAAACTCTGCAGAGTGTGGGCATAGAGGGAAACTACCTCAACATAATAAAGGCCATATATGACAAACCCACAGCAAACATCACTCTCAGTGGTGAAAAACTGAAAGCATTTCCTCTAAGATCAGGAAGAAGATGAGGATGTCCACTCTCACCGCTATTATTAAACATAGTTTTGGAAGTCCTAGGTGCAGAAATCAGAGAAGAAAAAGAAATAAAAGGAATCCAAATCAGAAAAGAAGTAAAGCTGTCACTGTTTGCAGATGACATGCAACTATACATAGAGAATCCTAAAGATGCTACCAGAAAATGACTGGGAGTAATCAATGAATGTGGTAAAGTAGCTGGATACAAAATTAATGCACAGAAATCTCTTGCATTCCTATACAGTAATGATGAAAAATCTGAAAGGGAAATTAAGGAAACAATCCCATTACCACTGCAACGAAAAGAATAAAATACCTAGGAATAAACCTACCTAAGGAAGTAAAAGACCTGAACTCAGAAAACTATAAGACACTGATGAAAGTAATCAAAGATGATATAAATAGATGGAGACATATACCATGTTCTTGGATTAGAAGACTCAATATTGTGAAAATGACTATACTACCCAAAGCAATCTACAGATTCAATGCAATCCCTAAGACATTACCAGTGGCATTTTCTACAGAACTAGAACAAAAAAATCTTAAAATTTGTAGGGAGACACAAAAGACCCCGGATAGCCAAAGCAGTATTGAGGGGAAAAAAAAAGAGCTGGAGGAATCAGACTTCCAGACTTCAGACTATACTACAAAGCTACAGTAATCAAGACAATATGGTACTGGCTCAAAAACAGAAACATAGATCCATGGAACAAGACAGAAAGCCCAGAGGTAAATGTGTGTACCTATGGTCAACTAGTCTATGACAAAGGAGACAAGAATATACAATGGAGAAAAGACAGACTCTTCAATAAGTGGTGCTGGGAAAACTGGAAAGCTACATGTAAAAGAATGAAATTAGAACACTCCTTAACACCGTACACAAAAATAAACTCAAAATGGATTAAAGACCTAAATGTAAGGCCAGACACTGTCAAACTCTTAGAGGAAAACATAGGAAGAACAGTCTTTGACATAAATCACAGCAGGATCTTTTTTGATCCACCTCCTAGAGTAATGGAAACAAAAACAAAAATAAACAAATGGTACCTAATGAAACTTCAAAGCATTTGCACAGCAAAGGAAACCATAAACAAGATGAAAAAACAACCCTCAGAATGGGAGAAAATATTTCCAAACAAATTAACAGAGAAAGGATTAATCTCCAAAATATATAAACAGCTCATGCAGCTCAATATTAAAAAAACAAACAACCCAATCCAAAAATGGGCAGAAGACCTTAATAGACCTTTCTCCAAAGAAGACATACAGATGTCCAAGAAGCACATGATAAGCTGCTCAATATCACTAATTATTAGAGCGATGCAAAACTACAGTGAGGTATCACCTCATGCCAGTTAGAGTGGGCATCATCAGAAAGTCTACAAACAACAAATGCTGGAGAGGGTGTGGAGAAATGGGAACCCTCTTGCACTGTTGCTGGGAATGTAAATTGATACAGCCACTATGGAGAACAGTATGGAGGTTCCTTAAAAATCTAAAAATAAGACTACCGTATGATCCAGCCACCCCACTACTGGGCATATACCCAGAGAAAACCATAATTCAAAAAGAACATGCACCCCAATGTTCATTGCAGCACTATTTATAATAGCCACGTCATGGAAGCAACCTAGATGCCCATCAACAGACGAATGGATAAAGAAGATGTGGTACATATATACAATGGAATATTACTCAGCCATAAAAAGGAACGAAATTGGGTCATTTGTTGAGACGTGGATGGATCTAGAGACTGTCCTACAGAGTGAAGTAAATCAGTAAGAGAAAAACAAATATCGTATATTAATGCATATATATGTGGAACCTAGAAAAATGGTACAAATGAACCAGTTTGCAGGGCATAAATTGAGACACAGACGTAGAGAGCAAACGTATGGACACCAAAGGGGGAAAGCTGTGGGGGGGTGGTAGTGGTGGTGTGATGAATTGGGCGATTGCAATTGAGATGTGTACACTGATGTGTATAAAATCAATGACTAATAAGAACCTGCTGTATTAAAAAAAAAAAAAATTTCCCTTTTCCCCTTTGTAGCCATACTTTTCTTCACCCCTAACTCTTGGCAAGTTCTAATCTGATTTCTTTTTTTTCTTTTCTTTTCTTGTTTTTTTCTTTTAGAGAAGAACTAACATTTATTGAACACTTCCCATACACAAGGCATTTTCTTAATCACAGAATATCTGTAACATAGGATATGTATTTTATTTTGCATGACTGCCCCTGCATAGTCTTATTACCCCATGTTTATTTTTATTTTTTAACATATTTATTGGAGTATAATTGCTTTACAGTGGTGTGTTAGTTTCTGCTGTATAACAAAGTAAATCAGCTATATGTATACGTATACCCCCATATCCCCACCCACTTGTGTCTCCCTCCCACCCTCCCTATCCCACCCCTCTATGTGGTCACAAAGCACCCAGCTGATTTCCCTGTGCTATGTGGCTGCTTCCCACTAGCTATCTTACATTTGGTAGTGTATATATGTCAATGCCACTCTCTCACTTCGTCCCAGTTTACCCTTCCCCCTGCCCGTGTCCTCAACTCCATTTTTTACGTCTGCATCTTTATTCCTGTCCTGTCCCCAGGTTCTTCAGAACCAGTTGTTTTTTTAGATTCCATATATATGTGTTAGCATACGGTATTTGTCTTTCTCTTTCTGACTTACTTCACTCTGTATGACAGTCTCAAAGTCCATCCACCTCACTACAAATAATTCTGCTTCTTTTTATGGCTGAGTAATATTCCATTGTATATATGTGCCATATCTTCTTTATCCATTCATCTGTCTATGGACACTTAGGTTGTTTCCATGTCCTGGCTATTGTAAATGGAGCTGCAGTGAATATTGCGGTACATGACTCTTTTTGAATTATGGTTTTCTCAGGGTATATGCTCAGTAGTGGGATTGCTGGGTCATACGGTAGTTCTATTTTTAGTGTTTTAAGGAACCTCCATACTGTTCTCCATAGTGGCTGTATCATTTTACATTCCCACCAACAGTGCAAAAGGCTTCCCTTTTCTCCACACCCTCTCCAGCATTTATTGTTTGTAGATTTTTTGATGATGGCTATTCTGACCGGTGTGAGGTGATAACTCATTGTAGTTTCGATTTGCATTTCTCTAATAATTAGTGATGTTGAGCATCCTTTCATGTGTTTGTTGGCAATCTGTATTTCTTCTTCGGAGAGATGTCCATTTAGGTCTTCTGCCCATTTTTAGATTGAGTCGTTTCTTTTTTTATATTGAGCTGCATGAGCTGCTTGTATATTTTGGAGATTAATCCTTTGTCAGTTGCTTCATTTGCAAATATTTTCTCCCATTCTGAAGGTTGCATTTTCATGTTGTTTATGGTTTTCTTCGCTGTGCAAAAGCTTTGAAGTTTTATTAGGTCCCATTTGTTTATTTTTGTTTTTATTTCCATTTCTGTAGGAGATGGGTCAAAAAGGATGTTGCTGTGATTTATGTCATCGAGTGTTTTGCCTATGTTTTCCTCTAAGAGTTTTATAGTGTCTGGCCTTACATTTAGGTCTCTCTAATCCATTATGAGTTTATTTTTCTGTATGGTGTTAGGGAGTGTTCATTCTTTTACATGAAGCTTTCCAGTTTTCCCAGCACCACTTATTGAAGAGGCTGTCTTTTCTCCATTGTATGTTCTTGCTTCCTTTATCAAAGATAAGGTGACCGTATGTGCGTGGGTTTATCTCTCGGCTTTCTATCCTGTTTTGTTGATCTATATTTCTGTTTTTGTGCCAGTACCATACTGTCTTGATTACTGTAACTTGGTAGTATAGTCTGAAATCTGGGAGCCTGATTCCTCCAGCTCCGTTTTTCTTTCTCAAGATTGCTTTAGCTATTCAGGGTCTTTTGTGTTCCCATAGAAATTGTGAAATTTTTCATTCTAGTTCTGTGAAAAGTGCCATTGGTAGTTTGATAGGGATTGCACTGAATCTGTAGATTGCTTTGGGTAGTATAGTGATTTCCACAATGTGGATTCTTCCAATACAAGAACATGGTATATCTCTCCATCTGTCTGTATCATCTTTATTTTCTTTCATCAGTGTCTTACAGTTTTCTGCATACAGGTCTTTTGTCTCCTTAGGTAGGTTTATTCCTAGGTATTTTATTCTTTTTGTTGCAATGGTAAATTAGAGTGTTTCCTTAATTTCCCTTTCAGATTTTTCATCATTACTGAATAGGAATGCAAGAGATTTCTGTGCATTAATTTTGTATCCAGCTACTTTACTACATTCATTGATTATTCCCAGTAGTTTTCTGGTAGCATCTTTAGGATTCTCTATGTATAGTTGCATGTCATCTGCAAACAGTGACAACTTTACTTCTTCTTTTCTGATTTGGATTGCTTTTATTTCTTTTCCTTCTCTGCTTACTGTTGCTTAAACTTCCAAAACTATGTTCAGTGATAGCAGTAAGAGTGGGCAACCTTGTCTTGTTCCTGATCTTAGTGGAAATGGTTTCAGTTTTTCACCATTGAGAATGACGTTGCCTGTGGGTTTCTCATATATGGCCTTTATTATGTTGAGGTAAGTTCCCTCTATGCCTACTTTCTGGAGGGTTTTTATCCTTCAGTTTGTTAATATGGTGTATCACATTGATTGATTTGCATATATGGAAGTATCCTTGCATTCCTGCGATAAACCCCACTTGATCATGGTGTATGATCCTTCTAACGTGCTGTTGGATTCTGTTTGCTAGTATTTTGTTGAGGATTTTTGCATCTATGTTCATCAGTGATATTTGCCTGTAGTTTTCTTTTTTTGTGACATCTTTTTCTGGTTTTGGTATCAGTGTGTTGGTGACCTTGTAGAATGAGTTTGGGAATATTCCTCCCTCTGCTATGTTTTGGAAGAGTTTGAGAAGGATGGGTGTTAGCTCTTCTCTAAATGTTTGATAGAATTCTCTGTGAAGCTGTGTGGTCCTGGGCTTTTCTTTTTCAACTTCAGTGCTTGTGATTGGTCTGTTTATATTTACTGTTTCTTCCTGGTTCAGTCTCAGAAGGTTGTGCTTTTCTAAGAATTTGTCCATTTCTTCCAGGTTGTCCATTTTATTGGCATATATTGTTTGTACTAATCTCTCATATCCCTTTGTATTTCTGCAGTGTCCGTTTTTACTTGTTTTTCAGTTCAAATTCTGTTGATTTGAGTCTTCTACCTTTTTTTCTTGGTGAGTCTGGCTAATGGTTTATCAATTTTGTTTATCTACTCAAAGAACCAGCTTTTAGTTTTATTGATCTTCCCTATCGTTTCCTTCATTTCCTTTTCATTTATTTCTGGTCTGATCTTTATGATTTCTTTCCTTCTGCTAACTTTGGGGTTTTTTCTTCTTCTTTCTCTAATTGCTTTAGGTGTAAGATGAGGTTGTTTATTTGAGATTTTTCCTCTTTCCTGAGATAGGATTGTATTGCTATAAACTTCCCTCTTAGAACTGCTTTTGCTGCATCCCATAGGTTTTGGCTCATTGTGTTTTTATTATCATTTTTTTCTAGGTATTTTTTGATTTTCTCTTTGATTTCTTCAGTGATCTCTTGGTTCTTTAGTAGCATATTGTTTAGCCTCCATGTGTTTGTATTTTTTACAGGTTTTTTCTGTAATTGACATGTAGTCTCATAGCATTGTAGTTGGAAAAGATACTTGATACGATTTGAATTTTCTTAAATTTACCAAGACTTGATTCGTGACCCAATATATCATCTATCCTGGAAAATCTTCCATGAGCACTTGAGAAGAAATTGTATTCTGTTATTTTTGGTTGTAATGTCCAATAGATATCAATTAAATCCATTTTGTTTAATGTGTCATTTAAAGCTTATGCTTCCTTATTTATTTTTATTTTGGTTGATCTGTCCATTGGTGAAAATGGGTGTTAAAGTCCCCTACTGTTATTGTGTTACTGTCGATTTCCCCTTTTATGGCTGTTAGCATTTGCCTTATGTATTGAGGTGCTTCTGTGTTGGGTGCATAAATATGTACAATTGTTATATCTTCTTCGTTGATTGTTCCCTTGATCATTATGTAGTGTCCTTCTTTGTCTCTTGTAACATTCTGTATTTTAAAGTCTATTTTGTCTCATATGAGAATTGCTACTCCAGTTTTCTTTTGATTTCCATTTGCATGGAATATCTTTTTCCATCTCCTCACTTTCAGTCTGTATGTGTCCCTATGTCTGAAGTGGGTCTCTTCTACACAGCATGTATTTGGGTCTTGTTTTTGTATCCATTCAGCCAGTCTATGTCTTTTCATTGGAGCATTTAATCCATTTACATTTAAGGTAATTACTGATATGTATGTTCCTATTACCATTTTCTTAATTGTTTTGGGTTTGTTATTGTAGGTCTTTTCCTTCTCTTGTTTTTATTGCCTAGAGAAGTTCCTTTAGCATTTGTTGTAAAGCTGGTGTGGTGGTGCTGAATTCTCTTAGCTTTTGCTGGTCTGTAAGGTTTTAATTTCTCTGTTGAATCTGAATGAGAACCTTGCTGGGTAGAGTAATCTTGGCTGTAGGTTTTTCCCTTTCATCACTTTAAATATGTCCTGCCACTCCCTTCTGGCTTGCAGAGTTTCTGCTGAAAGATCAGCTGTTAACCTTATGGGGATACCCTTGTATGTTATTTGTTGCAACCTTGTTGCTTTTAATATTTTTTCTTTATATTTAATTTTTGATAGTTTGATTAATATGTGTCTTGGCATGTTTCTCCTTGGATTTATCCTATATGGGACTCTCTGTGCTTCCTGGATTTGACTATTTCCTTTACCATATTAGATATGCTTTCTACTATAATCTCTTCAAATATTTCTCAGTCCCTTACTTTTTCTCTTCTTCTTCTGGGACCCCTATAATTCGAATGTTGGTGCTTTTAATGTTGTCCCAGAGGTCTGTGAGACTGTCCTCAATTCTTTTCATTCTTTTTTCTTTATTTTGCTCTGCGGTAGTTATTTCCACTATTTTATCTTCCATGTCACTTATCCATTCTTCTACCTTAGTTATTCTGCTATTGATTCCTTCTAGAGAATTTTTAATTTCACTTATTTGTTGTTCATCATTGTTTGTTTGCTCTTTAGTTCTTCTAGGTCCTTGTTAAATGTTTCTTGTATTTTCTCTGTTCTATTTCTAAGGTCTTAGACCATCTTTACTATCATTAGTCTGAATTCTTTTTCAGGTAGACTGCCTAGTTCCTCTTCATTTGTTTGGTCTGGTGGGTTTTTACTTTGTTCCTTCATCTGCTGCGTATTTCTCTGTCTTCCTATTTTGCTTAACTTACTGCATTTGGGGCCTCCTTTTCTCAGACTGCAGATTCGTAGTTCCCATTGTTTTTGTTTTCTGCCCCCAGTGGATAAGGTTGGTTCAGTGGGTTGTCTAGGCTCCCTGGTAGAGGGGGCTGGTGCCTGTGTTCTGGTGGATGAGATTGGATCTTGTCTTTCTGGTGGGCAGGACCATGTCCGGTGGTTTGTTTTGGAGGGCCTGTGAACTTATTATGATTTTAGGCATCCTCTCTGCTAAGGGGTTGGTTTGTTTTCCCGTCTTGCTAGCTGTTTGGCATGAGGTGTCCAGCACTGGGTCTTTCTGGTTGTTGAGTGGAGCTGGGTCCTAACGTTGAGATGGAGATCTCTGAGAGAGCCCTCACCAACTGACATTATGTGGAGCTGGGAGGTCTCTGGTGGACCAATTTCCTGAACTTGGCTCTCCCACCTCAGAGGCACAGGCCTGACACCCAGCTGGAGCACCAAGACCCTGTCAGCCACACGGCTCAGAAGAAAAGGGAGAAAAAAAGAAAGGAAAAATAATAATAATAAAATAAAATGTAGTTATTAAAATAAAATTTAAAAATATTACTAAAATAAAAATGAGGAAGAGAGCAGCCAAACCAATAAATGAATCCACCAATGATAACAAGCGCAAAAATCTATACTAAGATAAACATAAAAATCAGAAACTAGTCAGTCGTATACAGCAAACCCCAAGTCTACAATTGCTCCCAAACTCCACCACCTCAATTTTGGGACGATTCATTGTCTGTTCAGGTATTCCACAGAATCAGGGTACATCAGTTGATTGTGGAGATTTAATCCACTGCTCCTGAGACTGCACAGAGAAATTTCCCTTTCTCTTCTTTGTTCACACAGCTCCTGTGGTTCAGCTTTGGATTAGGCCCTGCCTCTGTATGTAGGTCACCCTCTGGCATCCGTTCTTCGCCCAAAGAGGAGGGCGTTAAAGAAACGGCTGATTAGGGGGCTCTGGCTCACTCAGGCCGGGGGAGGGAGGGGTTACAGAATGCAGGGCGAGCCTGCGGCGGCAGATGCTAACATGACGTTGCACCAGCCTGAGGCGTGCTCTGTGTTCTCCCAGAGAAGTTGTCCCTGGATTAGGGGGCGCTGGCAGTGGCAGGCTGCAAAGACTCCTGGGAGGGGAGGTATGGATAGTGACCTGTGCTTGCACATAGGATTCTTGGTGGCTGCAGAAGCAGCCTTAGCATTTCATTCTCATGTCTGGTGTGTCTCCGCTGACAGCCGCGGCTCACGCCCGTCTCTGAAGCTCATTTAGGCAGTGTTCTGAATCTCCTCTCCTTGCGCACCCAAAAACAATGGTCTCTTGACGTTTAGGCAGTTCCAGACTTTTTCCCGGACTCCCTCTCGGTTAGCTGTGGCGCACTATCCCCCTTCAGGCTGTGAAGCTGCCTGTGTTCATGCAGCCAACCCCAGTCATCTCCCCAGGATCTGACTTCCAAAGCCTGAGCCTCAGCTCCCAACCCCCACCAGCCCCAGCGGGTGAGTAGACAAGCCTCTCAGTCTGGTGAGTGCTGGTCGGTGCTGACCCTCTGTGCAGGAATCTCTCCGCTTTGCCCACTGCACCTCTGTTGCTGTACTCTCCTCCATGGCTCCAAAGCTTCCCCCCCCACCCCCCGTTTCCACCAGTGAAGGGGCTTCCTAGTGTGTGGAAACTTTTCCTCCTTTACAGCTCCATCCCAGAGGTGCAGGTCCCATCCCTATTCTTTTGTGTCTGTTTTTTCTTTTTCTTTTGCCCTACCCAGTTATGTGGAGAGTTTCTTGCCTTTTGGGAAGTCTGAGGTCTTCTGCCAGAGTTCAGTTGGTGTTCTGTTGGACTTGTTCCACATGTAGATGTATTTTTTATGTATTTGTGGGGAGAAAGGTGATCTCTACATCTTACTCCTCTGCCATCTTGAAGGTCCTCCAACACATTGTATTTACACTACTGAAGATTTGCAATGAACCCTTACCTCTCAACTAGGGGGAGAAAGAAGTCCATCATTAAATAATCTGTGGGGCAATGCTATGTTTAACTATTTTCATTGTTTGATTTTAACTGCCTGTTTGTATCAGGAAACTGATTCACATCCTCTGAATGCCATCTAAAATTACAACCTAAAATCTAAGTGTATTTGTTGTCAAACACTAAGTACCATTTAGGAAAAAAAGGAAAAGTTCCTGGCCATCAGTATCTTTGTCATTGCTTTAAATAGACTTTTCCTTTTTCTTATGAAGAATTTCAAATATCACCAGCTCTAGTAGCAGTCATTAAAGTTTACCTGTCGTGGTGAGCTCTGTTTCATGAACATTTCCAAAATTTGTACTTGCAAATCCAACATTAATCTGTTGGGAAAGAAATTAGATTCTGAGAAAACCAGACATCTGAAACTTTTCTCATTTTGCTTTTCAGAATATGCCTTATTTTTATCTTATAACTAGTGTTTCTATAGATTAAAACTTTAATAGATCTGCTCTTAATTTATTGAATGAGTTATATATTCACATTGTTCAAAAATCTAAGGTCACGTTGATTCTTGTCATTCTAGCCAGGAGAGAGGAAAAGAGCAGATGTCCAGAGCCAGAGTTTCCCTCTTAATTAAGGAAGACAGAAGTTGTGCACATCACTTCGGATTATACTTCAGTGCCAAGAGCTTAGTCACATATGTACAACTACAGGAGCTTAGGGATATGGCTTTCCTGTGTGGGCAGCCAGGACCCAAATCAAATTCTATTACTGTGGAAGTAGAGAAGAATGATATTAATGGACATCTGGTAGCCTTCAACCACCAGAGAATGCCTATTCCCAAGTCACTGGAGCCTGTATAACTACAAAGCCTATGCTCTTTACATTTCATATCCAGATGTATTGGCAAGGAATTTATTTTGTTGTGTCATCTTTATAAATATACTCTCTTCCCAATAGCCCTTCACTAACTGAGGATTTAAAAAGAAAAGTTACCTGTTTTTAGTATACCATTTTTTTTTTTTTTTTTTTTAGTATACCATTTGTTACTTTTGGAATACTGGATTTCCCTCCCACTAAGTTATAGTAGACATGAATTTTAGGTAGCAAGCATATAATAAAAGGATTTATTGAATTTGGAAATCACATGAACATAATAGTACAACTAGCCCATCCAAGCAAGAATCTCTGCTGTAGCAGTTCTGGTAAGTGACTCCTTAATCATTGTCAAAGCATTACTTCTTTGAGGTAGACCACACTCTATTCATGAGGCAGTCCATTCCTTTGTTGGATAGAGTCTGATTGAAATGTTCTTCCTTAATTAAACAAAAATCTCTTTCCCATTAATATTCACTCAATAGCTTTAGTTTATGCCTTCTAGAGCTTCACTGTTCTATATGACTGCCACTAGACTCATGTGACTATATAAATTTAAACTAAAATTAGTTAAAATTAAATAAAATTGAGAATTCTTCAGCCACACTATTGAGCACATTTAAAGTCTTAATAGCCCTATGTGGCTAGTGGCTACAATACCAGACACTGTAGAGAACATATTTGTTATTGCAGAAAGTTCTTTTGGACAGTAGTATATCCAGAGAAAAAGAGACTAAATCTATTATGATTATTAATTGCCCTTCTAACATCAAAAATACATTGTCTTTTTTTTTTCTTTTTTTTTGGAAAGGTCAGCTTAAAAATCACTTTAATTCAATTAAAAGTATCAACATCTTACTTTGTTTCATGCTCTATTTTGAGAATTCAGAATAAAGTAGTGGACAAAACAAAGATTCTTGTCCCCATGGAGGTTTCATTTTAAGAGAGAAAGATAACCAAAGACAGACAAATCAAATAAACAAAACAAAAGCCATAATAAATAAGTAAAATATGTAGTTTGTAAACTCTGATAAGTCCTATGGAAATAAAAATGTAGGGGAAGGGGAGGGAGGTGTAGGAATAGATGTGATTTGAAGTTTTAAATAGAGTCATCAGAACAGGTTTCACTGAGGTGGTATTTGAGCAAGGACTTGAAAGAGGTAAGGGAATTAGCCCTGTGACTGTTTTGGGGAAGAGTGTTCCAGGTAGAAAGAACAGCCAGGGCAAAGAGCACAGCAAAATAGTCATTGTGACTGGAGCAGAGTGAACAAGGAGGGGTATAATAGCAGATGAGGACATCACAGCAGTGTCAGGGAGGGTTGTACACAGCTTTGTAGACCCTTATAAGCACTTTGTGGAGCCATTGTAGAGTTTTGAGAAGAGAAGTGAAGTTTTTTGACATAGTTTTTAAAAGCTAAATTCTGCTGTCACGTTGGGAATAGGCTTACAGCAGGGTGTATACCCATATATATATAGTAAGGGTAAAAGCATGAAGTTATATTTATTACTTTGCACAGTTTATAAAATTATTTCCTGACCCCTTATCATCGTAATTTCCATTGTATTCTCTAGTTGGCATGATCCAGTTACAAGAGTCCTTCTTAAAATGTTGCTCCAAGAATAGAACACAATACCCCAAATAATGTGACAAGAGACGTATATAAGACAATTACATTTCATGTTATAAACACTATTTTTCTAATGCTACATTTAAAGATTTTGTTAGATGTTTTTAATTAGTCACATCTCTTGAAGATTTTTTTTTTTTTTTTTTTTTTTTTTGCGGTACGCGGGCCTCTCACTGTTGTGGCCTCTCCCGTTGCGGAGCACAGGTTCTGGACACGCAGGCTCAGCGGCCATGGCTCACGGGCTCAGCTGCTCCACGGCATGTGGGATCTTCCCGGACCGGGGCACGAACCCGTGTCCCCTGCATAGGCAGGCGGACTCTCAACCACTGCGCCACCAGGGAAGCCCTCTTGAAGATTTTGATCAAATTAAATCCCTGATGATTTTTTTTGATTTATTAACAGAAATTTCCTAAATCATGCAGTTTATTATTTTGAAATTAAATGCAAATCTTATGTTTATCCTTGTAAAGTTTACCTGTGTTTTTATGTTTTTCTTCCTTA
Organism: Orcinus orca; assembly: GCF_937001465.1. Classification (NCBI taxonomy): domain Eukaryota; kingdom Metazoa; phylum Chordata; class Mammalia; order Artiodactyla; family Delphinidae; genus Orcinus; species Orcinus orca. The sequence continues at coordinate 81,856,781 of NC_064567.1, forward strand.
CACAGTGTATCCTAGTGTTTTTAGTTTAATGTTTAATATTAGCCATTTTATAGCTTTATTTAAACTTTAAATATAATAAGTATTAGTTCTATGCTTTCACTCATATTATCAACACATTTTTGTAAGACAAGGACAAGAGCAGAGCACTGTGGCATTCCATTGCCTGGAATTTCCATTTAGCTGGAAAGATGGTAACTTGGGTGAAAGACTAGAAAAAATACTCATTTTCCAAGTTAATACTGAAGCATTAATTAATTCTCATTTAGTACAATTCTAACAGTTTCTAAAATCACTATCTTTACTATGAATAAAGTTTACAGAGAACTTTTCAAAATGCTTTTAAAATACCCATAAATTCCTATCCAGTCTGCCCCCAGGCATTACCTATGTGGTCCTATCTCCTATTTTTCATCCCTTTCTCTCTCTGCTCTTGCTACTCAGGGACTCCTTCATGTCCCTCATACTTACCAAGCATGCTCCCTCCTCAGGCCCCCTGCATATCCTGTTCCCTTGTGTCCATAATGCTGCTCCCTGACCAGACACCTGAATATATAACCCCAAAACTTCCTTTAAATGTTTCCTGAAATTTCATTTCTTACAGAAGCCTTCACTCTCTACTTTATATAATATTGCAATAAGCCTTAATATTTCCTAGCCCCTTGCCCACTTTATTATTCTTCACATTAATTTACATTTTCTAACACAATAAACTATTATTTTGGCTACTGTCTTTCCCTTGCCATGGGATCATATGATCCATGAGAGAGGGGCTTCTGTTTCCTTTAGTTTACTGCTGTATTTCCAGCACTTAGAATTGTGCTTTGCACATAATATGCAATTAGTAAATATTTGTTGAATGAATAAATCATCCTATCTCCTGGGCCTATCCCCTTAAATAATTTGATTTGATTAGCTGATTGTGGAAATCCAAGAAGAAAAATCAGTAAAGAAAATCACTAAAACCTCATACAATTTCTCAATGAAGCCAAAGAATCTACTTTTTCCAAAATTGCAACTGACTTGTCACCACCAGAATCCACCCTTGTTCACATAATAAACATTATGTGAATTAATCATGAATAAAATGAAAGATGATCTTCAAAACTTAATTTGACTGTAGATTTTAATATTGTTTACACATAAATATTTTATCAGTTATAAATGAGAACTGGAATTTATTTGATTTGTTTTCTTATTTCTATAGTTGACTTTATTTGGGATACTAAAGAGCACAGAACTAGGGTGTGAAAAATATAAAAATTGAAATATCATTTGGTATATAATTTAGTTAAACCACATTGAAAAAAAACTTTTAAGAAAGCAATTTGATATTCATTGTTAATCTGACTGGAGCCTTGGTGGTAAAGCGTGTGGTGATGGGGAGAGCCTGCATCTGAGAATGAACAGGTCAGTTAACAGGTCAAAATATTTCAATAAATAATATCCAGACAAGCTTTTTAGATAAATACCCACAATCTTGGTCTTTGGAGAGTTAACTAGTTACTTCCAAGAAAAATGTACCAGTCCCACTCATAAATTCCAAATTTGGTACAGAGATGATTTGGACAGAAACAGATGATTTGGTACAAGTTAATCCTTCCTGTTTTGAACTTCAGACACTGGAAACTAAAACCCAATGTTTAATGATTTCTGAAGTCATATGACCAATGAAAACGTTTCTGCTCTAAATCTGTTTTTACTGATATTGGGTGGATATCTCCTGCATCCATTCATCAGGAATACTTACATTCCACATTCTGTTAATCTGGAAGTACAAATAGTTAGGTATGTCCAAATTTTAGGAAGTCCTAACTAAAGATTAAAATACTGGCATGGGGATTATTTTATTTCCAAGTTGGTTCTTTGTTTGCATTTCAATAATTTAAATATTTGGTTACTTCATTTTCAATAGAAAGAGTGGTAAAAAGAATGAGAATGACATGAATGAGCATAAAGAATTTCTGAATTTGATTATATATGCTTTTACTTAGTTCTTATTCATATGGGCAACATAAAATCTATTTTGAATAAACTAAAAAAATTTTTAACTAATAAAATTTTTTGACCTATATTTGATAACTTTAATAAGGATGCAATGTGTGTAAACACATGTTGATGAATTGAGAATTAAATTAGAATAATGCATAGCTATTATTTTGTACCTTCAAATATACATTAATAGGATCCAGATCAAAGTATTTTAATTGATTGAAATCGTATGATTGAAACTACATTTGCAAAAGGAGCTCTTGAAAATGCTAATTTTAGTGATAGTCCTGTATCTGCATTACTGAAAACCTTAAAATGTATTCTTCTATTCCACACAGCAATATTTTCACATTTTAACTATGGATTTTGAAGCACATAGATTCGATTAATTGCATTCAGACATATGTTCTTTTCTTCTAAGACATTACACCAAAGAAGCCAGAAAATGCATTAGAAAAGCCATACACGTCTTGAAGCTCATCAATGCTATTAGAAAAAATAAAATTCTCTTTCCAAGCCTAAGGTTTTAAAAGTGATTTTCAGTTGGAAATCATATTTGTCTATTCTATCTTAAAGCAACTTAAATAGAATTTACAATTAAATTAAAGACTTCAATGGAACAATAAAAGGAAAAAAGCAATCTCACTGATAACAATAAACCAAAATAACCTGCTTAATAAACGTTGTCAAAAATTATAAAAGGATATTTTGGAGTAACGCATATATCCATTTGAAAGTTCGTCCTTAGACAGCAGAGAATCTGCTACGTCTCAAGAGCTCAGTAAACATTTAGAGAATAAAAGAATGAGTAAATTAATGAAGTTTAAGGAACTTGATGTACTTTACAAATTCTCATCTTCTGTTCCCTCATAAATTAGTGTAAAGAGGATAAAATTGAAGTGCTATACACACCTTGGAAATCTAGTCCATTGGTCTATACAACAAAGAGAAATAAATCAAAAAGAGGTATGCAGCTTAACCTGAAAGGTTCACAATATTTCCGAAGTACAAAAGACAAAACTATAAACTGATGAAATAAACTACTGTATATTTTAAAAAATTAATTTATTAAATGAACATTTATTGAACATCTACACTACACAAGGCACAATGAAAATTAGAAAGGAATCAGAGGAATTGTAAATATCTGTGGAAATAAAAAAAGGAAAGTCACAGTAAAAAACACTGAAAATTACTAACACATTATGAAGTAGTGAGCTTATCTTTTTAAAAGATTTTTTAAAGGATGACTGTACCATTAAAAGTTTAAAATTCTAATCACAATAACTTCCCTGTTCTATTTCTGTATTTACCACATTCTGAATTTCAGAAATTCAGTTTCCCACATAACCTGAAGGGAAGAATGATCTATCTACTTATCAGTACATTTAACATTATAAATTAATGATATTTTTAAATATTTGCATCTCATTTGCTTTATTTTTTAAATCTTCCAAATTGTTTTTCAAAAAAGCTATACCCATTACCACTAGAAATCTGCAAGTTTATCCACATCCTCATTCGTATATGGTACTATCAGACTTTCAATTTTAGTCATTCTAATGGTTATGTGGAGGTATTTCACTGTGGTTTTGATTTGCATTCCTTTAGTTACTAATGAGGATGAGCATATTTTATTTGCTTATTTGTAATACATATTTTCTTGGCTAAATATTTGTTCAGTCTTTGCCCATGTACTAATTAGGTTGTCTGCCTTCGTGATATTGAGTTGGAAGAGGTTTTTGTTTATTTGTTTTTCTGTTGCACAAATTCTAGACACAAGTCCCTTATCAGAACTACTTTTTCAAAATATTTTCTCTCAGTCTGTGCTTTGACATTTCATTTTCTTAAATTTTATTTTATAGTTTGTAAGGTTATTTTGTCCTATTTAAAAATTATTTGTCTAAATGAATGTCACTAGATTTTCTCCTATTTTTATCTAGACATTTTATAGTTTTGTTCTCAAATTTAGCTCTGTGATCCATTTCTGGATATTTTTTGTTAAAGTAACAAAATGGTGTAAGAGAAGCATCTGAGTTCTAGCACCATTTATTGAAAAGATTATCCTCTTCCACTGACTTGCCTTGGAAACTTGGTCAAAATTCAATTGACCATATGCATGTATGAATTTTATTTTGTTAATCTGTATGTTTATCTTCATGCCAGTACAACACTATCTTGATTACTATAGCTTTATGTAAAAGCTTGAAGTCAGGTAGGTGAGATCCTTAAATTTTGTTCTGTAATTGATTTTTATATATTGACTTTGTATCCTGTGACATTGCTCAACTCAGTTATTAGTTCTAGTTGCCCTTTGTTAATTCTGTAGGATTTTCTACATAGATGATCATCTTGTCCACAAATAAAAACAGTTCTGTCTCTTCTTTTTCAATCCATTTCCTTTTAATTTTGTTTTTCTTGCTGTTTATTGCACTAACTAAATCTCCAGTACAGAGTAGAATGGAAGAATACCCATCTTTACCTTGTTCCCAACTTAGGGGGAAAGCAATCATGTTTTCACCTTTAAATATCATGTTAGCTTTAAAATTGTCATATTTGTCCTTTATCTAGATGCCTTATAGCAAGCTCCCTTTTATATCTCATTTACTGAGGCTTTTTTAATTATGAATGTTGAATTTTGACAAATGTACTTTTCCCTGCATCTGAGATGATCCTCTGGTTTATTTGTTTTATTAGTATAAATAATTACATGATACCAGGATAATATAACCCTGCAGAGACCACTCTGTGCAGTCATTGATCTCTCTAGGCAATAGTTACCAGCTTTTGGGGCGTGCTACTACTTTTAACTTCCATGACACAAAAAAATATACATCGTGTATTACCAGGAATTGTTATCAACTGATCGTGGTGTAATCTGTAAGTTGCTTTATCTTAAGATTTAGTTGGTACATTTAAAAACATGACTTTTACTTTAATTTTTATTATTTAAACAAACAAAAGAATAAAGAAAATTGTGCATTGACCCTCATATGGCCATCAGCCAGATTTAGCAATCATCAAAACTTTGCCTATTTCTTTCTTCTGTTAGTTTTCATCTTTTCCTTTTCCTTGCTGAATTATTTTAAGGCAAATTTAAACCTCTTTTACTTCAATACATTTTAGTATGCATATCTAATCACATAAAAAATCATTTTAAAAGTGAGTAATTTCTTATATAATTAAAAAGAAATTATCACACCCAAGAAACTTAAAAATTACTCTTTAATATAATTTAATACCTTGCTTCTCAAAACGTAGTCTGCAAACAAAAAGCAGCAGAGGGCTTCCTTGGTGGCTCAGTGGTTAAGAATCCACCGGCTGATGCAGGGGACACAGGTTCGAGCCCTGGTCTGGGACAACCCCACATGCCGTGGAACAGCTAAGCCTGTGTGCCACAACTACTGAGCCTGCGCTCTAGAGCCCATGAGCCACAACTACTGAGCCCGCGTGCCACAACTACTGAAGCCTGCGTGCCTAGAGCCCATGCTTTGCAACAAAAGAAGCCACTGCAATGAGAAGCCTGTGCACCGCAATGAAGAGTAGCCCCCACTCGCTGCAACTAGAGGAAAGCCCGCGCACAGCAATGAAGACCCAATGCAGCCAAAAATAAAAAATTAATAAACAAAAATTAATTTAAAAATTAATTAAAAAGAAGCAGCAGAATTTGGTAGCTTGTTAGAAATTCAGTATCTCAGCTTCACTGAAAACTATTGAATCAGAAGCTTCATTTAAAAAGATCCCAAAGTGCTTATAATACATCTGAAAATTTGAAATCTAATGCTCAGATATGTAGTCACATTTCCCCAATTGCTTTAAAAATATATACTTTTTACATTTGGTTTGTTTGAAGAAGTTTCCAAACAATATTTACATGTGACATTGACTTTTTATGTCTCTTAAATTATTTTATATAAAGCATCCCCCTCCCATTTCTTTTCTGTCTTTTGCTTACTGAAAAAACTGACAGTTAATTAGAATGCCCCCAAGTTTTTCTATTTGCATTTTTTGGTATCTTTAAAATGTTCCCCTGCTCTCTGTATCTCTTATGACTTTAGATGAGCTTCAGAGGCTTGATTTGACTCAGGTTCAACTTAAATAAAATATGGGTGATTCTGTGTGCTTCATATTAATTACATTAGGAAGCACACAATGTGTTATTCCACCATTTTAAGTGATGCTAACACTAAAAACACAGATGGCAGAATTTCATTCTTTTTATGGCTGAACAATATTCCATTGCATTTATATACCATTTCTTATTTATCCATTTATCTGTTGATGGACACTTAGGTTGCTTCAGTATCTTGGGTACTGTAAATAACACTACTAGGAATATTAAGGTGCCTGTATCTTTTTGAATTAGTGTTTTCATTTTCTTCAGGTATATATCCAGGAGTGGACTCGCGGGATTATATGTTAGTTCTATATTTGTTTTTTTTTAGGAACCTCCATACTGTTTTCCATTGTGGCTGCACTAATTTACATTCCCATCTACAGTGTACTAGGGTTCCCTTTCTCCACATCCTCACCAATAGTCATTATTTCTAGACTTTTTGATGATAGCCATTCTGACAGGTGTGAAGTGGTTCGTCATTGTGGTTTTGATTTACATTTCTCTGATGATTACCAATGTTGAGCATCTTTTCATGTGTATTTTGGCCATCTGTATGTCTTCTTTGCAAAAATATCTATTCAGGTCTGCCCATTTTTAAATTGGGTTGTTGGCTTTTTTGATATTGAGTTGTATGAACTGTTGATATATCTTTGATAATCACCCCTTATTGGTCATATCATTTGCAAATATTTTCTTCATTCAATAGGTTGTTTTTTCTTGTTGGTGGTTTCCTTTGCTGTGCTAAATCTTTTAAGTTTATTTAGGTCACATTTGTTAATTTTGCTTTTGTTTCCTTAGCCTTAGGTGCAGGCCCCAAAAAAATATTTCTCTGATATATGTCAAAGAGTGTTCTAGGAGTCTTATGGTTTCTGTTTTTTAAGTCTTTAATCCATTTTGAGTTTATTTTTGTATATGGTGTGAGAAAATGTTCAAATTTCATTCTTTATATGTAGCTGTCCAGGTTTCCCAGCAGCACTTATTGAAGATACTATCTTTTCTCCATTGTATCTTTTTGCCTTTGTCAGAGATTGACTGTAGGTGTGTGGGTTTATTTCTGGTCTCTTTATTCTGTTCCATTGATCTATGTGTCTGTTTTTGTGCTTGTGCTATACTGTTTTTTGATTACTATACCTTAGTAGTATATTTTGATGTCAGGGAATGTGTCACCTCCAGCTCTGTTCTTTTTTCTCAAGATTGCTTTGACACTTTGGGGTCTTTTGTGGTTCCATCTTAGGATTATTTCTTCTAGTTCTGTGAAAAATGTCATGGGTATTTTGATAGGGATTGCATTAAATCTGTAGATTGATTTGAGTAGTATGGTCACTTTAACAATATTAATTCTTCCAATCCACGAACATGGGATATCTTTCCATTTATTTGTATCATCTTCAATTTCCTTCATCAGTGTCTTGTAGTTTTCAGAGTATAGGTCTTTCACTTCCTTGGTTAAATTTATTCCTAGGTATTTAGTTGCTGATTTTAAGAGTAAGGAATTGATGTCAAGTTATTTCCAGTGGTTTACAGTGAGTTTCTCTACCCCTTCCTATCTTTTTTTACCTTTCTGTTTTTCTTTCACTCATTCTCTCTCTACAGTTTTGAGTGCTGTGTACAATTAACATTAATCATTCTTTTTGATGTTAAAATTATCCAATATTTGGAAAATATGAGCTCTTTTATATTGATCTCCATGTTGTTTCACACAAAATAACAATTGATAAATACTTGATTGCCCACTGAAATTCTCCAGGTTCATTATATATTTTCTGTTTCATGGCTGAAATCAGTATTCTTTGCAAAATCCATAGTTCCTTTTAATGGAGAATCATATCTGAGGGCCATATCATGGATGAGTAGTGTTTATTCTTATTGGGTTGTCATTGCTTGTAGGTATTTTCAGTGACCATATTTTGGAAATAATAGTAATAGTAATAATAGTTATATAATTATATATTCTAATATAATTGTTATCCTAGTGCTAATTTTAAAATTTTAAATATTGCTTTTAATTGAGATAATATTCACATATAATTAAATAACATTAAATAAATACACATGTGGAAACTCTGGTTCTGGTAATATGGCTATCTAAGGTCCCAGGCTGACCCACTGTAAAATGTTGTATAAAAATCTTTTTAAATTCACCCACAAGCTGGCAAAAATGTAAGGATTCAGATCAAAATTAAAGGGGCACTAAATTTGCCTTTTCCTGAGGAATTTTTTCTGAATCAGGTTTTGCAAACTTGTGGAAATTGGGTGGGACAAGAATTCAGTTTCAGAGCCTGAGGTGATGGATAGAGTTGAAGACTTCTGTAAAGCCCAACCCACCAAAAATCTTCACCTGATTTGTAAGAATGAGCCAGAAATCCCCTTCCCCAAACTGAGTGCTACTAGCCAACAGACTGCACAAAAGATAAAAAAAAAAATCACTTGTGAGAATTTGATTTGTAACCATAAGTTAGATATTATACAAGTTGACAGCCTGAGTTCAAAATAATGTGGTCCAAAAACCACTTAAGCCAAGAATTTAATTTAAAATATCCTAGATCAGTGCTCCCAGTTGACTGACAAAAGTAAATACAAATACTCTCTGAAAGAATCCACCTTCATCCCAGGCTTAAAGTATTTCCATAGATAAGATTCCAACTAGCATTTATACTCAAAAGTAACAATACATACAAAGATCATCATGAGCAAGAATCGGAAACAAAATATGTAGCTGAATTATACTAATGTGTTTATGTGTGTATATATAATTTACTATAGGGTAAACAAATACAAAGGACCTAGAATTAAACCTAACAAAATATGTGCATAATATTTGTACATATTGTATAAAGCTATAATGAAACATTTGAGAGACCTACCTGATGGAGAAATATATCACGTTCATGGATTGGAAGATTCAATATTATAAAGATCTCGTTTTACCCACTTTGATCTACAAAGTCACTGTGATCCCAATCAAGATCAAAAGAGTCTTTTTGGTAGGACTTAGATGTAAATTCTAAAATATATGTGGAAATTTAAAAGGTCGAGGAAAGTCAAGACAATCCTGTAATAGGAGAAAACTGTGGCTGAATTTGCTTGCCAGATACCAAGACTTAATTTGAAACTATGATAATTAAGACAATGAATAGTGTTAATAACAGAATAGAATATAGTACCCTAAAATGGATACAAATATAGAAACTTGATTTTTGACAGAGCTGAAGTTGAAAATTATTGTGCTTGGACAATTGGTCATCCATATGTTAGTAAAATCTTTGACAGCATGTTTTCTTTAAAAATGTCTTTTTCTTTTATTGCATAATCAGCTCACCTGAAATATGCATGGGAGATAAGGTCAATGACAATGTCCAAAAGCTATAAAATAAGTGATCGAATTTCCAGAGGGTATAATAGTTTTAGACATAAAGAAAACTTAAGTGAAATAAATGTTAAACTCTATCCAGTTGAGAATAATAGAAATTATAATTTGTTTACCCTAAGTAGAAGGAAAAAGTGGGGTCAAATCCAATAATTTGAATGAAAAATCAGAGACCTTATATAAAAATTACTTCATTCAAAAACAAATGACTCAAAGACTATAACATGTCTTACCCAACTCAAACCAGGCAGTAAGTGGACAGCAAGGATTAGATTTTTGCATTTTCTAATTCTCATGTAAATTATTTCCAGCACAACACAACATCCGTAGGAGGTTAAATCATAGAACAACAGAGATAAATGATGGTGGCATATTAGAAAGTTTCAAATGAATTGTACAGGAAACAAATATATAGAAGTTGATAAAAGAATAGATTTACTTTCATGAAAGACTTGAAGAAAAGTGTTTATAAATTATGTAAAATAAGGATTTGATTAAGTAATACCAAGCTGTAAACGAGTGAATAAGAAATGGAATGACTGAGTCATAATTTTACTCTATCATGAGTATGTAAGTCACCAATGAGTCAGCAGCCTCCACACATACAAATCATAATAGTAAACAAATTTTACATCTGGAAAAAAATCCTTTCTCTCTTGGCTCTCCCAATTGTTGCTATTTATAGATTTAGGGCTTTTATTTGAGATATATTTATAAATTTCTACAGTGTCTCTAAAATATATAGTAATTTATGGCTAATATCCAATTATTAGAGCATGAATAGATGCAGTCTTCATAGTTAAAACATTATAGTAATATGAAAATCTATATACTAGATATTTTTCAGAATTAAAACATTTATTCCACAATTTTAAAATAACTTTTCTCATTGAAAATATTTAAAGTTTATGAAACCAAATTTTAAAAAAATTGAACCCTATTTTTTAGGAAAGTGCAGCCCTGATGCAGAAAATAGACACATAGATAAGTTCTCTCCTACCCTTTAAAACATCTGAATATTGTCCTGTCCAACTCTAAAAATGAATCAGTGGTTCGATTTACATTTAATTTGATATTAGATCTAATCCTGAAAAATTAATACCGAAAATAGAGAATACAGGTTTCATTTTTTGAATTCAAAAATATAATTTCAGCTGAAAGTGATTTACAGTATTTTAAAATCATTTTAATAAGTCTCTTTTCATTGTCCTAATCTTCTTGGCAATAGCCAGCTGTTTATTGATGCCCCTTGGCAGAATAAAAATGAAATAGTCTGTCCAGTGGTAACAGTTCCTGAACCCCATGATCTGCAACATCTCAACTTCTGGAACATTCTTATTGTCATTGAAGCTTTCACTATACATCTATTTCTTGGCTCTGCCCTAGCTGGAAAACTAGAGAATAATAATATTTCAGGTTTTCCAATGATTACAAAAGAAATTCCTGTATACTGCAATCAGTATATCCTTTCCATTCTAAATACTAAGCAACTATATATTGATAAGTTTTTTGCCATTTTATATTATAATGTGATCTGTTCTCAGACTCTGAAAAACTGTGATTTTTTTTTTCCATTTCAATTATTCTTTCAGAAATAAGAAGAACCATTCCATTGGTGTAGTGCCTTTGGGCTCCCTATCTAAAGAATTTCACACATATAGCAAATATATTTTTCCTGTTCTCTTATGGCTTTTATTAAAGCTTATGCAATGCTTGTTAAATCACTTAGATTCTGACACTCAAAACAATGTGTAACTCTTGAATGATCAAAACCAATTTGCTGGGAATTTCCCCATGGCTACAATAGGGTAACTTTGGCTGACTAACACTCCTAGAGAGAAGAACTAGAAAAAAACAGCTAAAACTACAAAGTGGGAGGGGATTTGTTTGAAGTCCTTGGAGAGTTGCTGAAGCTATCAGGACTAAAGGGGCCAAAATCCCAGAGAAGTGAACCACAATGAGATGAGCTAACATTCTGTGAGCAGATTTCATTCTCTGAGCATTTGCTGATTCTTGGAATGGGGAGAGAGACTGAGAATTCAGGCAGAAGACATCAGTTAAAAGAAAAGAAAACAGTCTTGGTTAACACATGAGGTATGTAGGGAACCATATGGGATTGAAAGACAAAAACTGGAGTGAGTCATCCAGAATTTAAGAAGCAAAATCTAAGAGGGAGGGAGGCAAAGAGAATTGGCATTACTAACACTTAACAGTATTCCTTCTTGAAGCATTTGTTCAATTCTATGCACAAAGAAAAAGTCTAAAAAACTAAGCATAAAGGAGAAACTATTTAAAAACTGAGAGTATTTGGAAGTGTTTTAGTGCCAAGAAAATAAGAATTGAAATTACGGATCTTAAGGAGAACAGACTCTAATAAGTATCGTAGGCTCTAAGGTAATGCCTCAAAGAACAATGGGAGTACTGGATAAAACAGAGATAAACTGAGCCATCTAAAAACTGCAATCCAGCTACATAAACGAAGCCCTGATTTACTGTGATCTTTCTCTCAACTCAGGGTCTCCACCAAACGGTAGTCTAAACCCTTTCTGAAGCTAATAGCACCACCCTGAGCTCCTACAACATTTTTAAAGAATTCTGGCTTTCAATCAGAAACAGACGTACAGATCACTTATGAAAGTTGCCAGCCACAGATTTTATTAATATGGTTTTAAAAATAGGTAGAAATCTAGTTCTGTAAGCAGAATACCTGAGAAAAGAACCAAATGGAAAGTGTAAAACTAAAAACTGCAGTAATCAAAACTAAGAACTGAATTGTTGATTTTAACATCCTGTTAGACACAGCAAAAAGTAGGATTAGTAAACAGAAATATAGATCTGTAGAAAATATTCAAGCTGAAGCACAGGGATTCAAAGGAAGCACAGAAAATTCAAGAGAAGTACAGAAGAGAGAGGAAGAGGAGGATAAAGTGAGGGGAGGAAGGGGAAGAAAGGGAGAGAAAAGAACATGGAAGAAATATGGGACATTGTAAAAAGAAAAAAAGATCTATCATATGTTTAGAGTCCCAAAAACTGAAAAGAGAACTTAAAGCAAATATATATACATATATATATATGTATATGTATTTGAAATACTAATACTAAGCATTTTTTAAAACTGGCAAAGTAATTAAGCCAATGATCCAAAAGTACCATACACCTCAAGCAAGATAAATTCACCACATTAAGAAAGAGGAGAGGGACTTTCCTGGCCGTCCAATGGTTAAGACTCAGTGCTTCCAATGCAGGGGGCACGGGTTCAATCCCTGGTTGGGGAACTAAGATTGCGCATGCCACACAGTGTGAATAAATAAATAAATAAATAAATAAAAGAGGGGAAATTATAGGATGAGGTTAAGAGATGCAGAAAAAAATTTTTTTAATAAAACACAACAAATAACTTTTTAAAAATCTAAGAAAACAATGACTAGGCTAGAACTTTTGATTAAAAAAATATCTACCAAAAAAGATAAAACCCATCAGCAAATATGTATTGTAGAACGTTGAAGGCTTTCCTCTTGAGATCAGAAATAAAATATTTGTTTCTATTAAACCTTGTATGGGAAGTCCTAGACAGTTTACTAATAAGGCAATAAAAAGGAGAAAAAAAGTATAAATAGTGGGAAAACACTAAAAGGGTCATAATTTGCAGATAATAGAATCTAGAAAATCCTAAATAATCCACAAATTTAAAAAAATCGAGCTAACAAGCAAATAAACTGCACAATGTATACTGATATGGCCAATATGCAAAGATCAATGAATATATATATGTATAACAATTAATTAGAGAATGAAACTTAAGGATACCATTTACAATAGAATAAAAAATCATATAACTTAGAATAAGTTTAATGTTTGATATAAAAGTATCTAAACAGAAAAATACAAAATATTATTGGCAAACTAAAAGAAGGCCTAAACAAGAGAATGTATACACCATACATTTCAAAGATTCAATGTTGTAAAAATATTTGTTCTTCAAAAATTGATCAATAGAAAAAAACAATCTCAATCAAAACCCTAGAAGATTATTTTTGTGTGTATATGTATGTTAACAAGATTATTCTAAAATTTACATGAAAACTCAGAGTCAAGTATAGTCAGTCTATTCTTGAAGTAGAATAAAGTTCAATGATACACACTACAGGATATCTAGACTTGTTTTAAGTACAGTATATTACTGGTGCAAGCAGGACAAACAGACAAATACATCAGAATACAGAGTTCAGGAATGAACTTACTCTTATAAATTCAGTTGATTTACAAAATGGTGCCACTTGAAATACAGTGAAGAAAGATGTTCTTTTCAATAAATGACATTGATTCATTTGGATATCCATATGAAAAATTAAAAATATCTACAGTTTACCCATACAGAAAAAATGGTATGAATGGATTGCAGACCTGTAAATTTAAAAGGTGAACAATAAAATTTCTGAAAGATAAGATAGGAAAACAACTTCTTGACTTTGAAATAAGCAAACATTTCTTAAGCAGGATATAAAACCAGTAGCAAGAAGAAAAGGATTAATATAGTCAAGCTCATTAAAAATAAATATTTCTGTTTATCAAAAGATAACATTATGACAATGAAAAAGTAAGTCTCAGAGTTGAAAATATTTGCAATATATCAACCTGACAAAGAATTTTTCTCCAGAGTTCATCAGTAAGGAAAAGACAGAATCCCAGTTTAAAAAAAAAAAAAAGATTAAAAATTAAATGGACGAGGGGGATCAAGATGGCTAAGAGGACATGGAGCTCACTCCTCCCACAAACACATCAAAAATACATCTACATGTGGAACAGTTCTCACAGAAAACCAATGGGAAACTGGGAGAAGATCACCTATATAACCAGAGCTGCAAGATAGATCTCCATGTAATCAAATAGGATGGGGGAAAAGGGCATCAGGACAGGATCTGTGCCCCTTGGAGGGATCTGTAAGGAAGAAAAGGTCCACATGGTCAGACCCTCACTCTGGGGAGCCCCCTTGCCTTCTGGGAAGTCCACTGGAACAGACAGAAGGGATAGAGAAGCCTAAATTCTACTTGCAAGGAGTGTGCACATGCTGGCTTGCTAACAATCAGGGCAGGGAGAGACTTGTGCCGGGGGCTGCTGCATTGCTGCACTTCCCAATCCGAAGGGGCAAACACCCTGGCCCTACTCGCTCCACACCACAGCCTGGCAGGAGATCAGGGCAGAGATTCAGTCTAGCTGCACATGGACAGATCACCGTGCCTGGGATGTGATCCAGGCTAACACAGAGACCATTGTCAGCACACATGGGAGCAGTGGGTGAAACTGGGCAGACACAGTCAGTCCCTATACTGGGCAGTGCCACAAGATTGCACAGCAGTTAAGTGCTGAATCGGGTAGACAGGCACTGGGGGAGGATTTGGTCTAGCTGTGCAGAGAAAACCCTGAGGACCTGGGGTATAGTCCCCCCAGGGAAGTTGTCAGCACAGGCATGGCAGGGCTAGACTAGCCACGGCAGACATTGTTGAAGCATGCACTCTGTGGCACCACAAAAACACACAGTGGCTGGGTGCTGAGTCTCATGGAATACATGACAATTCATTACCTGGTGGGAGCGCCCTGGCTCTGCCCACTCCACACTCAGCATGGTGCCGGATTTGGTGCAGACAGGTCCTGGGAGAGGTGTGCCACAGAGGCAGCCCAGCTCCCAGGCAGCAGCACAGCAACCTCAATTTCTGCAGCCTCAGTGTCCCGCCCCCAACACCAGCCTGCTCCACACCACAGCCTAGCACTAAGTCTGGAACAAACACAACAAAGAAAGGGAAGTGACCTTGGGCTGCTTTTGGGCCGAACCGCAGATGCCTACATGGGCAGTGCATAGATTTGCTGTGACCACATGTGCCTCACTTACTCAGTGGTCACCTCTTTCAGGGCAGGGCATGCCCTCAAGGGCAACGGAGCCTGATCGAACCCAACCCTCAAGGTTTCTACTCTAAGGACTGTGGAGCAGACCCTGCCCCCTGACAGGGCAGTGACAGCCAGGGGACAAAGAGTAGGCCCTGACCCGCATCCAGTGCAGTCTCCAGACACCACAACACCAATCACACCCCCTATCAAGGGGATAACGGCCATCACACTCTGAGGAAAGACATGGCTGGTATCCATACCAAACCAGCCCTCACAGCAAAAATATTGGACTCACAGTCTACACAGGGATGCTCCCACATAAGAACAAACTTTCAAGCCCACAGTACATAACTGTTTCTCCTAAATTCATAGAGACAGAGAAAGTTAAGTAGAATGAAAAAGCAGAGGAACTACTCCTAATTAGAAGAACGAGAGAAATCCCTTGAAAGAACAAATAATAAAACAGACCTCTCGGGGGCTTCCCTGGTGGCGCAGTGGTTGAGAGTCCGTCTGCCGATGCAGGGGACGTGGGTTTGTGCCCCGGCCCGGGAAGATCCCACATGCCCCGGAGCGGCTGGGCCCATGAGCCATGGCTGCTGAGCCTGTGCATCCGGAGCCTGTGCTCCGCAACGGGAGAGGCCACAACAGTGAGAGGCCTGAGTACCACAAAAAAAAAAAAAAAAAAAAAAACAGACCTCTCCAGTCTACTAGACCCCAAGTTCGAAAAGGAGTTAATAAAAATGCTAAAGGATTTAAGAAAGATTATCAGTAGAAATGCAGGTCACTGTAACAAGGAGCTAGATATTATAAAGGTGAACCAATTAAAATTAGACAATTCAATTGCTGAGATAAAAACCAATCTGGAGGGCTTCCCTGGTGGCACAGTGGTTGAGAGTCCGCCTGCCGATGCAGGGAACACAGGTTTGTGCCCCAGTCCGGGAAGATCCCACATGCTGCGGAACGACTAGGGCCGTGAGCCATGGCCGCTGAGCCTGCGCATCCGGAGCTTGTGCTCCGCAGCAGGAGAGGCCACGACAGTGAGAGGCCCGCGTACCGCAGAAAAAAAAAAAAGAAAAACCAATCTGGAAGCAATGGTGGCAGACTAAATGACACAGAACAAATAAATGATCTAGAAGATAGACTAATAGAAATTACCTCATCAGAGCAGCAGACAGAAAGACAAATGAAAAAAAAAAAAAAGCAGCATATGAGATCTATAGGATAATGTAAAACATGCCAACCTGCACATAATAGGGGCTCCAGAAAGAGGAGAGAAAAGGGGATCAAAAGTGCATTTGAAGAATTATGGCTGAAAACTTCCCAATCCTAAAGAAGGAAACAGATATCCAGGTACTGGAAGCACAGAAGGACCCAAACAAGGTGAACCCAAACAGACCCATACCAAGACATATTATAATTAAAATGGCAAAAGTTAAAGAGAAGGTTCTAAAGGCAGCAAGAAAAAAACAAAGAGTCAGTTACAAGAGAGCTCCCATAAAGCTATCAGCTGATTTCTCTGCAGAAACCTTGCAAGCCAGAGGGGAGTAGCATGACATATTCAAAGTCCTAAAAGGGAAATACCTGCAAACTCTGATACTCTACCCAGCAAGATCATCATTTAGAATGGAAAGAGAGATAAAGAATTTCTCAGCCAAACAAAAACTAAAAGAATTCAGCAATACTAAATCTAACCTAAAAGAAATATTGAAAGATCTTCTCTAAATAGAAGAGAAGCAAGAATCTACATCAAAGGGAAAATCAAATAGGAAAGGCAAATATATAAAAGGATTGAAGATCACTTAACTAAAACAGTACATAGATTTAAAAACAATTAAAAAATTTTGTAAAATTGATTTTAAGTACAATTAACAGCAAAAGGTTAAGCATGAAGATGTAAAACAGGACATCAAATTCACAAATTGGGGAGTACAGTATAAAAATAGAGATCTTTTAGGATGTGTTTGAATTTGTATGACTATCGGTTTAAATCAATAGATATAGTTATGGGTCAACATACTTGAACTCCAGGGTAACTACAAGTTAAAAATGTACAATAGATACACAAAAACCAAAAAATAAGGAATTCAACCTTACTACAAAAAATAATAATAATAAATCAAACCACGAAAGGAAACACAAAAAGAAGAAATGAACAAAGAAGAACTACAAAAACAACTAGAAAAGAAGGAATTAATTTCCAAAATATACATACAACTCAGTAATGAAAAAACAAACAATACAATAAAAAAATGGGCAGAAGACATAAACAGATATTTCTCCAAAGAAGACATACAAATGAAAATATGCTCAACATGACTAATTATTAGATAAATGCAAATCAAAACTACAATGAGATATGACCTCACACCTGTCAGAATATCTGTCATCAGTAAGTCTATAAATAGTAAATGCTGGATAGATAACGGAGGAAAGGGAACACTCCTACACTGTTGGTAGGAATATAAATTGGTTGCAGTCCCTATGCAAAACAGTATGGAGGTGCCTTAAAAAACTAAAAATAGAGCTACCATATGATCCAGCAATCCCACTCCTGGATATATATCTAAAAAAGATGAAAACTCTAATTCAAAAAGATAAATTCACCCCAGTGTTCATAACAGCACTATTTACAGTAGTGGAAACAACCAAAGTGCTCATCAACAGACAATGGCTTAAGGAGATGTGGTATATACAATGGAATATTAGTCATAAAAAAGAATGAAATATTGCCTTTTGCAACAACATGGATGGACCTAGAGAATATTATACTTAATGAAGTAAGTCAGACAAAGACAAATTTTATATATCACTTATATGTGGAAACTAATGAATAATACAAATGAATCTATATACAAAACATAAACAGACTCACAGACATAGAAAATAAACTTATGGTTACCAAAGGGGAAAGGGGGTGGAGGGATAAATTAGGAGTATGGTATTAACAAACTACTATACATAAAATATATAAGCATTAAGGATTTACTGTATTGTACAGAAAACTATATTCAATATCTTATAACAACCTATAATGGGAAATAATCATATATATACATATATATTATATATATGTGCATATACATATGAATATATGTACATATACATAACTGAATCACTTTGCTGTATACCTGTATACCTGAAACTAACACAATATTGTAAATCAACTATACTTCAATTTAAAACAATTGAATGAGTGCTTCAGAAAAGATGATATCCAAATGCTCATTTAAAATATCTAACATATTTTTAACATCATTGCCCATGAGATAAACAATTCAATTTTAAAATGCAAATCACCACTAAGCACCTGTAAGAATGGATAAGATTAAAAGACTATACCAAGTATTGGTGCAAATTCAATAGTATAGGACTTTTTATACACTGCCAGTGGGAATATAAAGGGACACAGTCACTCTGAAAAATTATTTGGCAATCTTTTGTAATATTAGACTTATACATAACCAAAAATTCCATTCCTAGATGTATACGCAACAGAACTGCCTTCATATGTGGACCACAAGACAAATTCAAGGATGTTAATAGAAGCATTATTCATAAGAGCCCCAAACTGGGGGAAAAAATGTTCATCAATACTGGGATTGATAAATTGTGGTAAATGCTTAAAATGGAATACTATAAGTCAGCCTTTAAAAAGACAAAGCTCACGTTCCACCCAAGAGCAGGGCAAAGTGTAGCATATTGTTGAGTGAAATAAGCCAGAACCACTTCAAGAATATTCTCACTTGCATCCCAGTCTCCCAGCCTTCCAGCCTCCTGGTACAGTTTACCTATCTACCTCTAATTGTCAATTATACCAATATTAAATATTTTATATTAAATATTAAAGTGTTGCCTAATATGGTTAACAAAATTTTGATTTCATCAGCATGTTCTTTGGGATTCATCTGGTCCCAGTTTCATACTTTCTAATATTCATGCATCTGTCACCAGAGCAAAGAGTCACTGGCTCTTTCTCTATGTCTAGCATATGCTTCCTCCTGGATAACAGAGAAGGAGAATCCTGAAATCATCTCATTTCTTTTGCAGGCACTGAGCCTCTACTATGACACTGCCTCTGAAGCCTGAACTATTGCTATATAAATTGTCAGCCTATCTAAACTTATATACTAGTTTCACTATTTTAAAGCATAGACCAAAAAATATGCTTTAGTTCAATTCAATAACTATATACTGAGCATCTATTATGTAAAAGACATTCTAGTGCAAAGAAAGAGACAGCAAAACTCCTCTCTGGTGCCTGATACTGCCACCTCTAAAAGAGAGTCTCTGTATTTTTTCAACAAATAGAATTGAATTTGTGCCATGGGAATGAAATTTTATCTACATACACACTAATTAAAAAATAGAGGGATAAAATAAAAGAAAAAAACCTTAATTTAAAACAAATCATATTTGACTGATTAAATTAGTCAAAACTACTAAACAATCTGAACTTGGAGAAAATAACCTAAAGTAACCTCAATTCTTTTTAATGTATTTTAAGAACTGGAGAGTGACACTTGTAGTAATAACTTAAACGTGTTATGCTGATGTTTTCAAACTAAATTCCAAGCCCTTAGATTTGATTAGAAACATTGGACTACTGTAGGTTAGATGGGTGAATATGTTCTCTGCTGGAAAATGAGGGAGTAGCCCCAGTCTTGGTTAGGTCAGCCAGGAGCTAAAGGGAGGAGAAAGAAAGGAGCAAAAATCAAAAGTTATTAAACCATATTGTATGCATTTAAAAAGCATATTTTATGTTATTTCTTCCAGGTAGAAAGAAGAAAAATCTGGTAACAATTTACACTGATATTTAGATCCATTCCTAAGAGTGTTAGTTAATGTGGAGTAATAATAAATGTACCAAGTTTGTATTTATTATTTTAAATTTTATGATTATAATTTTAAATTTTGGACTGTAACATGGGACATCGTTTTTTAATCCCGGTGGAACATGGACTCAAGCCTCACTATCCAGCCTCCGCAATGTACAGTGTTAATACCCAAACCTCCATGCTACAAGAACCACCTTGCCTACCTGCAAGAACACTGCTGCCTATGCATCACTTTGAAATGTAATTCGCCCCTGCGAGCAGCACAGCTGGGTTTGGGTGGCCAAGTCCACTGCAGATCCACAATAGTATTTCTATGAGGTCATTCCCAAGAGGACATTGGATGTTGGGAGATCTTAGGCATCACCTTCTAGCTTCTTTCTGCTCTTCCAAAATAAAAAGGAGCATATTTTTTTCCATGTTACACCCATTTAGGACATCCAACAAAAGCTTGCTTAAGACAAAATATATTACAGAAATTGTTAAAACTGTTCTGTCAATGGTTGCTTAGACAGCTGAGCCAGAACAGTGCAGCTGGTCCAGTTTTCCAAACCACAATGATTATGGTTTCCAGTGCACCTTCTGAGGCCATTGCTGTCACCTAGAAGCTGGTGAAGTCAGAAATGTGCCACTCCAGAGTGGATTTGAAAAACTATCTTTGGACCATGTAGCAGATGTGCAACATCTGTGTTCTAGTAAAGTCAGGAAACAACACTCGTATGTGACATTATACTTGGTACATAGGCAGTATACTAAACCAAATTTGTTTCTATTTTAAAAGATTATAGCCTTGAGCAGATCTTTCAAATTATGCAAAGAGCCTCTATCTTCTAGCACTGAAATATGGTGCCAAGGCAGCTGGGTTAGAATTAGCATAACTCACGAACCTACACTTGGACTTCCTTTGTTCTGGAGCTGTCTCTGTCTGCATCTGGCTCACCATCCTAATTCCTTTCTTTGGTTGACTTTTCTCTAGGAAACCCTTTTCTTGCTCCAGGTAATCTGAACTCCACAGATATAAAACCAGTCCTTGAAATCATTTTAATATGTTTGTGCCACAGTAGTTACATTAGCTCAAATTATTTATCTGGGAGGATCATCAGTCCCAATATAAATTAGTGGATATAAATAGTTAAAAGCAGGGATGGTATATCACCTAGCTGCATTCATTAGGGGACATTGGTATGGGTGTGATGGTCAGGAGAATTAAAGAGGTGTAGTTGCAGTGCCAGAGGTAGGTAATAAGAAATCACAGAAACTGAAGGTGACATTTTCAAATGTGTGGCAGCCAAGAAAAAGATGTTTTGGTACAGAAACACACAAGAGACAACATAGGGTGAAATTTCATTATGTCATATACAAAATATAGAATTTTGCTATTATAGAATGTGTAAAAATAGCAACTGTTTTGATATATGTTACCAAGAAGTCTAGTTTAAAAGAAATGTTTGGCTTCCTTGACTTGTGATTTAGTATATATTAATTTTCAGAAGACGCCTCTTCAGTTATTTTTGTTGTATTTATGTTCTATCGATACTTCTTTCCAGCAAAAAGTTAATATATTATTTGATAGTAACATCAGCTTCCTCAAAGTAAAACAAGATCAGCTCAGATCAAGAAGTTAATCCCTATGGGATATTGAGGAGAAAGAAAATATATCTCCAGAGTGTTTGGATTCATTTGAATTTTTCACTGGCATATTTTTTTTTCTTTTTGAATGTTTCCATGTCATAGATAATTCCAGTTTTACTAGTTTTATTTATTTATTTATAAATAAACACAAGTTCTCTTAAAGTTCTAGAGGTCAAAAGTCCAGAGTCAGTTTTCACTGGGTTAAAATCAGGGTGTCGGCAAGGCTAGTTCCTTCTAGAGGGTCTAGGGGAAATCTGCTTCCTGACTTTTACAGCTTTATAGCCACCTGTATTCCTTGCCTCTTGGCCTCTTTCTCTGTCTTCAAAGCCATCAACAATAGCATTTTCCAGTCTCTGTCTCTCTCTTTTCTCTCCCTGTCTCCATCACTTTGCTTTCATTTATACTTCGATGTCACATTAAGTAAATTGCACTTGTGTTTAATTGATTTAAGGATAAAACCAGAAAACTGCATCCTTTGGGGGTATTATAATAATAATAATAGCTAGAAGTTACTCAGTGCTTTCTATGTTAAATACCTGTACTAAGTTGAATCACATGAGATTGCCTTTTTCGTAGATCATATAAGTGCAGGATTTGGAATTAAAATCCAAATGTTCTTAGCCACTATGCTATATTCAGCATCTTTTTCAATAGGCTAATCAACCCTTAATACTGGAACATGGCAAAGTATACATGTATAACTAGAACTCTCAGAAAGCAAGACTACGTATAATTCTTATAGAAATGTAAACAAATAAAACCTGGGAATTGTTAATTATGAAATCCTATGTTAGAACAGAGGCAATTATTCAAAATTCTTTGGGTCAAAATATGTATAATGTTAAAAAGAAAAAGAAAACCATGGTTTGGACTGTTAAAGTCTTTAATATAGTGGGTAATTATTTACATGTAAAACATATTATTTATGTGTAAAACTAGTTTCCGTATTCATTTTCCCATTGCACAAAATAGAATTCATCAGATTAATCATGGAATTTTGAATCAAACTCTCTTCAACTTGAATGCATACTCTGTGTTACTTTGGTTTGTTAATTTCTCCAGGCTGTATGATTAGTGAAATGGAGATGATATAATAGTATGTAATTTATAATAATAGTGATAACTTATATAACACTCATGATATGTTAGGCACAGTTCAAGGGACTCTGTATACACTAATACATGAAAACATAAGAGCACTGCGAGGTAGATTATTTAACCAAACCCCACAGGTAATAAGTAGTGCACTAGGACTGAACAGAGGTAGTCAGACTTCAAGTCTATACTCATAAATAATGCACTCAGCTGCCGCATTGTGTGTTTTCCCAGTTGAATGAAATAATGTGGGTAAAATGTTGATATATTGCACATAGTAAGATCTCAGTAAATGTTAGTCAATGTTAAATTTGAAGATTAAGGCACTTATCTAATTTTGTGACCTACTGAAAACTGAGCACTGTGGCAGCTTTTGGCCTTGCTTGCTAATAAACATCACTAAAGCTATAAACCCAGCCAGTATTCAGTTCTGTGTGTTAAGCTAACCATGTTTAATAAGTATGTTAGATTGCAAGAACCACAATATGCATGTTGCCTTTCACTGAAATTCTGGATGCCCACCCACTCTGATGCTGGGCTTGGCCATGTGACTTGTTTGGGCCAATAGGGCAATAGCAAACATGAGAAGAGCAGAAAATTAGGAAATACTTGTGTCACCACAGGGCACTGAGTCGAGTTCCCTATGCTACACAGCAGGTTCGCATTAGTTATCTATTTTATACGTAGTAGTGTATATATGTCAATCCCAGTCTCTCAATTCATCACACACACCCCTTCCCCCTCGTGGTGTCCATACATTTCTTCTCTATGTCTGTGTCTATTTCTGCTTTGCAAATAGGTTCATCTGTACCATTTTCTAGATTCCACATATATGCGTTAATACACGATATTTGTTTTTCTCTTTCTGACTTACTTCACTCTGTGTGACAGTCTCTAGGTCCATCCATGTCTCTACAGATGACCCAGTTTTGTTCCTTTCAATGGCTGAGTCATATTCCTTTAAAAAATTTTAAAATTAAAAAATAAGTTAAAAAAAAAGAAAATACTTGTGCATTGGGGCTTGTCCTTTTCTTGCTCATGAAACTCTGCAACCACCTTGTAAGTGAGCCCAGGCTAGCCTGCTGGATGAAGAGAGATCCATGACCCAGCCACCCCTGTTGCACCAGCCACCTGTCAGCCATCTGCCAGGGCTATGAATGAGGTCATTCCAGACCACTGAGCTCCAGTCACTCCCCAAGTGAGTCCTAATGCATGAGTGAGATTAGGTGAGACCTGTGAAAAAGCCGCCCACTAAATTCAGCCCATTTTGCAACCTGGCAAATTGTGAGCTAATTCAGTAGTTGTCATTTTAAGCCACTAAGTTTCAAGGGTGACATATTATTCCCCCGAAATAATAATAAAAAATGATATTTCAATGAATCATTCTCAATACTATGGTATGACTGGGATAGAGGGGAAATTATGTGGAAATTAGGCAATTATTGGATTAATATGGTGACATGGATAGACAAATCGAGGAACTCTGAATTCTGCTCTTCATTATCTATCTTGGCTCTAAATAGGAGCATGTCATATGCAAATTATTAATACACAGGTGACTGCTCATTTCTGGAGTTATTTAAGGTCATCTGGCTTTGTATTCAGTCTCATTTTTGAAGCTGGCATAGCTAAACCCTAATGCAAATTAGCAACTGAAAACTATTAGTTAACAAGTCCCAGCAAAATTCTATCTGGCCAAACTTCTCAGTTCTATTCTCAGAGTGAATGAGAAAAAATGTCATAGGAAATCCTGCCAGTCTGGAGGAGTGGATGCTTTTCAATATGACAGTCTCAACCATAGTTACAGGGTGTGTCACCTTCCTTTGTATATATCTCCATTTTCAGAGGGATTGTTACAGACTCTAAAATGTGACTTCCCAGCTAATACCAAAATTGAAATCCAAAAAGATTTTTGTATTGAACTAGCTAATACTGTCAGCATTTCTAATCTGTTACATATTTGAAGACCAGCTAATGATCATATTTTTTTAGGTGAACATGTAATCATTTTATAACATTAGAATAAAGAATTCTTTATATGTAACATAGCAGTATCAAAACAAAAGTTTTGTTTAATTTTTTCTAAAACATCAATTACACACAGAAAAGCCTGATATAAAAATTACTTCTTCGACAGTTTTAGTCATTTCCCTAATTCCAATACCCATAAAAACATGTAACTTGGCAAAGCATTTTTGAATGATTTTCTGTTTTAGTTTCCATTGTGGGAAAATATTTTTTCAAAAGATTAAAGGCTGGGTACTCTATTATACTTAAAAACATTCCAGAATAATATAGCATGATCAAATAGATTTTTCAATATCCTAACATTTTTAACAATTATTTATATTTTCATTATATGTAACATACATGGTATGATACATAATAACTCAAAACATTTGTGTGTTAAAGATAATTGCATGTATTTGTTGAGCACAAATACAGAATGAAGTCTCTTTGACCTAGGAACTGCACAGCATAGGAAGTGTTTGGCCATGGGAAGTGCAACTGTCAGTTGGTAAGAATATATTTACCATCTGTCATTTACCATGTTTCTGCTTGGCACTGCCCACTGGAACATTCGGAGTGGCTTTTAGCATTAAAATTCTCTCCCAGTAGTGATCTCCCCAAGTCAGTATTTTTCCAACTATTACAATGCATATCTGTTAAATAAATCGTTCTTACTACCATAGCTTTGTCTCATGGGAGGCAAAGCACTTAGGGTGATTTGTACATAGCAGAAAAAGTGCAAGCAGCAGATGGACCAGTGGGGCCATTATTGCTGGTACGTTTAAAATAATGGAAGAAGTTTTTTTTTTTTAATGTTTGGGGGAAAAGAGCAGTTTGGAACTAGCTTTTCATTCACTGAGCTATGAACTAATGAGTGTATAGTAATAATAGCAGCCACATTTTTAATAAATGAAATTAATATAAATGTTCCATGAATTAATTTGACTCTGTTTATCTATTTGTTCATCACCACGGATACTTTCATAAATAACAGTGTTGATATTTTATTGTTAACATTACCTAAGGTTAGAATTCCAAGAAATATCCAGAACCACTGACAGAAATTATTTGTAATATATTATGAGCCATCTTCTGTGGGCTGTACCATATGCTGATTCTATTTTTAATATTCTCTTTTAGGGTTTCCTCTAGTACTGCTTTCATTAATCCTTTAAAAATATTTCCTGAAATCATATTTAGAACCCAGCATAATGTAAGTAGACACACGAAACCTTAAATTGGTATTTTTTATTGTTTCTTCTCTTACCCAAAGAGCATTACAAGTAGATTTGGCTAACAATAAAGTCATAGCTGATATACATTTATAGATTAGTATTTGTTCACTCAAAGTGAAGGTGACCCATTTATTTAGGTGCCTCAGTGGTTGACACCAACTACCATCGTTAAGTGTATTATTTTGTGATGCCAGATAATGCCGGTGACTGTGAGAACAATAGAAATCATTGCATTGATTATGCTTTTTTATAGCTCTTTCTGACACAAACTTTACAATTACATAGTACACAATAAAGAATATAAGATAATTATGTTCATGTTTTTCAATGAGGAAGCCCAAATTATTGACACCAGGTGGAGAAAGAGTGCCTAAATAATTCATATGTTAAAATACATAATTTCCCCATGTGTCTAGATATCTCAAATGATATTAATATTGAAAATACATTAGAGACCATATATATGTATCTAATTAATATTATATATTCTGTAGCTGGGCTTCCTGGATTCAGATCTCAGCACTGACATTTATTTTGTGACCTTGGGAAAGTTTCCTAAATTTTGGCCTTCGTATCTTTATATGTAAAATAGGGGTAATATTTCTACTTTCAGCATGGGATTTTTGAGATGGTTAAATGTAGTGCTTAGAGAGTGAGTGGAGCATTTGTTTTCTGCTGTTTATAAAGTGCAAATATTTGTAAGATGAGTCCATATCAATAACTTAGGCATTGCCATAAATTCCATGTATGTACTTTTCTCGTCAATTTTTTTTCTGATTCACCAAATAACCTAAAGGATATTTTATCCATTCATGTTATCTGATTTGCCTCAGTATGCTGTTTCCTTTCCTGCAATATATTTTCCAATATCTTTATGTGCTCACTTCTCTTTATTCAGAGAGGTTAGTTCCTGACCAAATTGTATTAAATAAACACATATCTGTATCATGCTCTATCCTGTGGCTCTACTGAATTTTCTTCATAACACTTATCTAAATATTAACATTATTTGTCATTTATTTTTTAACTCATTTATTGTCTGTTTCCCTCATTTTATTCACCACTGTGTTCCCCACGTCTAGAATAGCACTTGCTATAAAGTTGGTATCAATGAATATTTGAATAACTGAATGAATACATGCTCATGTCCCCTTGTTGCTTCCTTAGCCCCAATTCCTACACATTCACTGCTATTTACATCTTTACCACATTTTCATCCTATATGGACATTTGAATTGGTTGGATGGAAATTTCAGCCTCTTCTGTATTGTACAATCCTTGCCTTATCATCAGTTTTCCCAGCGTGAAAAAGATTCTATTGTATCATATTATATTACATTATATGATCTTATATTAGTTATGTTTTATGTATTTTTATATATGCAGAACTTTATCTTGACTTCCCTATGTAACAAATTCAGGTGTTTTACTTAAGTGTAATTTAGAATTCAGAATTTAGGTGTTTGCTCGACTGGTGGGCTACATCACCCAGGAGTATCTGCACTATTTGGTATTTCTGGAAGTTTGTTTTATACATGATTTTAAGTAAAGTTGTAGGTGAGACATAGAAATGCATAAGAGGATTTACTCATTTAACATTACTTATTAAGCATCTACCATGTTTCATAAATGCTGGGGATTGGGACCTTTGTTGCCCAACTTCAGAGAATCCAATGTCAATGGTGTCTATTGGACTTGTACAGTGGTAGCCCTGTTAAGGGACACTATGCTATATAAACATATAAAGTTTCTGCCCTTACAAATAAAGAGTTTAGGGGTGGAAGAAGGGAAACGAAATCACTAACTACCATGATAGAAGTATAGAGAACTATGAGGACATAAAGATGAGAGTTACACGTACCACAAGTCAGGAAATGCTTCCCTGGGAAAACGATGTTTATCCTCATTCCTGAAGGAAAAGTAGGGGTATCCTGAATGTTCCTTACTGACACATCAAAACTAGAGGGAGCTGCATTCAGGAGGGGCTCCAGGCACTAATTGTGCTGTGCACAACAGAGGGAAAGAGACATCATTCCCATAGGTAACTCTGGAGCTTAAAACTTTCCTTTTAAAAGATCCTGGGAAATTACCAGTGACTAGGTGCCTCCCCTTAAGACATTGCCTGACAGTATTCATTAACAAGAGGCTGGAGTAAAAGAAACAGAACTTCTGAGACAAAGGGCTCCAAGAAGTAAATGGCCAACATTTTCCGATATTTCATACTAGGAGGAAAAGTGATATCTTGCCATTGAGAGAGAGCCCGTGGGATTTGGGCATTAATATTAATGAATCCTTACCTGAACCCACAGGCTGCTGAGGCCGGCACACATTTCTGGGTAGATTGCTATAACAAAGAGGATATATTCCTAAGGCACTTTAACTTGGGAAATCCTTTCATATAAAGTAAAATTAACACATTTTAATTTGGGGGTGCTTTTAACATATAGATTTCTTGATGACTGCTCAACTCTTGTCTTTTGGGGGATTGCTAATCCCCAGATCACCTAGAAGCTGCAGCTGTATAATCTTCTTTCCTGAAGAGAGGCACACAGATCCCTCTGAATCATTTTCAATTCAGGAGCCCAGGTAACACTTTCACAACTCCTAAGTTACATGGGTTATGAACTCCAGGAATTTCAGTCCCCTTCGTGAATGAATTCTGTACTGCTTCTTTTTCCTCCTTGTCCATCACATGCCCAGGCCAAGCAAAGAAAAGACCTGAAGCCCTCCCAGCGTCCATCACACACAGACTGATTTTGCTAAAGTAGTATAACTTTATTTCCAGATGAATTGCCAACCAAGATATCACTAGGATATGGTTTTAATAAGATGTTTATAAAGTAGGGTCTAAAAAACGTGTGTGCCTTTGAGTGTCACCTCTTGGTAGTTTATTTGCATAGCCCATTCAGTCTTTATAAAGACGTTTTCAATGCCATGCTAACATGAGGATAATATATAAAACAAAGAATGGTTGTCATAATTGGCAGCATGGGCAGCAGTCTTCAGTGGAGTCAATTCATTTAATTAATATTTATCAGGAGTGCAGACGGAGCCTGGCAGTCTGTGAAGTGCCAGCCACTCCCACCCTCACTGCCTTTTTGCCATCTGCTGCACATAGGAATGGCAGGCGACCGGCCACCTCAGGATGAGAAAATGTTGTGTTCCTCGCTTGTTTCTCTTCTGCTTCCAATTCCTTGGCTGTCTCTAATTTTTCACATGGCTTGAGCTTACATATAAATTATACTCAAAGGTACAAGATTCAAAGTCCCAAATATGTTTGTCTACAGAATAGTTTAGTGTTAGGGTTTTCTTTTTTTCTTTAGAGCCTAGTGAACCCTAGATTTACTATAAATGGGTTCGCATGTCTCTAATGATTTATGAAAACAACAGTGAAATGGTTTTCTCACAGAATCATGGTAGTCAAGAACTGTATTCTACAGAGCTTAAGGGTAGAAGAGTAAAGTTCTCCACCTCACATTTCACTGAGACATCAAAATCAAAACCTTCATGACTTTTCAAGTTGTATGAGCAGTCACAGAGTTCTGTTCTAAATCAGTGCTCATGTTTGGTTCCCCTCCCATCCTTCTCTTGCTACTCCATAGATTTCCCCAGTACAGAAACAGAGTATGTACAGCCT
Source organism: Orcinus orca (assembly GCF_937001465.1). NCBI lineage: Eukaryota > Metazoa > Chordata > Mammalia > Artiodactyla > Delphinidae > Orcinus > Orcinus orca. Next base: position 81,886,578 of record NC_064567.1, read on the forward strand.
GTAGTATCCCAAGCATTGAATAGTCCATCCCTCAAATGAGCATCATAGGGCTAAATATAGCCAGGCATTGTCATTGCCCATATAATGGGCCTCCAACTCCTTTTCTCTCACTTGTCATTCTTTATCTGCTGAATAGTGCTTTGAACCCTAGTGTGTTCCAACTCTGAAGGCCTGAGTTAGATCCTGTCTCTGCTACAGTGATGGCTTTTCCCATCATTCCTCATGACGTTTGCCCACAGTTCTGCGGCGCCCCTGGGTACTGTCTCCTGCTGAAGGACTGAGATTCTGCCTTTGCCATTGTTACACCCCTCCTCATTGCCAGACACATTTTGTTCCCTTGCTTTATAAGGGTTATTTTCAAGACTGTCTCACTTTGGCCATACTGACCCTTGTTGCCATGACTTTTTCAAGGTTTGTACTTACTTTTTCTGATGAATCATGCTTAATGGGAAAATTGCTTTCACTTTTTCCCACTGTTCTTAGAGAAGAGGGTCTGAATTAGTTGAATTAACACAATCACCATGGGACTTATCTCACTTCTATGTTCCAAAGAGGGAGGGATTTCTAAGGCCAGGTGAATGAAAGATCGAGTGTAATACAGTTTCCCTTTCCCGCTCTTACAGTTTTACCCCCAACTTCTCTCAGGAGTGTAGTTGACTTAATCATGGCACTTGAAGGGTTGAGGAACAGTGCCTGAATTTTTTTCATGGGAAAGGGATGTACAAAAAATTCTATCCATATTTATTTTGCCAGTATTGGCAGATTCTATTTTAGCTTGTCCTGACCCTTTGAATCACTCAATTTTCTGTGGAGAGAAAGTCCTCTCACCAAAATCAGTCTCGTTCAGGCTTCCAAGAACCTATGTAAATGGTTGATATAACTCACTTCCTTCCCTGGCCTCTTTTTCAGGAGTCATACTTTCTAGGCACTTGAAAAAGAAGTTTTCACAAAATCTTGATTTTCATGTTTACATTCATTTTTGAATGGTGAGTAACATTTATTTCAGTACTGTGGCCAGTGCAGTATTAGTCCCTATGAGTAATTCCTCCAAGTGCATCTGTGTGGGAGAGGACAGGTTGATTGCTTATTCATCAGCACTTACAGTAAAAAAATATTTAAAGGTAAAATGAAAGTTGTCATTAAACTTTTGTAAATATTTTGAGAGAAACAACTATTTAAGAGAATTGGGGGTTTTTTTGTTTTTTTTTTTTTTTGCTGTACATGGGCCTCTGACTGTTGTGGCCTCTCCCATTGTGGAGCACAGGCTCTGGACATGCAGGCTCAGCGGCCATGACTCACAGGCCCAGCCGCTCCATGGCATGTGGGATCTTCCGGGACCGGGGCACAAACCCGTGTCCCCTTCATCGGCAGGCGGACTCTCAACCACTGCGCCACCAGGGAAGCCCCGAGAATTGTTATGATGATTATAATACAGTCACTTTGATGACTAATTTAAATGTCTGAAAGATTACAAGGTGCTTATATAGGTTTTATTCAACTCAAAAGTCCAAAATTCACTTAAAGTATTTAAATTGGAATAAAATAACTGTATCTCTAAAAATTTTCTCAAAACTAGTGTAAACATGCAAATTATTAAAATTTATACTGAAAATGGTAAATTAAATAAGATTTTTTCAATCTGATTTGTCTCGTAAAATGATATTTTTACACACAAAAGAAAAATGATTCTGAATCATCAGTATGAATAAAGAGTAATTTTAAGTGTCATATGGCTTATTGGAATAGATGAGTGTTTCTCAACCAGGGCAATTTTGCCCACCATGGGACATTTGGGAAATTTTGGAGACATATTTGGTTGTTCACATTGGAGAGGAACTTTTGGATTCTAGTGTCTGGAGATCGGGAACGCTGTTAAACATACTAAAATGCACAGGACTAAGGTAGAAAAACTCTGTAATAGATAAGCTTTAAGATCACGTGTAGGGAGACATAAGAGGGAAGAGATATGGGGATATATGTATATGTATAACTGATTCACTTTGTTATAAAGCAGAAACTAACACACCATTGTAAAGCAATTTTACTCCCATAAAGGTATTTTTTAAAAAAAAATCACATGTAAGACTGTGATATAAACAAATCTGTACATAAATGACCAGTTTCAGTATCACAAAAAGTAGTTTAATTTAATCAGTTCTGTTCTCTGTATCTATGACTCTGTTTCTGTTTTGTTATGTTTGTACATTTGCTTTGTTTTTTAATTCCACATATGTGTGAAATCATATGGTATGGGTCTTTCTCTGTCTGACTTATTTCACTTAGCATAAAACCCTCTGTTCCCATCCACTTTATCCCAAATGGTAAGATTTTATTCTTTTTTATGGCTGAGTAATGTTCCATTCCATATATATAATATATGAATATATTCCATTCATCTATGGATAGGCACTTAGGTTGCTTCGATATCTTGGCTATTGTGAATAATGCTGCAGTGAACATAGGGGTGCATATATCTTTTTGAATTAGTATTTTTGTTCCTTTGGAAAAACACCCAGAAGTGGAATTGCTGGTAGTTCTATTCTTAATTTTTTGAGGAATCTCCATACTGTCTTCCATAGTGGCTGCATCAACTCACATTCTCACCAAGAGTCCACAAGTGTTCCCCTTTCTCCACATCCTCACCAGCCCTTGTTAGTTGTTGTCTTTTTGATAATAGCCATTCTAATAGGTGTGAGGTGATATCTCATAGTGATTTTGATTTGCATTTCCCTGATGATTAGTGATGTTGAGCATCTTTTCATTTGCCTGTTGGCCATCTATATGTCTTCTTTGGAAATATGTCTATTCAATAATTATTTTTCCAGCATTTCTGAAAAATTTGGAGTGTATATATTCAGAAACATGGACACAAATACACAGACATATTACACAAGCATATCTGACCAACACACACACACACACACACACACAACCATTTAGGTTTTTCTGAGTTTTTCCTCTTTCTTTTGAACTGGACTTAATATAGATTTCAGAAGTTAAATTGTAAAATTAAAAATATTTATTAGCAGAATGGTTATATTTGTTTGTTTTGTTTAGTCCAAATTTAATTATGCTTCTTAAAAATCTAAACAAACAGAAACAAAATTAAAATGTGTGCAATGTGAGTTAGGTGTACAAAAGAAACTGGGGGCAAGAAATGGAGAAATACCGCCCAGTGCTCTTCCACTTTCAGTTTGGCATTAAGTTAAACCCATAACTCCAAAATATATCTTTCTTTTTACTACTTTTATGAATAATCCCAAATATTGAGTTGACCTTAAATTCTCATTCTCAGATGAACCTCTCTCCTGTGGTGTGCTCAGTAGACATACTTAAAGAAGTGGATTGAGAGCCAAGCCTCCAAAGTCTGAAAGTGTGAAACACTTAGCTTGCCTTAAATATGCTAAAATATATGTTTAACATTAATACTTAAGATATCTTACGTATCTGAGACTTATAGAATAATGAGCTTTTACCCTTTGCATTAAGAATTTGTAGCTACTTAAAGTTATAAAAATTATGATATATTAATTATTGAAACATAACAAAAATGGACTATTTAATGAATAACATCAGTTTTAGCTCTATAAATCTTATTCTGAATGCAATTTATCTGCATGTGCAAACTGTATATACAGTTGTCCCTCAGTACCCAAAGGGATTCAAGTACCATAGTTGGCCATCCCAATGGGGATTTCATATTGGGGGTTTTGCATCCACGGACTCAACCATCCACAGAAATTTTGATCTGTGTCTCAGATGCAAAACATGCAAATAAGTAGACCCTTGCAGTTCAAACCATGTTGTTCAAGGGTCAAATGTAATTACAACATAGATTAGGATTTTAGGTTAATATTTTAGAAAAAATCCAGAAGTGATATTTATTCATGAGACAAGATAATAATTGATAAGAACAGATAGTAATTGACAAGACCAGCATAATTTTTAGCAGTTAACTTATCCCTGTGGAGGATATACAATCTTGTAATTTATGAAATTTCAGTATTTCATACATTTCAAAATATTGCATTTTCAAAGGATCATCAGCAATAACAACATTGAATATTGGCAGAGAATATTCAAATAAGTTTATCTAGTGAAATAGTTTTCACTCATTTCCTAAGCCAATTAAGAACCTTAAAAATTAGGTTCTTATGTGGTAAAATAAATATGGGATGTTTCTTTTTCTATTTTTACTTACTGGTGGTTCTACAACCATTAATAGTAGTTCAAAACAGATGTTTTTCTATATTTTACTGATTATTTGGCAACATTACTTTCCCTCTCACTGCACAATTGTATTTCTTGGGTTTTACATTTGTATCAACTCAGAAACCCCTGAAAAATCTGTCTACGAAGCAAGGCATATCCACAATCTATACCCCACCCAGTGAAGGAATTTTTAATATCATGGCTTTAATGCTTTTTGCTGACTTTGTCATCACTTCATATTGTTGATATATAAAATTTGATATGTTATTCTTTTGAAGAGCTATAAGAAATAATCCAGAATTATGGATAAACGTTGATTCTCAGCATCCTCTAGAAAATGTGACTATTGTCTCAATTACTTTTTTCCCCCTCATCTTCAAAAACATGATAGGGCAAACCTTAGGAATTCTTAGACCATCCAATGTGGTAGCTTCGAATGAGCTTGCTATGATGGTAATTGAAATATAGCGGAAAGAAAACACCATTTAAATAGCTATATGTATGTGATAAAACCCCTAATTGCCTTGGCCTCCTTATTCATAGGCAGTTAGAAAAATTGGGCCCATAAAGGGGTGAGAGAAAGATACCTCAGGAAATATTGCAAAGATTCCATCTCCAAATTATGTGAGCAGTAAAACAAATGGATTCATTGTTCTCTACTACTTGCCTGGGGTAAGAGAAAAGCTTGTAATGGATAATAACCATTTCCAAAGTTAACCGGTGAGAAGGGAGTCATGCATTTGTTTGTTTCTTTTAGTTTTCTTTTTCCCCCAACTAGCCTGGTTGCCAAAATTGGACTCTAAAATTCAATGTTTCTTATAAAGAGAGAGAGAGCCTGCGGAGAATGTGTACTCAATTACTGAGAAACTGCATTCTAATTGCCTTCATGGATTTTTATGGCAGAATCCAAAATAATCATTTGGAAGAGAAATTCTGGATTAAAAAATAGTCAACATGAATCTAAGTAAAGCTTTCCTATCCCATAGTTAAGGATTTCAGTGGGGAGATGGCAAGAATATGAGATCTATTATATGATTGGATAGCAAATAAGGCCTACTCAGAAACAAAGATACCCTTGATAGTAAGTGAGAAAGACACTCTTGCTTCTCTGTCTTAAATTGGAATTTACTAATGTGCAGATCAAATCCACGTGTAGTAGTATGACTTTCAGTTTCTTGGTTAACACCAAGACCTTCCACTGTACTTCAGCGGAATGTGTCTAATGTCTTCAAGGCAATGGTTACAGACATATACATACATGCTTTTAAAGTCCTTTAAAAAAACTCATAGAATATTTGGTAATAAATGATAATGGAGTTGTAACAGTGTGTTTCATACGTCTTTGTGCATCTGTATACATTTTCTTTCAGGCATCTTTTTGTATACTTTTAAGCATGTTTAATGATAATTGTGTGCCTACTTGTCATCATTTCTCACTTAGAAATCTAAAAAAGTATTTTGATATCCTTACATAGCCATAAGGAAACTACTTAATAGGTGCATAATTTTTCATTTTGTAAATGTTTACTTTAAAACACTTATTATTACCAGTTTATTATTATTATTAGATACTTGCATCATCACTTATATTTTGCTATTGCAAACACTACTGCAATAAACATTTTATACAGTACACTTCGCCCCACCCCCGTATTTTAAAGGTTTTTGTCATAGATACATTTCTGAAAAGAAGCATATTGGTATCAAATGGCATGTACATGTTTAATGCTATTGACATCATAATGACTAAATTTATTTTCACAAGGCTACACCAGTTTTATCTCCCACCAGTAATACATGAAAATGCCCATTTCAGTGCATCCTCTTCGGGAAAATGTTGTGGACGGGAAAGAAATTGGCTTGAATTTACTGAAAACATTCACTGAAAACACAATTCAGAATATAATATTCACATGAAATTCTTTTGAAAGACTACATGGTTTTCCAAGTGTTTAATTTTTGTAAGTGATAGCAACAGTTGACAATTTTTAAATATAAGATTCCCCAGGTTTTCTCTGGTGGCAAATATCAGTCTTGACATATATTTGGAACCTGGATCTGAATTCTAAAACTTTAGCTCTGAGATTCCTGAAAGAGTGATTCTAAGTTGATTAGTAGGGGGCATTTTTATAGTCATACACATAGATGTGAAATAGCTCTTGATTAGAATTTTAATGTCGCAATTAAAGAAACACCTCTGCTCCTCCAAGGCCAACCTTTCCACTTCTGTCCCAACCCAGCTCTCATCACACTCTAGGAAGTTGTCCTGCAGTTACCCTATTTTGTCCTACTTCATAAATTTCTATATCAAGATTGGATCATTCCCAGTACATAGATATACCTTTAAATTATCCTTTTAAAAATAAAATGTTGTCTTGGACAAAATTACCCTACAACTTCTCTAAAGGGTTACCTATTCTCACTTTAGTGCCTTTACTTTATAACCTTCTCTTTTCTCATCTCAAGTCACTCTGATCATGCTTTTGTTCCAATACTTAACAATAATACTTCATATAAAGACCATTAAAGATTTACATAGTGAGAGAAGTTGAAAGTTCTCTTTCTCATCTTTTCAGACTCTCAGTGGAGTTGTCAAGTTAAACACACACACACAGAGACTCTATGCTGATAATTCTAAAATCTCTGTCTCCTACTATCAAGCTGCTCTCCATGTCTTTTTTTCCACACAGCAGACAGTGATCGTTTAAATGCGTAAATGAGAGAATATTGCACATTTGCTTAAAAAATCCCAATGGTTTGACTTTGAAATTAGTTAAAAAAATCCTAAATCTTTGAAGAATCCCAACTACTGGTCAACAACATCATCTCCTAATTCCTCTAGCTAACTCAGCCTCCCCTCCAAATTAGTCTGGCTTCTTCGTGATCTTCATCATGCCACCTTATAGCAGAGGCCACTGTAACTACACTGCCTAATGTTTACCCAACCTTTCACACAAGGTCTCTGGTACCTCCAGTAGGTGCCTACATCGGCCAGGGAAGGTAAGGCAGTAATTCCCATATGGCAAAATCTGACAAACGAGAGACAAAATGTGGAAGGAGATAGATTTTTGTCTTCTTCCATCTACCCTAAAAGACTGCTGTGAGGTTCCACACGGGCCCTACAGAGATGCCCTTCGTAACTGAGCAACAATTTGTGGTTAGCTTAGTATAAAGCCCTACTTGTGCTTGCTCTTACTCCTTTCCTGCCTCATTTTCCTTTCTCACTCACATTTGTTACCCTGAGATTGTCCTCTTCCCAATACAGTGTTAGCATGTAAGCTTGCCTCAGGTTCTGTTTTCTAAGGAAACCAGTCTGTGACAATATGCAAGGCTGACATAACTGATGACAGCCTACCTATCCTCTTTCTTTCCTCACCAGTCTCCCTGATCCATTATACTCTAGCTACACTGGCTTATTTCTGTTCTGGAATTTTTTCCTCCTCCTCTACCACTCTTCCCCTATTTCTTCAACTGGTTGCCTACTGCTCCTCATTTATGCCTCAGCTCAAATACGAGCGCCTCAGAGAGGTTTTTACTGCCCACTCTGCCTAAAGAAAAACCCTTCCCCCCTCCAGCACTTTTCATATCTCATTTTATTTTTTAATCACTCTTGATTAATTTTAAGAAAGGGATAGCAAAACTTTCTTCTACCAATAGCAAGACATACTACACTCAATCCTCCTAAATGGTTCTTACATTTCTTCTAGTCGTGGTCTTATTCAAATTTCCTGCTTTGCCTGAAATAGTCTTAGCAGCCTTTCCTTTTCTTTATTCTGCATGGACCCAATCATGGGATATTCTCTTTTCTTATAAATCTCAAATCACTTTTGCACAAGAATATTTTGTATAAAAGAATTTTACTTAAAAATCAGGAGTAGAGGGCTTCCCTGGTGACGCAGTGGTTGAGAGTCCGCCTGCCGATGCAGGGAACATGGGTTCATGCCCCGGTCTGGGAAGATCCCACATGCCGCGGAGCGGCTGGGCCCGTGAGCCATGGCCGCTGAGCTTGCGCGTCCGGAGCCTGTGCTCCGCGACGGGAGAGGCCACAACAGTGCGAGGCCCGCGTACCGCGAAAAAAAAAAAAATCAGGGGCTTCCCTGGTGGCGCAGTGGTTGAGAGTCCGCCTGCCGATGCAGGGGACGCAGGTTCGTGCCCCCGTCCGGGAGGATCCCACATGCCGCGGAGCGGCTGGGCCCGTGAGCCATGGCTGCTGAGCCTGCGCGTCCGGAGCCTGTGCTCCGCAACGGGAGAGGCTACAACAGGGAGAGGCCCGCGTACCGCAAAAAAAAAAAAAAAAAAAAAAATCAGGAGTAGAGGTTGACGCATGTGGTGGAATGGAGGATTACTTTCAAGTGCACAGAGCATAGCACAGCATAACTACCTACCATACTTATATTCAAAATTGGACATGTCCAGAATATTTGGACCATACCCATAGCTGAGACTGTCTCACAGTTGATTCATTCTTGGGCCCTACATTTCTACAATCTTGCTGGCCTTTTCCTTACCTGCCCTCCTCATCAACTCCAGCTGCTTCATATCCCCAGGCAATGTAATGCTATTTATGAGCAGCTTTGGGAAAGTGTGAGTTATCCTAAATTTATTATGGGGAGAAATTTGGTTTTCTTATGTCAATCTGAACACGTCTCAGCCTTTTAATAGGCCTGAGGTCTATCTTTGCCTAACTAAACATGGCTCATAGAAGTAGTGCTCAGGAAAAGACAGATCCCTGAGTAATTCTGTCACTAGCCCTTAAACTGACAATTTGTTTTTCACACCTACCACAAGCATCCTTTTTTTGACATTGATGTTTATGAGATAAAAATTAGTTCAAATAAAAGATGAAGCAAGAATTCCCTTGTATAGTAAGCATTGTGTTCCAAAAGAAAAAACTATTTGTTTACAGAATTTAGAGTCAATTTGTTTTCTCAGGTCACATCAGCACAAAAGCATAAGTTATACAAAAAAGCTAATGTTTACAACTGATCCAAAGATGCATTTACTCTATCCTCTACCTCTGTCTCCCTTCCCTAGATGGTGATTAGACATAGAAGAGCCTTTCAGTGCTTTTGGGGTTGAAATCGTGCTGGCAGTTTTTCTCCCTTGCCTTAAAATTCAGCTCACTGCTTTATTTTTTCCTGTTTATCATGCCTATATGTGTCACAAGTTCCAGACCTGGGATCTGGCAGAAGTTTCTAAAACACATTCAGGAGTGATATTACTATGAGACACTCTTGGATTTACAGTCTACAGAATGTATGGTTTGTCTTTTAATCTAGGTGTGTATTCTGAGTAATTCTGCACCATTATGAGTCCCTTAGAGGAAGCAGTTATAGAATTTAAATTTGGAAAAATGTATTTGTGTAGGTATGTATTTATATAAGGTTAAATGAATGTATATTCATTGCTTTTTTTGTTGTTGTTGTTGTTTTTTGCGCGGTACGCGGGCCTCTCACTGCTGTGGCCTCTCCCATTGCGGAGCACAGGCCCCGGACATGCAGGCTCAGCGGCCATGGCTCATGGGCCCAGCCACTCCGTAGCACGTGGGATCCTCCCAGACCGGGGCACGAACCCATGTCCCCTGCATCAGCAGGCGGACTCCCGACCACTGCGCCACCAGGGAAGCCCTATTCATTGCTTTTGATGATATATCACTATACAAACATAGCTGTTATTTTAATGCTGAATAAGCACTATAGGTACAAAATGAAGAAGGATAAGATACTCTTTCTTTGAGGACAAGATAATTCCAAGGGAAATTGGTAAATGTTCCTCAACATTTTATCTATCAATTTTGTAACTTCCTGTTAGTGTGTTAGGTTTTAACTATTTAATATTCCTGATAATTAAATTCACCCCCAGGCAACTATACAGAAAATTTTTGTTCAGCCTCATTCGGACAACTGCTGTATGTTCTCCATGACAACAAATTTGCAGTCAACATTGGTGTAAATTTAATTTTTGTAAAGTAGTGTATTTAAACAAAATCAAGTTATTTACTTTGCAAAACAACTTGATGAAACAAAGTTTAAAAAGATGCTTCCCAGCATTCCTTAAAAAATCAAATTTTTGTCTAATGATGGCAAATCATGTCCTTCTTCATATTTTTCTTCCTCAGGTGAAATGCAAAACTCAACAAGAAAACACAATTCCTCCCACAAGTAAGTGTTATTAAAGTAACATTGAAATTTAAACTATAGCATGATATTTTTATAATAACTGAAATTTTTAAGGCCCATTTATTTGGAAATGAACTTTATATTTTTCATTGACAGTAACTCTTTCCTGATAAAAGGTATTGGAATAGTTTGTCTCAAAAGCAAACAAGAATGGTATGCTGCATGGTCAAATGTTTAGAAAGAAACAACAGTTAAGTAATTAGATATATATGCCACTCTTTAAATTTAAATAGCAAAATGTTCTATATAGTATTTACTGCTATCTTGTATAACTATGCTTATGTTGATTATATATAAAATATTTATTGGCCTTATTCCATAGTGATTTTATCATAATTATTTCTTTTGTTGTATTATTAACTTCAGGAGATTCAAAATACTTCAATTATCCCTATCATTAGAAATCTGGAATGAGAAGACACAATTTCAGTCAAAAATTTTGATGGCCAAAAACTTACATATAAAATGTACACCACAGTAAAACGTTGGAATGAAAAAGTTTTTTCTATCTGGGAGTGATACTCATTTCAGTATCTATACACATATAAAAAATAAAGGCTGGGCATACAAAAAATGGAATAGATTAAGTTACTAAAAATTTTACCATAAACCTTATCATCAGTTATTAACTGAAATTAAATTTCAAAGTCTGTTGCAACACATGTCATGGTTTTACGTAAAATTTATTGAATAAATAGTGTGCCTAGTGACTTTCCAATTACTCTCAGCATATTTTATTTTCTAAACAAAATCTTACAAGAAACAGCAATGATGAATAAAATAAAATATAAAAAAGTGATCAGCTGTTTCTCAAGTAGCAATAGGAAGATGAGACTCTCTACCAACCTAACTTCTCCTTCACTTTCTGTAGCTGTATGTGAACCATATCTGGGACCCAGTAGGTCTCTAAGGAATAGAGTTCCAAAAATCACTTGTCAGTTTTAGTAATGTCATAGTGGCTTATATAAAACTAAGACTCCTGGGCTTCCCTGGTGGCGCAGTGGTTGAGAGTCCGCCTGCCGATGCAGGGGACATGGGTTCGTGCCCTGGTCCGGGAGGATCCCACATGCCGCAGAGCGGCTGGGCCCGTGAGCCATGGCCGCTGAGCCTGCGCGTCCGGAGCCTGTGTTCTGCAACGGGAGAGGCCACAGCAGTGAGAGGCCTGCGTACCGCAAAAAAAAAAACAAAAAAAAACTAAGACTCCTGCAAATAACAATTAAATGTGGACAAATTATATTTTTTTAAAGAAAAGCAATTGAAAGCACTAGAAACTGACACAAAGCAGGCAGAAATTTGATGGAATTTAGTGCTTCAGAAAATGAACCTCACTGGGTGAGGTCTGTGTTTACATGTTTTTTTTCATGAGCATTACTCAGTCCAGAGTGTTCAGGGAGAATATTAAAGATCAAGCAGAAAGTTGCAGTGTAATTGGATTGAGGCGTAATGCCAGAGGACAGAGTTTGGGGTTACCAGATGGCTGTAAATTGAGAAGATGAATTCAGAAAAGTAGGAAGCCACAAACATAGACCAGTAAATTTGCATTTAAGTCACCTCATATCCTTGGCTGACCTTTTGACTCTGCACTAGCAAGAAAGACTACAGCAAATCCAGCAGGAAGCAAAAGGGAGAAAGCAGAATATGTTGAATGGGACTTCAATTGCTGTTCACTGTAGGGGAGATAGAATTTGAAATTTGAAATGTGCTAGATTAAATAGGTTTACAATGAAGCCTAAGAGGGCCCACACTCTCACATAGCTCTCTATCTTAGAACTAAAGAACTTTTCTTAAGACTAAGGGCAAAACCCAAACAGCCACTCTAACAATGTGTAAAACCAAGCTTCTACAAGTTCATGGCATCAGTCAGTAATTTAATTAAATGCAAGAAGATAAATGACTACTTTTCAGATGAATATAACAGAATTCAATGTCTGTACAATGTATCATCCACAGTGTTCATTATACAGTAAAAAAGATATTAAATGTGCAAAGAAACAGGAAAAATTGATCATAATTAAGGTAAAAGGCATTCAGTATATCCAGACCATGGGACCACCTAGATAACAGAATTAGCATACTTGGACTTTAAAACAACCAGTAGATACATTCAATGACTGGCTTAAAGGAAATGATTATAATAATAAGTAAACCAGAGAGGAATATCAGAGAAAAAAATGGAAATTATTTTTAAAAGAATCAAATGAAAATTCTAAAAGTAAAAATTATAGTATCTGAAATTTAAAAACCTATCACATGGTCTTAATAGTATACTGGAGACAGCAGAAGGGAAGGTCCGTAAACTTGAGTAAAAATCAGTAGCAACTATTTAATATGAAGAACAGAATGGGGAAAAAAGATTTGAAAATTAAATGAACAGAGTAACTGTGATCTGAGAGACAATATCAATTTGTCTAGTCCAGAAAAAGAGTATAGAGATTGGGAAAGAAAAATATTTGAGAAAATAATTGAAAATTCTTCAAAGTTGGTGAGAAACACCAACTTACAGATCCAAGAAGCTCATCAAAACCCAATACAACAGGACTTCCCTGGTGGCACAGTGGTTGAGAATCTGCCTGCCAATGCAGGGGACACGGGTTCAAGCCCTGGTCTGGGAAGATCCCACATGCCGTGGAGCAGCTGGTCCCATGAGCTACAATTACCGAGCATGCGCGTCTGGAGCCTGTGCTCCGCAACAAGAGAGACCGTGATAGTGAGAGGCCCGCGCACCACGATGAAGAGTGGCCCCCACTTGCCACAACTAGAGAAAGCCCTCGCACAGAAACAAAGACCCAACACAGCCATAAATAAATAAATAAATAAACCCAATATAACAACATTGTAAAGCAATTGCACTCAATAAAGATGTTAAAAAAAAAACCCAATACAAATAGATACAAAGAAAATTACACATAGGACATCACAATCAAATTGCTTAAATAAAAAAGAAGATAAAAAAGATGTTGCAATCAACCAGAGGTAGAGGAAGGCTTAGTATATATAGGGAAGCAATTATAAGAATGGTGGTTAAGCTATCATTAGAAATGGCAGAGGCCAGAAGACAATAGAAGAACATTATTAAAATGTTGAGGAAAAAAAGCCAACTCTGAGTTCTATAGCCAATGAAAATGACCTTCAAAAATGAAGGCAAGAGTACTGAGCATAATAGAAGCTCCAGCTCACAACTGGCTCTGGCTCTAGCTCTTCCATCTCTACCTCCCCACCTCCCACCACAGTAATAGCTGCCAGGACGTCCTGGGGGAAGACATGATCCATGATCACTTCAGATCCAGTTCTCCCACCAAAGCCACTGGGCACACTCAGACTGCAATGGGACACTCCCACACAAGGACACCCCTTCAAGACTGGGATACGTAACTGTTTCATCTAATTTCATAGAGACAGAAAAAGTTGAACAAAATGAGAAGACAGAGGAATTTGTTTCACATGACAAGAACAAAAACCCTGAAAAAGAAACTAAAGAAACAGAGATAATAATTTACCAGATAAAGAGTTCAAGGCATTAGTAATAAGAATGCTAACTGAACTTGGGAAAAGAATAGATGAACACAGTGAGAATTTAGCAAGGAACTAGAAAATATAAAAAAGAACAGTCAGAGATGAAGAATAAAGTAACTGAAAGGAAAAACACACTAGAGGGAATAAACAGCAGACTAGGTGATACAGAAGGCATAAGTGATCTGGAAGATAGAATAAAGGAAATCACCCAGTCAAAACAGCAAAAAGAAAAGCAAATAAGAAAAAAATGAGAAAAGTTTAAAGGACCTCTGAGACAACATCAGTCATGCTAACATTTGCATTATAGGGGTCCCAAGGAGAAAATACAAAGGGGTGGAAATGTATTATTGAAATTGTGACTGAAAACTTCCTAAGTCTGAAGAAGGAAACAGATGTCCAGGTACAGGAAGCAGAGTCCCAAACAAGATGAACCCAAAGAGACACACACCAAGAAATATCACAATTAAAATGACAAAAGTTAAATATAAAGAGAGAATTCTAAAGACAGCAAGAGAAAAACAAAGAGTCACATGCAAGGGAACCCCCATAAGGTTATAAGCTGATATTTCTACAGAATCTTTGCAGACCAGAAGGGAGTGGCATGATATATTTAAAATGCTGAAAGGAAAAAAATTACACCTAGGATAATCTACCCACCAAGGTTATCATTCAAAATTGAAGGAAAGATAAAGAATTTCTCAGACAAGCAAAAACTAAAAGAGTTCACCAAGACTTAATGGACCCTAAAAGAAGCGTTAAAGATTCTTCACTAAGTGGAAAAGTACAGACTACAACAAGAAGTAAGAATTTTTAGGAAAGCAACAGTCCCACCAGTAAGGGCAAATATACAGTAAGGACTATGGATTAACCACTTAAATAAGCTATTTAAAGTTTGAGAGGGGGAGAGGGTGACCATTAGTATTTCTCGACCCTCAGAGACTGGGGGTGGGGGATGTTTGCAGGTGAGCCTGAGGCTGTGGCTCAGGCAGTGGCAACAAAGGAACAGCAGTGCCATCATGCAAGTGTGGAGGAAGAGCACTCAGAATGTCCACCTGAATTAACAGCAAGTCGCTCTACTTTTCATTAAATTCAGGCAAAACAGGTTCCTTTGCCTTCCCTTCCTATTGGACCATAATCTTACATTTTCTTTGAACAGATTTATTCTGATACAATAACATAAAAGACTGTACATAAGGTATTTCATCCCATTTTTCTTCTCATTTACAAAATAATTTTGGTTGCAAAATTGTATGGTGATTTAAGGATCCATTTTCAGGCCATTTTGCTATGAAGTCTAAAGGATATTGTGGCCATACAGTGTTACAAAAAATACCATATTTTTCTTTTCCATGGATTCATTA
Source organism: Orcinus orca (assembly GCF_937001465.1). Classification (NCBI taxonomy): domain Eukaryota; kingdom Metazoa; phylum Chordata; class Mammalia; order Artiodactyla; family Delphinidae; genus Orcinus; species Orcinus orca. The sequence goes on from NC_064567.1 coordinate 81,901,843, forward strand.
CTGAAAGTCACTCAATTTTAGAGACTGCAGCCTAGAGGGCTGCAAGTAGAGATTGAATTAACACTTTCCATTTTGAAGGAGTTTTGTTTCCAGGTGGTCACAGCAACAAAATCTTTCTAAGTGTCCTTGCTATAGTCACCAAGAAGCTCAATCCCCAATAGCCAGTTCTTAACAATTAAGTCTTTTGTAGATGACCTTGATTAGTGAAGGCAGGTGAAATGGATTTGACTAATGATTACCGACAGTTTCAAAGCCATTTAAGATATTAACATGTAATACAAAAAAGAAAAAAAACCCAAAATTTGATTAACCCAAAATAACAGGTGGGACAAATAGAAATTAAATAGTAAATTAGGGTAGATCTAAACCAAAACATATCAATCACTAAATTAAAATGGACTAAATGTTTCTATTAATAGGTAGAGATTTTTAGAAGGATAAAAATATAAGACCCATGATTTAAAAAAAAGGACTCAACTACATTCTGTCTATAAAAGATGTACTTTAAAAATAGAGAGATTGAATGTAAAATGGTAAAAGTTCATTCTTTACGAAGATAAAGCAAAACTTGACAGAACTAAATGTAGAGATTAACAAATTCAAAATTGTATTTGGAGATTTTAGCATTCATCTATGTGTAAATGATTGCTGAAATAAATAAATAAATAAAGTTAACAGTACTATCAACCATTTTGATCATACCCCTAAATTGTAGAATATTCTTTTAAGTGCACATGAAATGTTTCTTAAAATAGACAATATATTCAACATAAAATGTTTCAATAAATATAAGAAGATTTAAATCTCACAAAGTATCTTCTTGTACCAAAATAAAATTAAATTACTCACAATAGGATAAATACAAAATCACACAGAGCTTTCTAACCTAATAAATCTTTCAATACAAATATGAAAAGAGTTTTTAATTTATTTGAGAAATGTGATTAACACTTTTAAAAAACAGATAAACATTCAGGATATATATTATATGAGGAAATTAAATATACATAATTTTATCAATGATCCTTTGTTACTCTGCTTTTTAATACTTTGAGCAGAATATCTTTTTTAGATAAAGTAATTGGTTATATGAAAATTCAAAATATAATAAACAGTTTTGAGTTTTTATTCAACCACCTGATTGCATAGATTGGGTTGCTGAACAAAATTATGCATCTAGGTTAATTTTACTACTTAATATTGTAAGATCCTTTAGAGCAAGGACAATTCCCCTCTGATATTTAGCAGTTAGTTTTGTGGCTTAAAGGTATTTCAGTAAATATTTGTTGAATGAATACCGTTATCATTAGTTCAGAAAATGGAACAATAAACACAGGAAGAAATTTAGAACCAAATTTAGAAGAAATTTAGATAAGTGAGAACTACAGTAGCCAGAATAGAGGAAGCTTTCAACATACAACCTCTCATTAAGTGAAATAATAGGCTTTGCTCACGTTCTTCATCCCATTTGAAGTCCCAGTCTGCAGCATTTTAGATGGTATTAGAAAGATGTTTATGATAAAAATAGGAATATTTATTTTATTTATATTTTAGGATTCAAATTTATAGTATGAAGTCTGGTTTTGGACAGCATCCATGAAATTACATTTTTAGTATTCACATCTTGTTTTCCTTTGTACCATTAGACTCAGAGAATAATCCTTTATTTTTCCTGAATTAGATGAGAATTGATGACCTTAGGACCAATGGCTACCCAAAATGTAATTCTTTTTACTTTATAAATAGGAAAAAGAGGTTTATACCATAAGCCTTTAGGAGAGAGAAATTATCCTACATATTCTATTAATCCCTACTCTCCCTTTACCTCTCTTCTCCACCAAGTATTTCATTCAAACATACTCAGTCACTATTTAGCCTAATGTTGTTACTCTTAAATTATACACCAGGAAAATTCTGTTTAAAATCTTTATCTCTTACCATTTTGCCTTCCCAACAACCACTCTCCTGAGCTTTTATTCATCTGCACCCTCCTGTGATGTGGTGGAGAACAAAGGCAGAGTTATTAGTGGGGAAACAGAAGCACAAAGAACAAAGCAATTTTCAAGAGCAGGTATGTTATCAACAATGATGCAAATAAAGCCCAGATATGCACTTTCTCAATTCCTGGATTCTTATGGTCTTCTGCTGAAAATTAAAAATTACATGAGAAACAAAAGAAGTCTTTTGGGAATATCAAATAAATTGCTTAATCTAATAAAGAATATAGCATATATTTAATATGAATGTCTTAATTTTTGTCTAGTAATATGTTTAGGCCCAAGTGAATAAAGTTCATTTAAAATAGAATTACAGCATATGAAAAGCTGCTCAGCATCACTAGTTATTAGAGAAATGCAAATCAAAACTACAGTGAGGTATCACCTCACACCAGTTAATATGGGCATCATCAGAAAATCTACAAACAACAAATTCTGGAGAGGATGTGGAGAAAAGGGAACCCTCTTGCACTGTTGGTGGGAATCGGCCAGTATGGAAAACAGTGTGGAGGTTCCTTAAAAAACTAAAAATAGAACTACCATATGACCCAGCAATCCCACTACTTGGCATATACCCAGAGAAAACCATAATTCAAAAAGACACATGCACCCCAATGTTCATTGCAGCACTATTTACAATAGCCAGGTCATGGAAGCAACCTAAATGCCCATCGACAGATGAATGGATAAAGAAGATGTGGTACATATACACAGTGGAATATTACTCAGCCATAAAGAGGAATGAAATTGGATCATTTGTAGAGACGTGGATGGATCTAGAGACTGTCACACAGAGTGAGGTAAGTCAGAAAGTGAAAAACAAATATCGTATATTAATGCATATATGTGGAACCTAGAAAAATGGTACAGATGAACCGGTTTGCAGGTCAGAAATTGAGACACAGACGTAGAGAACAAACGTATGGACACCAAGGGGAGAAAGTGGCAGGGGGTGGGGGTTGTGGTGTGATGAATTGGGAGATTGGAATTGACATGTATACACTGATGTGTATGGATAACTAATAAGAACCTGCTGTATAAAAAAATAAATAAAATTCAAAAATTCAAGAGAAACAGCAACAACAAAAAATAGAATTACATAGCATGATTTTTAATTAAGTTATTCTGACCATCCCTAGTACTATCATTTTGTTATTTAGCATTAAATAGGAATACAGAAATCTAGGTTACTGCCTACTAAAACACTCTTCAACCTTGGGGAAGTAATTTCAGCTTCCTGAGACACAATTTCTTTATCTTTATGATGAAACTTTAAGACCACTTTTAGGCATAAAATTCTGAACCCATTACTCTCTAGGTGGTAAGTGATTTGAATTGGGGTTATATGCTTGTGTTTTCAGTCTGGACCTAAGGAGACAAAGCAAAAGAATAACACTGCATGTTTGGTATGTAGATGAATAAGCAGAGCTGAGTTTATTTTTGTTATTGTTGCTTCTATTCTTGTTGTTTTGTTGTGTTATTTTGACAGATTTGTACCTAAAACAAAATAAACTCATTTTTCTGGATCCATCTGAATGAGAAACCCATGTTATTATGAGCAGGGAAAAATGGTGTAGCTGCATAACTGCTGATGATTTCTGCTAATTGGAGGGAATCTTTTTGAAATTCTTGGTAGGAAATTTTGGTTATTTATGTTCCTATAATGGTTGCTGAATATTGGTCATCTAATTAGGAACATCTTTGTCCTCTAGTAATCATCTATTTTGCATGAGAGCAAAGTGATTTGTAAAGGGAAGTAGATGACTGTAGAAATACAGAACAATAATAGCTCTTAACCCACAGACCAAGGACCCAAAGTGGATTTTTGCCAACTACCAATTATTATTATTCTAATTATATATTCAGGGACTGGCTAATAACCATTAGGTGGATTCTACTATTTTCATTGCCACCAGTGAGCCTAGTTCTATAATAACTTCTCTTTCTGTCATCCCTGGCTTACAGAGCCATCACTGAAACCATCTTTTGGTAAAGTTATATCCCCCAGCCCCTCCCACAGTGAGTTTTCTCTCAGAATGACCACTTCTCTGAGTTCAGTAGATTTCTCAACCTTAACACTATTGATATTTTGGCCAGATAATTGTGTGTGTCTGTGTATGTCTGTGTGTGTGTGTGTGTGTGTGTGTGTGTGTGTGTGGAGGCTGTTGTGTGCTTTGTAGGATGTTTAACAGCATCTCTGACCTCTTCGCAGTAGATACCACTAACACCTCTCTAGCTGTGACAACAAAAAATGTCTCCAGATGTTGACAATCCGGGGGAAAAGAGTGGGGGTAAAATTGTCCCTGGTTGGAAACTACTATTCTATGGGAATTCTAGAATTGCAAGCTGCCTCAGCATGGGCCATAACTTTATGTTTACTTCTACAAATATCCTGGTCTCAAGTTTGCACTATGCTAACAAATGCTGGAAGAATGTGGGTAGAAATTAATTCTGAGGGAGCCAGAATAAATACAGAAGATTCTAATTTTAAGTTGGACCAGATTTATTGGTATGGGTGTCCTTAACAGGAATACAATTCATTGTGCTAACATACAGAATTGGGAGTGATTTGAATTATTCACTTACTTAGTTGATTGAAAGCAGACCCCAATGGAGGCCCACTCTAAATAAAGCTGAAATGCTAAAATCATGAGGCTCAGAGCAAGAGAAAGCTCTCCAAGTGATCCTGTCTGAAGTTTAAGTAGCTTTGTTTCCGATTGCTTATGAACTAGTATATTCAAATGGATTTAAAGCATCTAAGGCAGTTTAGGATCCTCCCAATGGACAGAACTTTGGGCAGTTCACCTGGTCTTCCACTTTGAGTGAAACAAGGAATGACTCTGGATTAGAATATACTTGAAATCATGGGCAGGGACATTGGCTTGCCTGGCTGATCTGGGTCCTAAAAGGACAAAGCAGTTCTGGAATAGAGACATGTGAGTGTACCTATAAGAGTGGCAATGAAGTATGAAGATATGTGTATCACACATTCATATCCATCAGAGAGCATCTACCAGAGAAGAGGCACTAAACAACTCAGCAGACAAAATTATTTGTCTAGTTGTAATTAGTCAAGTCTTTGTCAATAACCACTCTAGTGCTGGCACTATGGACACCTGAGTAAAGCAGCCATGGAGGTAGAGATAGAGTTTATGCGTGGGCCCCAGAAATCAATCTTCTAGAAACAGAGACTAATGTTGAATTGCTTATATAGCACAATCTCTTAAGGATTGTCCTGGACAGTGTCAAATTGACTACATTGGACCTCTAAGAAATTCACTCTGATAGGAATAGACAGGTATTCTGGTACATTTTTGTCTTTCTTTCCTGTAGGAGTCACTTGCATGAGACCCCACAGGAATATGACATCAGAACAAGGGTCACATTTTAGAGCAAAGAAAATTCCAGAGTTGGACCATGGGCAAATATCATTTCATATACCACACCATCTAAAATCTATGCTAACAGAGCAGCCTGTTAAAGTCGTTGGTGAAGTGGTAGTTTGAAGATGACACATTATGATAATGTATGATAATGGGGCACTATCCTCTAGGATGCAGTAGAAGAGTATACAATTTAAATTAAAGTTCTTTATGTGACACTCTACTCCTAATAGAAATAATAGTCCAGGAACAAAATTATAGTAGCAGAAATAGCTCCACTTACCATCACTTCCAGTGACCCACTTGGGAGTCTGTGCTACCTGTTCTTGCAATTTTGCGCATTACAGATTCCGAAATCCTGGTTCTCAAAGTGGGAGAAATTTTCACCTGAGGGCACAGCAAGAATTTCATTGAATTATATAATAAATGATAGTGTTAATAATAACAATAACAGCATAAATTCAAAACAAATTTCTCAAACACCTATTGTATGCCGGACACTGCCTCAGTTTTGAACCTACTTGGGCAACTATATCCAAGACAGATCAATGTAAGGATATAAAGAACCAATTATCTCAACCAAACTTGGGATAGATCCAAAGGGCCACTCTAACTTCATTTTGATTCACTGAATGAGGTTCTAAAACAGTGTGTTGAATTAGCTTGAATAGAGACATTATAATCTCAAAATCAACAGTTGAACATAGATGTATATTGCCTATTAGCTCCAAATCCAAATTTCATTACCTGCTCTGCAAAAACATATATGGGCCCTTTAAAGATTTTACTTTTATCTTCTGGCTTGATGTTAAGTTTCGTGGAGGGAGCTGGAAAAATATTGCAGGTGGGAATTTTCTAGTGTGCTCTCCTGGAAGATTTAGACAGTGACAGCTTCGCTGGTGCCTGGTTACTAGAGTGAAGCATCCAATTCTAACAGTGCATGTAGCATTCCTAGTGCCCAGCTTCTGCAGTGGGGTTTATGTATTAACCATGCCTTTTATTTTCTATACTGATGCTTTGACGTACTGGGGCCTTACTGACCCTTAAGAGGCTGCCTCTCCCAAGGTTAGCTAATTTCTGTAGCTAGCAAACAATTCACCTTCAAGAGCTTCTTTCATATACCTACTAACCAATCCAGAGCCCATATCCCCAACAGTCTTCTTTATCAGGCTCTCACACTCTGGGCCACTATCCCCCTGCCCTGACCTTCCCAGGATCAGGTACCTGACAACTAGGGATAGCTCCTTTGTCCCAGAGCCTGCTCAAATTATTCAAACTAGCCAGTCATGAGCCTGCTTACCCTGCCTTGCCTTTTCCTTCACATGGAGATCCCAATTAAAGTCTCTTGCCTATGCTTTTCCCTAACTCTTTTTGCCTCTTAACTGACAGTGGTGCTTCTCCATGTGTTCCCCCATGGCATGTTCCCTCCTCTTGGGATGTGTGAGTATAACAAACTCTCTTTTCAATGGCAATAATCTCTTGATCTGTTGGGCTCATCATACCTGGGTAATAAAACCTACATTTTGAAACAAGTAGCTTTTCCAGCACTAGGCTTCTATAGAAGAGTTATAAGCAGCATTCAGGGACCAGCAGCTTCCTCTGGCATGCCCCATGGGTGGTTTCATAATAGAGTGCCTTTGGTGAGACATCTTCCCATGAGTAGCTTTCCCCAGATACCAAGATAGTTATTTCTGGCAACTTCTAAAGGACAGATTCCTGCAAGATCCACCATAACAACTCCTTAGTCTTCGAGTGAGACAAGATTATTTTCTCTCTAACAAAGTCTGGATCTCAGGCCTGGGGTGGGGGAAGGGAGACTCTTCTTTGGACAACTTATCTCAGCCTTAGGGTACTGGCTATTCCTAATATGTTTCATTTCCAAATCCATTAGAGTTCTCTTTAATTCTTACTAACCAATACTTTGTTTCTTCAATTCCCCTCTTATAGTTAATAAGTCTTTATAGTAAACTTTTCTTGCTCAGATTACTATGTGGTTTAATCTCCTGATTGGATTCAGACTTATACAATATTAAAATATATGTGATTATAAAAAGATATGAGTTTTCCCTGTTGGCACACCCAGTAGGAGTCAGATACTTTATGAGCATTGGTTTTGGAATTAAGTGTTCAGCAAATGCTTAGAAAACACAGCCCCTTCCCTAATACTTACATTGATTTGCCTTATAGTAGTTATTTAACCAATTGTCACAAGACTAATGGCAACGCTTTGTGAATAAAGAACCAAATCTGCATTCATTTTTCACGTAGATATAACTATTGTTTTTAATTTAACTAAAATTATTCTGGACCGAGGAATTTTTCAAAGTCTATGTGTGCATATAGAAAACACAGGGGAAAAATAATACGAAATCTTCATGAGCTGTGTGAGGGTTGGATAACTGAGTGAAAGTCATGACGCTCCCAGTAATGCAAGTCAAGCAATACATTTTACTAAAGATTTTTATCACAAAGAATGATCTAATCTTTTACACTATCTTTGATATATTTGCTAGTTACCCTTAGATTTCCATTAATTAACTGAAAGTTTGGCCTCCCCAGGTCATTTGCCAGGCACTCTGTGGAGGACAAATTTTAGTAGTCATACTGATAACAACTAAATCAAAATAGGAATTATATAGACTTTCTATATTATGGAAATAATTATTATTCTATATACTTTACTATTAAATGTGTTCTTTTCATGTTCTTATAATATGACATAGTATTATTCTATAGTGTATAGAATAATTATTATTCTCTATACTAATATTTATATATTATTCTATATGCTTTCTATATTATGGCATGGTTATAAAGTCATCCGACTTTTTCTGTTCATGTTCTTCCAACAAGTGAACACTGGGGAAACTTCAAGATCTGTGAGCAATTTCTATAGGGAAAGTATCGGTTCTTAAATATCTCCTCTCTCCTTTTCATGGAAGATTCACAGTGTCTGTTTAGAATTAGTATTAAACTCTATAAAGAAGTTAGAAGATAAAGATCAGGGATCAAACTCATGAGTTTTGTAAATTTTCCACATTATTTCTGCTTTTGAGACTCTGTTTCCCCATAGCTAATTAGCAGTAAAACCCTTTACACAAAAAGGAAAATAAAGGAGTTTATGTAAGCCAGATATATCAGAATCTGGTAAAACAGGTGTTAGATGACCTCAAGATTGTTTCTCCATGTGTGAAACAGCAAACTGTTAAATGCTTTGCTCATCAACACAAGGTTTCCCCCTCCTTACTTCTATCCCCATTACTTCAAAATTTCTTTGTCATAGCTCAAAAACATTTCATTTTGGCTTTCATATATGATAAAAACCTACCATAAAAGGAAAAACGTAACCATAGATAAGGGGGAGATAAATAGTCTTTGAAAGATAAGATCCCTGAATCTAATTCTAGATTTGCTTCTTATTTACTACACTACTGAATTTCAATTCCCTACATTGTTAAACAATAATGTCATATTATAAGAACATGAAAAGAACACCTTTAAAAGGTATTTTCTCATAATGTAAAAAGAACCCGTTCTTCCTAATAGAAATGCTTTTTTTCTGATAATTTCAAACACATGTTGTCTTAGTCCATTTGGGCTGCTATAACAAAATATCATAAACTGGGTGGTTTACAAACAACAAAAATTTATTTCTAACAGTTCTAGAGTCTGGGAAGTCCAACGTCAAGGCACCAGAACATTTGATGTCTGTAAGAGTGCACTTCCTGATTCATAGACAACTATCTTCCCCCTGTGTGTTCACATGGTGGAATGGGAAGGGAGAAGGGAGCTCTCTGGGGTCTGTTTTATAAGTATACTAATCCCATTCATGAATGCTCTGATCTCATGACCTAATAACCACCCAAAGCCCTGACCTCCAAATACCACCATCACACTGGGGGTTAGAATTTAACATATGAATTAGGGTGGGGAGGAGACACAAATATTCAGTCTGTAGCACATTTGATAACTTCTTTCAGCACTACCTACCCTCTAACACATTTTAAGGTGTGGTTATTGAAAATAAACATTTGTTACAGTCACGTGCATTCTACTCAGCCTCAAAACTAAAACAAATAGAATATTCCAGATCACAGATTCTCATTTTCCTCTCCAACCTTTAAAGTATTTCATTTGTTTAGAATTTATAGTGATTTTCTTTCTTGGCCAATATTTGATTGTAATACCAAATAGACATTAGGTCTATGTTATTGTATTGTGGATGGCTCACAGTTACTATAACTCCTCCCTTCTGGTAAATTTTATTTCCATACACAAGGACCACCCACTGAGGTAAGGAGGCTACTCATTTTTCCAGCTCATTTCTTCTTCATCATTTAAGTGAACATCTCCGTTTACTATCTGAATCCTGGAAATACAGAGAAAAAGCAGGAATCCTTTAATATGTTTACTAAGGAAGCAAAGAGCAGAACAGCTGTGGGTGGGGTGAGCAGAATGTTTAGAGGTTTTATGAGGGAAGCAAGGAATTCGTATCATTTGATACATTTAAATTGGACTAGGCAAAACACTTAAGGATAAAGGGTAGGAAGCAGGTTTGTTGTAGTCTCAAGGAAAGAGGGAAACTGACCTAAGTGTTCTTTTGCGTTTTTTACTGATGTGATTAAACAACTTGATCCTGGCCTTTTTACTGACTTAGCCAAAGAAGAAACCAATTGGTGGCAATTAGGACATTAGCTTTACTACATGGACATCTGCTCTAGGAGCTAAGCCTAGAATTCATTAATTTCAAGTATGTCAGCAGCTGTCAGGAGGTAACAATTTCAAGTCATTTCTAACCTAAGCCAGAAGAAAAATATAGGAGTAAAATTGCTTAAGAATCCATGGATACATCAAATTCCTATTACATAAACATTTTGGTCACTTCTTCAGTTCAAGTGTTTTAATTTAAAAACATTGAGCCATTCCTAGATTTTAATTAATGGATTATTTATAAAAGGACTCTGGGTTGCCATTTTATTAGGTATACATACAGTCTCCAAATGTCAGCACAATGTGCTTTTGCATTGTGACTTAAGTGTTTAATATAAACAAAATAACATAGCATTTAATGCACTTTTTAACAATTCCCAAGTGTTTACTCTTATTGTGAATGCTTAAAATCTACAAATCCTATATTCTTAGTCACCATTTAGTGTTGAGTATTTTTCTGCATATATCATTCCCCTGGTTTAAAGTCCGTCTGGCTTCCCTATGCTCTTAAGGTGATAAGAAATCTCATTACAAGGTATTAGCACCAGGCTGGCTCTGGCCTCCATCTCTTTCTCCAGCCTCAAATTCCAGCACTTTCCCCTTTACTTTCTCTTCTTAAACCATTCTGCTCTTCTTCCAGGCCCAGAACCAGTCCTGTTCCTTCTACTGCAAGTTCTTTAACTATGCTGTACCCTCTGCTAGAATACTTCTCCCTCCCTTCTTTAACAAATTAATGTCTGCTCACACTCTGAGTTCAGTGCAAGCGCATTCCATCAGGGAAAGTTCCCTGAGATCCCTCCTTAGGTCAATGCCCTATTGTAAGCTCTTACAATGCCTTTTTATCCCCAGACATATTCACTAGTCTATCCTGGATTATTGCCTTTCTGCCAGACTATAAACTCTGCGAGAGGTAGGAAGCTGTCTCTTCTTTGTTCACCGTTATATCATTAGCACCTAGAACAGTACATAGTACATGTTTGTTGAACAAATGTATTACAGGGAAGTAAGTAATTGAACATCACTAAGAAATCATATGGCATGTGTGAGTAAATTGCACTTGGGTCTGATATTTACAAGGCTAGTCATTTCAGATAAGTTTAAACCAACATGACCAGCTTCAGTCTCTATCACATCATTTGGCTAGTGTCCTGTTAACTGCTGTGTATGGCACCTGTATTTCCTATATCGTGAAATAAAAGAACAGCAAGTTTGCAAAAAAAATAATCTCACAGGGAAGCAAAATCAATGAAGCAAGAGCTACAACTCAGGTGAAATTAACACATCCTCAAAAGAAATAAAATCAGAGTAAATAGAAAATAAAATTATATTAACACAATGAAATGAGAATCCCTCATTACTATTAAGAATACTTTATACTCCAATAAAGATGTTAAAAAAATAAAAGCACAGACTTGGAAAAAAAAAGAATACTAAAATTCTGTTGAAATGGGGAAGAATACATCTTTCTAAATCTTAAGCAAAACTTAAGAATTTTTAAATAAGAGGAGAAGATAGGTGAAACATTGAGACTGGAATATATGTAGCAGGGAGTTTACACTAAGAATGTTAATAGATTAGATTGGAAAGTTCTGTGTGTGTGTGCATGTGTGTGTGTGTGTGTGTGTGTGTGTGTGTTATGAATTACATGCTGAGCCATTTGGAATTTATCATAGGAGGAATGTGAAATTTCTATATTATTTTTGTTGAAGGAGTTGACAACATAAAATCATTTTCATAGTGATTAATTTAGAGAAAACAGGCAGAAATTTTGCAAGCACAGAGACCATATTTTTGCAATAATGCAGACAGATAGCCAGGACTATGTGACTTACAATGGGAATGAACATAGGGAGCAGATATATAAGACATTCTGAAGGAGTAATTGTCAAGTTGATAATTTATACATGTTTAAAGGGAAAGAAAAGGATCAAAATGATACATGGTCAAAGACCTATTGAAAAACTTTCTTTATAAACACATCCAAAAATAAGACACTATTAGTCTTGGCCAGTCTACTAATTTTCATACCTTCTCAAGGCTGAAAGGAACAAAACTTAAATATGGTACTTATTTTTCTACATGTTCCCTTTACAAAGAAAAGTCTTACAGAAAATAAGCAAAGTACATCTGTCAAAATATCTGCCAATAATAAACCAATCCAGAAACAAATTTAGTAGCCAATAATATTTTTGAATTTTTTAGAATTACATAATTGTACATCATGTAAGTGCTGTACAATGTTGTTTAGTTGAATGGTTTTCAAAACTTAAACTTAAGTTCTCTTGTGGTATTTGGGGGAGCTCTACAACTAATTAATTAGAATTTAAATTTTCAAAAATGTATTTTAACTCTTAAAGTTGTAATGAGAGACAACATCCACAGCAAAGGTATTTTATGTTAAGTGGCAACCCTGTAGAACGACTAGCACATTAACTTATTCTTCAGGGTTAACCCATCTTATGCAGATCTTACACTGTCTCCAGCCATCTTCGTGCATATACTTGAACTTCTTGTAAACGTTGTTATCAATTAAGAAAGTGCAGTTCAGCACTATGTTTCTTGATTTTTTTAATACAAAATTCAGTCCTGAGCATATCCAGTAATGCACATCAGTACAAGTGGGTCTGTTATTCAGGGATATGTATCTGAATCAAGCCCTGTTAGCAAGACCCAGTAGTTTCACATGTCTGGATAAAAGTGCAAATGGCTAAATAACAAGTGAATAACATTATATTACAGAGTATTACCACTAGTCCATTTTGAGGTCTTCTTTTCTGATTTTATATTTATGATAACAGTGCTTCAACTTCAACATTTCCTACCATTAATCCACCAAGCCTTAATAGAAGATTATCCTGAAATTGCAAAGGTAAACCCTGGAAAAATGTCATCCTTGCAACTACTCACCTATGTCAGTCAAGATGGTCCATATATGGTACAATCAAAGCAAAATAGAGCAATAATGAATATTATTTGCAGCTGTGTTTTCTAGCCCTTGATTTCAGTTTTTAATATCTCTAAGACAACTAAATTTTTCTCATTGACATTCATTGAATAAGTAAAAGTTTTACATGTGAATTGAGTTCCACCTATGAGTTACCTTGAAAAGAGGGTTTTTTGTTGAAAGATAAAAAAAGATAACCTGGAAACTATTAACATATGTGCAACTGTTTGAGTAATCTACTTGCTTTCAGAGTATTACATTAGAAGATGGGTATGCTCAAGACTGGATGCTTTTAATAAAAGGTATAAAATTCTACATTTACAGAAAGTTGAGGAAGGTGCACAGTGAGAGCAGAAGCTGCATTATTCCATGGTCTATATAATGAGTTAACTGGTCAGAATAACTTAGTAACTTGATTGTTTACAGTGGATATCGATTTATTTTATAATCCACTAAAGTGTAAGAAACACAGATTATGGAGCCAAACTGCCTGGTTTCATATTCCAGTTCCACACCTAATCTTTGTGTGGTCATAGGCAAGGAACCTAACCTCTCTGTGCCTTGCTTTCCTCATCTGTAATTCAGGTTGATATGAGGTCAAAATTAATCATTATCTGTAGAATGTTTATAAGAGCACTGGGCAGTTAGTAATTGGTAAATAAAAGTCATCTTTTATAACAGTTTTTTAAAAGGTTAAAACTATGTCATAAGTAATAAAATTCTAATTTCATGTTTGTAGGACTACCAAAATGCCTCAGTACATACCACGTGTCCTTTTTTACCATCATTAGTTGAACCCTATTTTTCTCAAACTTATTTTTGAGCAATTTCAGAAATAACATTACATGATTTTCAAGGAGCTAAAATGACTTTATACTCCTACATCTCCAAACTGACATATTCTAATGTCTCATGTTTCACATTTGACTTTATATGTAATGAACCTTTCACTGCATATAAACAACAACCCATAAAAAGTGGAAAACCACTGATCTAGTCTACTGGCCAGTTTGCAGAAAAGCTAAAAGAGACTCAGAAAAATATAATGGTTTCCCTCACAAAAATTGTGAGGGAAAACATAAACACACACACACACACACACACACACCCCTGATCCCCAGATCTTTGCTTTTGCAGGTATATGATGTCACCTTTCAAAATAATCAACTCATCTTTTAATGTGATTACAAAGTTGTAGAATTCTAGAGGACTGTTCATGAAAGTGACTTGATTTTGGAAGTCCTAACAAATTATGTTTTCCAATGATGGGAACCTTTTTTTAAAAAAACTATGTTTGTCATATTCTGATTTTTTAGTATTTGACCTGTAAAGGCAACCATGTTATGGAGGTAAAATCATGATAGATTGATTTACTTGTCTTTTTCTGTAGAACAGGCTATCTGGGTGACGATGGATTTGGCAACTATTAGCTATGGTCCCAGGGAATACTGTTTCAGAGCAGTTACTTCACAAATGCTCCGATGGTTTCATCCAAAGGATGATTCCAAAGCTTCACATGCATTTCCTAAGGGCCTATAAAATTTCTCCTGTTATCTGAAATGTCATGTCAACAGCTGTTTCTTCTGAATATGTGAGACTGGCAACCACATGATTATGAAGATCCAGGTTCAAATTGGTCAATTAACTTTTTAATCTATCAATTCCACTTATACATTATGTTTCTCTCACAGGGGCAATTAACACTGAAAGATTTCATTAGTAGTTCAGGCACATGTTGGCTTACTACATTTTAAAGACAGTATGATATCTGTTTTTTGGTTTCATATTGGAAAACAGTGAGTAGTTTCCAAAAACTGTCAACAATGTGATTACAAGCCACATGTTGCATTTTGCTACTAATTCCCATTGAAAAGAAAATATATTAATGCTTTATATTTTCTACTTTGGATTTGTAGTAAACAACTTTTTCACCCTCAGACTTGCATAGCATTTTAGTTTGTTTTTTATTATTGTCTTCTTTGGAGTTTTAAGTTCTGAGTCAAATCACATTCTGACCAATTATTCCTGGAAGTCATTTGCACATAAGTTTGAGGCAAAACAATAGGCTTCACAAACATTTCTCTTATACCCAACTTGTTATCCCATCTGTAACCATTTTTTTTAATCTCTGATTTTTCATTAATAAGGCAGCTTGAGGTACATACATGAATTATTGGAACAGAATATCTTCTTGTCATAGACTTAAATTTTAATGCATTTTCAAAATGCCAGATTTTTTTAACTTAGCACTTTACCTCATAGACATGTTTCATATATATATATATATTATTTTACTCGCACATATCATTTAAGGCATTAAAATTTCTTTTGTACTTTTCAATAAAATACTTAATACTTATAGAAATATGAAATATAGAAAAGATATATAGGCAACAATACTTAAATTTTTCAAAACTTAAAAAAATCAGGTTATTTGCAACAAGTTACACAGTAAACACTGTTTCAAGTGTAAATGATTTACTGTGTACATACTGTATACAGATATATAACTGAAGAAAATAAATGACCCTACACTGAAGTGTGCACAATCTAATAGAACAAATCTATTATCCAATATTTTAAAGTAAGTAAGTATCCAAACTGGTTACAGATAAAAGATAAGCAAAATGTAAGAAAGTGATCAAGTGGATTTGGTTTGGATAGTCAAAATACTATCCAATAGTCAAAATACACGTTGTCAGAGAGCGGGTAGGGAAGAAACAAAGAAAGTCATGTTTTTAGAATAAAAGATGAAGATGATGGATAAAGAATTGCAAACATTATCACACAAACAAGATCATTCGAGGGATAGTACAATACAGCCAGGAGTGCAGAATTCTGGCAATTGCCCCAGTTTACCATCAACATTTCTCCTCTGCTGTGTATTTGCATATTCTGTTCATTCATATTTATTCCCCTTCCCTACTCCTTCTTTTCCCCATGATTCCTTGGCAAAACTTTTCCTCCTTCAAATATCAAGTCAAGAATGACCTCTTCTATGAAGCCCTTACTGACCCTTCTGGAAGACTTGAGGATTCATTTCTCTAAATTCGAATTGATTCCAATTATAATCACTGTTCTAAACCACTGGTTCTTTATCTTGGTTACATATTGGAATCATCTAGGGTGTTTTAAATGTATTGTTGCCTTTACCGCACCCTCAGAGACTCATATTTAAGTGGTTTAGGAGTACCCTGGGCATTGGGATTTAAAAAAAAAAAAAGGAAAAAGAAAAAAACTTCCAATCCCAAGTGATTCTAAAGTTCAGCAAAGTTTGAGCACCACTGGTATGTGTGTTAGTAGTTGTGATATTTGAGTTGTCTATATAAGCCTTCTCCCATGCCATATGTGAATCTATAGATTTACACAGAAGCGACCCATGTCCTTTGGTGCTGGTTGGAGAGGGGAACTGTATGCTGTTAAAGAGCAGATGTTTTACCATGAGACCAACTGAGTCAGAATTGCAACTCCCTGACTAACTAAGGATGTGCCTTTGGGCAAGTAATTTAATCTCTACAAGCTTCAGCTTTCTCCTAAGTTTATTGGGATGACTAAACGAAATGTAACATATATAAACATTAACAAGAATGTACCACACAAAGGTGACCAATTTTAAATAGCTACTATTGTTGTTATCTACTCATAAATAATTGAGCATGTTTTATGTCCCAAGAACTAGTCTAAGAGCTTTAATATATTTCATTAATTTTCAGAACACTCTAAAATAAAGTTTTAAGTAAATTATAAATATTACTTAGTATTATTTTACATATGATGGAACTGTGGTACAGAGAGGTCAGACAATTTGCCCTAGAAACCTGCTGAAGGTCATACATCAAGTTAAGAAGCAGAGCTGAGAATTGAAACCAGTTAGTCTAATTTCTGACCCTGTGATTGATATCACTATACTAAGAAGGGATGAAAGTAAAACTATTCTTAAAAGTATATTCTATTTAACTGTATGTGATAAGTGCCACATGAGTGTTGGTAACAAAATATTTTAGATGTTTACGAGGGAAGAATTATTTATGTTTAAGAGGTGAAGAGAGGCTTCATGGAGGAAGTGAAATTTGAGCTACTTCCTGGTTGTTGCCAATGTTGGGCATGGCAATTCGTAAACACACACACACAATCAACTCACTTTAATTTAAATATGCATAATAGTTATTGATGAGTTGAAGTGTTTTAGGTGAGATACAGCATTTCTTGGAAATATATGAAAAGCAACAATTGAACAAGAATGAATATAACTATATTTGGAGCCTTAAGTAGGCAAAATCAAAGAGAGTTCTGTGATGCAATAGACCCTCTGGAATTTGAGGATAAAGTTTCAAAAGACTCAGGCATGCTCTGGCAATTCTTGGCAATGATGCACCATACTCAAAATAGGAAAGACAGCACCGGTTATACTAGAGATTTTAAAAGATACAATACTAGAGTTCTGATGAGCTTCTGTATTATCAAACTGATTCTCTCTTCTCTTAAAGCTGTTCTAAGAGAGATTCTCCACAAAGGCCTCTAAAAAAATTCCTGCAAATACGCTTTTTGGTAAATGACATTTTTTTATTAAATAGTTTATTATCAGATAAGTTAAAATTAATTGGACTTAATATTTCTATGATGACTTATTTTAGCATTTTCAGTGTTATAAGTGAAGTAGTAATTAAAGGAGGATAAGTTAGTTTTCACCTCTAGGCTAACCATGAGTGAATATTTAGATTCCCCCAAATTAATAAATCATTAATCACCCAAGCCAAACACAACCAAGGAAAAATGTCTTGCAACCAATTTATGATCACTTGCTTTTATAATTATTTTCTTATTTCACCTTATCATATGTATTGGACTGTAAATAATTCTATTTCAAACTCCATAAAATGTAGATTTAGCAATAGTATCTAGAAAAAACTGAGCAAAAAGCTTTTTACTGTATCTTTTTACTCCTACTAAAGAAAGTTATCTATTGACTGAAACCATTAACAAGACAAAAGGAATTCCAGTATGTTTTCAGGTACATAATAGGGGACAGAATTCAAATGGAATAAATGCTAGAGGAATTCAGAGAATAACATTTTAAAAACAGAAAACATATATAAAATTGTACTGTATACATGTATTATGTCACTAAATGATTTCACTGTTTTTTATCAGGTTCAGTTTTTTTAATTAATTAATTTTTTATTAAAGTATAATTGATTTACAATGTTGTGTTAGTTCCAGGTGTATAGCAAACTGATTCAATTATACATATTTTTTCAGATTCTTTTCCCTTATAGGTTATTATAAAATATTGAGTGTAGTTCCCTGTGCTATACAGTAGGTCATTGTTGGTTAGCTATTTTATATATAGTAGTATGTTTTTTTAGGTTCAGTTTTTTTGTGTGTTTGTTTTTGTTTTTGTTTTGCGGTACGCGTGCCTCTCACTGCCGTGGCCTCTCCCGTTGCGGAGCACAGGCTCCGGACACGCAGGCTCAGCGGCCATGGCTCACGGACCCAGCCGCTCCGTGGCATGTGGGATCTTCCCAGACCGCGGCACGAACCCGTGTCCCCTGCATCGGCAGGTGGACTCTCAACCACTGCGCCACCAGGGAAGCCCCTAGGTTCAGTTTTAATGTATTTTCTGAATGTTTTATAGAGTTTATCCTCATGTCATTCATAGACTGTTACTAAAATTGTGCAAAGATTGAGTAAGAATGACCCTAATTGCTAAACATATTGATAAACCGGGTAACATTTTGTTGGAACTCTAGGCAAAAATAAGGATTTTAGTTATGGTATTGGTAAACCACCTCTTAAAATCAACAACAAAACCACTCTCACTTCTAGTGCAAATAGTCTCACATCATAGACAATTTCAAGCCAGTTTACCACTGGCTATCGAAATTCCTAATTATATTTAACATTCATGTCCTATGGGGCATAACCTGTCTCTACCCTGAACTCACAAGTTTGTCTTTAAAAAAAATAGAGAAAGAAAGAAACACAAGCACAGAATTTTTAAATTACCATTACTTTGATGTCAAATGCATTCAAGGAAATCTAGAAAGAACCCTTGTGCATGATGATTGCTTAACAACATTTCACTCTAATGTGCCCAACTCTATGCTCACTCAAGTGGTATCCTGGTAAATGTTTAAGAAACAGCTTGGGAAAGAAGACCCTCTTCTGTAGTGTATACTTATATTATGGCTGATTTAAGACTACCAAAGTGCTGTCAATGAGCAGTGTTGAAGAGTGATGTGCAGTAGCACACCGTTAAATGGCATTTCACCATACAAAGACAATAGATTTAAATAGCCACAAAAGCATAAATAGTATTATTAGGTAGTAAAATAATCAAGAAATGATGGGGTTGGATGCTTATGACCTTGCTTTCAATATTATTTAATTGAAAGTTTATGTAATTTAATTTTTAATAATAACTGTTTTGGATAACTGGATTTACAAAACTGAAAATTTAACAATCAGTTCTACAAGACCAGTACCAGTCTACTCAGCATGCCACGTTTACCACCCACCCAATCTCCTGCCAATTATATGCCAACAATGGAAACATTTGGAATCACACACCAAACTAAGAGACCGCTACACAGAGAGAAGCCAAAGGGTCACTGCATGAATCTGCCAAAACTTGTATTCAAGGTCACTATTAGGATATCCCATAACAGTTTTCTATCCCTTTCCGTAAACAACAACAGCAGCAAGGCTGTGATCATCTGTCATTTTAGGCCCAGAGATGACATCAAGTTTAAATCCAAAAGCAATGGTACTAGACATAGGAATAAGGATGCAAGCCAAGACCAGAAACATCAGATACATTCTGCTCTTTCTTATCTCTCCATTTCCTGAAAAAACCTGCTGACAAATGCTAGTCCTGTGAATACAGCCCAATGTTCAGAATGCTGGATGCTCTAATGATTGACGGCTAATTGGGAACAGACTGCTGTTTCCTCAGCTAAGATTTTGCTTTGCTCCAGGCACTATGATAGGCTCATAAAGTAGATGTTCATATTTAATCTCATTGCTGTCTTAATGTAAATCTTATATTTCCATTTTAATAAGAAGAAACCAAAGCTTAGAGAAACTATATAACTTGTCAGCCCCCACAGACAACAAATGGCAAAGTGAGATTTGAGCTCAGGTTTCAAAAACTGTGCTCCTAACGATTTCACTATTCTACCTAGCATAATCATGATGATGTTTATTGACAATAATGACTGACATTTGTTAAGTGAAACTTATGTACTAAGTACTATTCTGAGTGCTTTACATTACTAACTCATTTAATCCTCATGAAAAACAGACATTAATTAGCACGTTTCCTCAATTCTAAGATATTATCAATTGTAGACACTATTGATTTGATAACAGCATTCAAAGAAAAATAGGAGCATGACATGTATTATTTTAAATGTGATATTGATTACACATTTGACCCTTGAACAACGTGGGGGGTAGGGGCCCCCCGCCCTCCTGAAGTGGAAAATTTGAGTATTAACTTTACAATCGGCCCTTCCTATCTGCAGTTCCACATCCACAGATTTAACCAACATTAGAACCTGTAGTACTGTAGTATGCATTTAGTGAAAAAAAAACAATCCGTGTAGAAGTGGACCGGTGCAATTCAAAACCATGTTGTTCAGGGGTCCACTGTACTATGCATCCCAAATTAATAAATATTTTAAGATATAAAGCTTATGTCAGAGGACCAAGGAAATATGGTACCTTAACCCTGTATTAACAAGAACACCAAAGGAAGAAAATCTGCCCAAGGAAGCACAAGATGTAAGGGAGAATGGGAAATTGAAATTCTAAATTACTTGAAAGCCATGTAGTTTCTCAAGGTTCCCAGATAAATTGGTATTTATTACTCTGACCTCCTCTTCTGCCTTCCTTTTCCACATTTAAGGACTTGGTGATTACACTGAGCTCAATTGGATACTCCAGGATAATCTCCCTATTTTAAATTCATCATATTAGCAACCATAACTCCATCTGCAACCTTAATTCCCCTTTGCCATGTAACTGAAGATATTTCCAGGGTCCGTGAATTAGACAATGGACATCTTTGTAGGGTCATTATTCTGCCTAACCACAATGACCAAACTGCGGAAAAGATGAAGACATAACTGCCCTTCGTTTCATCTTAAAAATAAAATTCCAATCAACCTGGCAAGGGCCACCTATCCATTCTAGTGATAACAATGGAATTGGGAGCCAGGCAATAAATATATCATAATTAGGAGCCCCGAATAGAATCACATATTTTTGAGTTAGATGAGAATCAGATGATTGAGAGAGGAGGTGGCTTTTCTCAGAATGAGGAAAAGATACAAGGCAGACCAAACAGTGGCTGTCTAGTGTCCTTCCATTTCACCCTAACCTATTACTACTTCCTTTTAGGCACCCAATGCTCTGCACACAACATAAACTAGCTGGTTCCTCCAACACATTTTCACTTCCACATACCCTTCATATCTTCTCTCAGACAGTACAGCCTTCCTGTCATTCTCTGCCTATAGAAATCCTCTTTCTTCTAAGTATACCTCAAATGTTAATTCTTCTAAAAGAGAACTGGATTTCTGGAACTGTCTAGTTCTCAAATATTCAAACCACTTACTACTATATGAAAGGTTTAACAATAATGTTGCCATGATTCTGAGAGCAAATGTTATTCTTTCTCATTGCTTGAATGTTTCAGAAACCCTCTTAACTCTTGGAAAGATTCATTTGTACTTGTCTGCCCTCTTCTTGAATTGTCTCCTGTTTCAAAAGTTATTTCAAGTGCTTTCCAAAAATCCAGGATATTTGGTTTTGCTTTAGAGAGATTTGTAAATGCAAAGTTTACTTTCTAGTCCAAATCTCTTTCTCTGTGGCACTAATAGGCAATAGTGACATTGCCTCCAGGCCATTTGACTTGTTTTTTACAAAGGGAAATTTAATCCTCAAAAGATAAAAACAGTATTCTGGTGTATGCTTCATCATATGTTATTTTTGTACAAAATGAAATTAGTCTTAAACATACATATCAACATCAGTTTACTGTTCTAGCAGGGACTTCTAAGACCACCACATTACTATGTTCTCAGAAAAAGATGTCATCTCATCATAGGGAGGTAAAATAAAAAGCCAACTCTTACGTTTAGGCAAATGAGATGATTTATGAAGTCAATATTTGGTAAAAACAAAATTAGTTAAATTTTCTAGACAATGGAGAATGTCAAAATGGTGACATATAGCATAGAAGTTTTACTTTTAGCCTACAGATTTTATCTGTGGGATGAAATACTTCATTTCTTTCCAAGGCTAACTTTTTTAACTTTTTAATAGTCATAGTCATATGACTTTTCTAATAACATAATGCTAGTAGGCACATGACTAATTTGCTAAAAAATAATTTCTCTTCTTTCAGAAAAAAAATCATAATAAAAAACCATTAAGTCCTTTGAATTTTCTTTGTAAAAGTGCTCTGTCTTCTTAAATTGCTAGCTTGCTAATAATTGGTAAAGTACTTCACATATACTTTCAGTCTAATAGCTAATACTTCCTTCTTTATTAAACTTTTAAAAGCTGAAGTTCCTCAGGGCTCTTTCTTAGGCCTTCTTTCTTTACCACTCCATAATTTTTACCTGGGCTTTATTATCTTCTCTAATGGCTTCATTTATCCGATATATGTGGAAGAGTCTAAAATAGAAATCTGAATCCTATAACTGTCATCTGACTCCACACTAATATAACCATTTGCCTACTGGCAGCTCCACCCAGAGGTACTATAGCTACCTCACATCTAGAATATCCAGAAGTAAATACAGGATCCCCTCATGGCCAGCAGACCCCCTCCTATGTTCCACTGGCAAAAAGTAACTTGGACTTCCGCCTAATTGCTTAAGCCAGAAAGCAGATAATCATCTTTGATACTTCCATCTCCTTTAAACTTTATGTCCAATGTAACATCAAGTCCTGTCAATTCTGTATCATATACATTTCAAGCGTTTTTACTAGACTTCCTCACATCAGCATTATCTATCTCCAAGCTATGATTTCTTAGCCAGAAAATCTGTTAAGATCAATGTTCTATACAAATCCCTTCCTCTTAAAGAGAAGAGAAAATGCCTACCCATTGCTTTTATAATAAAATTCAAAATTCTGAATATGACCTACCAAAATCTGATTACTCTCTACATCTCTACACTCAGCTTAATACATGTTGACCCTAGGTTTCTGCTTCCAAACTGTATCTGCCTTGTTCATATCCTTGAATGCATTCTATACCATTAAACCATGGGGCAATTGCACAGGCTATTTACTAAGCCTGGAACACACTGTCATCCCTTCTTCACCTAAGTCCTGCCATTCCTCATATCATGGTTTAGATATCAGTTCCTCATAGAAAAGTTACCTGACCACAAGGTTAAATTTTATTATTCTGTTCTATGCTTTCTTCACCCGTGTCTCAAAATTATGATGATTCTTTTCTCATATAGTTTATTACAGAATATTGAGTAGAGTTCCCTGTGCTATAAAGTAGACCGTTATTGATTATCTATTTTATATGTAGTAGTGTGTATGGGTATATGTATATGTATAACTGAATCACTGTGCTGTACACCTGAAACTAACACAACATTGTAAATCGACTATACTCCAATATAAAATAAAAATTAAATTAAAAAACAAAAAATTACAGTGAAATAATTGATTATTTGTAATTTATGTTATTGCACATTAGTTTTTATTGTCTTTTTTTGCCCTCAGAATAAAAGATTATATCTATTGTATCAACTCTATCTAGCACAATCTTTTACACAGAGGAAGATCATCAATATACATTTTTTGAAAAGATAATAAGTAAACGCATACTAAGATGCTGCTTAATGTGTTACCCCTTCTAAGGAAATTTGCTTTATTAAGGGAGTAACTCTAATGGCTTGGCTTTCTTCTAAAATTACATCCATAATCCACTTTCCTAATCACCTAATGCTTCTCAGTCCTAGTCTAACTCTGTTCTAAAGATAATAAATAGCCAGCTCATTACCAGGCAGATCTGCAGTTGTTACTACATTTCAATAATTTAAAAAACTGATGCCTATTCGGAAAGCTGGTGTAACAGGAAACGTTTATCTTTAATTAGTGCACTGACCAGTACTCAACTAGTTATGGGAAGGTCCTGTAATGCTCTTTCTTACACGTACATTCTGCCTCTCTCTCGACACCAATGTGCTTATGGCTTCCAGTGACTTCTGCCTAAACTTCACAATCAGTGTTGACAAACAGTTCTTCAAAGAGCTCAGAGTTCAGGGAGGACTATCCAAAAATAATAAAAACATAGAGCAAAATTGAAATACCTTCATAGCTCCAGTAGCCCATGATCTTTCAAAGGACAGCAGCCATGTCTTATCCTTAGTACAGCAACTAACACAGTTTTAGACACTCACTGCTTTTGTTAGCTTCTGAAGAGCAGAGTGAGTGAATAATTATCTCTGTCTGGGAGATTGAGGGACGACCTCACAGATACGATAGCATTTAAACCAAATCCTAAAACTGAGATGAAGTGGTAATACGAGAGAGGAAGTTATGCCAGCTAAAGGGAAGAGCAAATGCGAAGGCATAGAGACTTCACAGGGACCACATGTTGATAACAAGGAGTGATTTAGAGCACTGTGAGCTTGGAACCCATATGTGACAGGCAGAGGAAAAGGCTGGTTAAGGTCACCTTGCAAAGCCCTTTTACCATGCCAAAGAGTTTATATTTTATATTCTGGGAAATTGTATGCCATGTAGGATTTAAACAGGGAAGTGGCATACTCACATTTATTTAAAAAAAAAAAAAACTTGGTGGTATTTTGAAGCATGGACTTAAAAGGATGAATGACTACAGTTACTGCATCAAGTAGATTTTATCTGTAAATCACAGTTACCCAGATAGAGGTCTCAGAATGAAATCTCTGCAGGAAATATTGTTGATCCAACAGTGATATCTGCCATATGTGGGAAACGGGTGTGGTGCATGAGTACATGAACATGAACACACTGGCTAGAGGGGGAGGTTCAGGAGGGAGCAGTTCTAATAACACTGGAACATTTGAGGGGAGATGGGGTCGGGGGACCAAAGGGAGTGCTTAAATTGAAGAAATATTTTAAAAGTTAACAGCAGTAGGTCATCTTGAAAAAGAAAATCAGGAAACAGTGATATGAAGCCGTTTTCTTGAGTCTGAAAGAAAATTTGTCCATTCCTATACTTTGGTTTTGGTGCAGATATGACTATTAGCAAAATAGGAATGAAAAGAAGAGCCATTTCTGCATTTTCTCTACAATTCACTGTCTCCAACATCTTTTTAATTATGTTTTATACTTTTTATTCTCAGATGGCTATCTTTCTAGATTGGCAGTAGCAATTTTCTTTTGGAGGCTCTCCTGGGACAAAAGTAGAATACTGGCTGAAAGGAGAGAATGTAGTATTTGCAGAACCTAACACATTTCATATGTGAATAATAATGTTATTTATTAAATCAGCAAGTGTTCATTTAGTAACTCTTTTGAATCATTTTGTTTAACAATTAAAATCAGCAAACATTTGTTCACTGATTATATTACCTGGATAAATACTTATTACTCTGAGGGGGAAAAAAAAAAGAAATAGCTTAGTTCCTCCCTTTGAAAAAGGTATTTTCCATATTTTCAGAGTAAAATTAACTACTTAGAAACTGTCCTACTCCCACAGCCCTCCAAGTCAACCTGTTAACCACTATTTGCTTATAAGAAGGAAGTGGTTCCATCTAGGGCTAACAGCCAAGAATTTTGCATTCCATTCCATTCATTGCTTCTTGATTTACTGAGTAATATTCAGTAGCAATTCTGCAAACTTTCCCTTTATCCTCCGGAGCGGGCATTGCACTGGAAATTCCACCAATGTGGACGTGGCCTGGGGCATAACAGAGAAATAGGTGGAGACTAGAAATACATCTCTGGCACGTCTCAGGAATGTCCCTAGAGATGGCTCATTACTGAGTAGCTGAGCAGAGACATGACTCAGCCAGAGTTTCTGCAACAGGCTGTCTGAAGCAGCTATGAGAGTGCTGGCAAGAGCCATGGATCAGCCAGTGTTTCCTGGATATAGAAGAGAAAATTGAGCCTTTTATTCAGAATCAGAGCTCTTAAATAACAATCTGATTTTACAAACTTACTTTTTTGTCAGCACTACAATATTAAGAAGTCTTCTGCTTACAATAACTTTCTCAAATATCATCAGTATATTTGAAAACACATTGAAAACAATTATTATTTAATCAGTGGACATTAGAATTCCTCTTTGGAATGGATTCATTAGAAAAATACCTTGATCTTTGCAGTTGAAAAGTGAGAAATCTCTGTTGGCAAAGAGTTAACTAAGGTTTATGTAAACTTGTTTCTTAGGAAATAAATACTAAATTGGTGAGGGAAGTAAAGGAGAGGAAAGAGAAGAGAGACAAGGAAGGTGACCAAACAACAGAGCAGAGAGGATGAAAGAAGTATGTCATAAATGACACTTATAGGATATCAATTGTATAAATTTTTCTTGCAAATTGATATGTATTTTGCATTGGGGTTTTGATAGCTTGATATTTATTTTAGGATTGTGTTCACAGTCTCTGATATGAAGAAATTCAACATTTTCTCACTCCATTATGTATCATGGTGTTATTCAGTGCCTAATTTTTATGACAGAAACTGGGCAGTTAAGACCAAGTACAATCATTCTGTTTAACTCTATTGGGCAATAGTTGCATGATCCTCAGTTTGTAAGAATTTGTGTCAAGGCTCATGTGACAATTTCTTTATGGCACTGAAATAAGACTGTAATTGTCTTTGCTATGGCCTTCCTGCCTGCCCCTGGTATACTCCTTATAACAATGAGTTCATATTTATGAATCACAAGATGACTAGTTTCTATCTGTAAAGTTAAGTTTAACTCCCCATGAAGGTACCAGCTGTCCCTAAGTGAGGTAATTGCCATTTTCCTCAGGCCAAAAATTCCAGTTCTACCTAGGACAAAGCCTTCAAATGGGAGTCCCTAAGAGGCCACATTTGGTCCAGGGATCTCTTATCAAAGTGTCAGTGAATTTCCACACACATGAACAAACTTAATTTTTTTTTTTCTTTTGTGATAAAGACCAAAGATTCCCAGAGGAGGCTATCCTAGAACTCGTGGTCCCAGGACCATTGTTCACAGCTAGCGTTAAGTGTTCCTGGTTTATTAGCCAGGACCTAGTAGAATGGTCACAGCAACAGAAAACAGTAAGCAGATGGTGAATTTTAGGATAGAGCTGACTCAGTACCTGAGAAGTATATAGTGGACAATGTGGGGCTCTTCACAGATCCATTGGATCCTTTTCACTTTTTCTATGTGGAAGTGGTGGGGTACTAATGCTTTGGTATGTATTCAACAACCTATCTTCTACCCCTTAACAATGACAAAAGACTGACAGATATTATGAAAACCAGCTCTCTTGCCTCCAGATGGGGCACCTCTAAGGCATAATATATAACTCTAGAGCTCCCTGCAGAACCAGGCGTAAGTTACCTTCTGCAGGACTTATGCCTGAGATTGCATCTGCACTGTTACTTGGCTTCCTTCCCTTCTCTCTCCTGATTCCTCCAACTCCTTATCCCTTGTGGTCATTAACCAGTAACCCTGTGGTCATTTCCTTCATAAGTCACTTATGCATACGTCCTTCACTCAGGGTCTGCTTCTTTGGAGCCTGACCAAAACAAAGGGAGAGGTGAGTGGAAGGGAAGAGACAGGGAGAATAGGAATCTCCAAGTACAAAATAGGAAAATAGATTACCAGAAACCAGGATGGAAGAGCAAGATAATCTGGGAAAAAGGAGTAGAAGTATGGTGAAGGAAATTATTGAAATGCAAGATACTGTAGTCTGGGATCAGACTTCATGGGGACTTCATTTAGGAGTCCCGAAGCATGGTGGTTAAACACAAAGTCCTGAACTCATGCTGACTGGGGATAAAGTTCCAACTTTGCCACTTCATAACTGTAACCTTTGGCAAGATGTTTTACTCTCTAAGCCTCTACTTTTCCATCTACAAAACATATCTGAGATGTTGACCCTTAGAAATACTTTTACATATGGAAAGAAGCTTTATAACTAAAGGTATTTATTACAGCATAATTTAGAGATATGGTTTCCAACTGGGGGTAATTTGGCCATATCTGGATACATTGTTGTATTCACAGCTGACGGATCGAGAAGCTACTAGTTACTAATGAGTAAAGACCAAGGATGCAGCTATACATTCTACAGTGCAAGAGGCAGCATCCCACCTTTATACCCAACAAAGAAATATTTAGGCCAAAATGTCAATAGTGCCAAGGATGAAAAACTTTAATTTAGAGAAAAAAAAAAAAAAAAAAATATATATATATATATATATATATAGCAAACTAAAAATTTTAAAAATTAAAAGTAGAGAATAAGTAAATTATAATGCATCTCCTAGGTTATATACTGTATCTGAAAATAAATTATTTTGTTAAAATATCATTAACTCTTACGATGAGATTATAATAACAAAATTTCTAAGAGTCTATAAATCATGTAAGTTCATTTATTCATTCAAGTCATAATCTTTGAGAGCTACTCCATGCCAGGCATTGGACTAAGCTAGAGTTGTAAAGGAGACAAATGTATTGCTTTCATGAATTTACATTTTAGTGAATGTCTAAAAAAGACAATAGAAAGAAGAAAGAAAGAAAGAGAGAGAGAGAGAAAGAACGAAAGGAAGAAAGGAAGGGAGAAAGGAAGAAAGAAATATAGATAAAAAGAAGTTATGGAAAATTTAATCATAATCAATAAGAATATAAAGTAAATAACCCTAACCACAACCTTAACCCTAACCCTAAAAGTGAATAACTAAAATACGATAAATAAACATAAACAAATGAACAAGAAACAATTTTCTGAAGAGCTGACATTGTAACTGAGATCTCAATGACTGGAAGTTGGGAACGATGCAAAGATGGAGGAGTAAGCATTCCCAGGCAGAGGGACCCATTTCATTGAATACCCTAAAGTGAGAATAAGATCGGCAGTTTTGCAGAACATAGTGTGAAGTGCCAAAGAAAAGTATGGTTAACAATACAGACCATGGGGAAAGATAGACTTGACTTTGATTTCCTGCTCTGTGAGATATGAAGTGAGATGTTCACTCTCTCAAAGACTGTCTCTTCAACATTGCTTGCCTGTCTGTAATTGGCGATTAGGAAACTTCTCAAGGTGATTGTGAAAATTAAATTAGATAATATATGTAAAGTGCTAAGCATTATATCTTTTACATAGTAAGTACTGAATAAGTAGTTTTAATTGAATAAAAAATCAAGATTTAAATGTATACATAGGATATGAAATTAATACAAATATAATACATTAAGCCTATGTAATATTACATATAACACACACTATAATAAAATAGAATAGAATGTAATATAAACTAGTATAATGTAATGTAATATAGTGTTGGATGACCCCTAAGATCTTTCTTATTCTATGATACCAGGACTCTGTGAATTCCTGTACAATGATAAATGACAAATAGCTTTTGACATACTTACTCATTTATGTCAGTTCTTTGGGCCAATGAGGAATGAATATCTGATTTACTGCGGTATGGGAGTGTGGTGGACACAAAGTGGCAATGGAAAGAGCTGTGGACTGGTAACCAACACATAATGGTTCTATCTGATCTGAGGCTTTGCTGAATATTAGTTTTAGTATACTAACAATTCACCAGTCACCTCAAGCTTCAGTTTCCATAAGTATAAAGAATTGATTAGACAACATGATCTCAAAGATTCTTTCCAATTCTAGGATTCTAAATATTACAGATAATTTGGGAATAAAAGGTGCTTTGACCAGATTTTAGTTCAATCAAGTATAAAACTGGTTTTAAGATGTTAATACATGATTTCTCCCCACAGGAAAAATTAAAGAAATCTTCTGGATTAAGGAAAGTGTCTATTGATAATTTTGCATAAAGTTATATTAATTATCACAACCAAAATACAATAATTATAAACACTTGGTTTTAACTTTACATGAAAATATAAAGATGGCCAGGTTTTTACAATAAATAGTTCAAAGATACCAGGCAGTCACATAAAGAAACTCTTTAAATACCGCAAGTTGAGAAAGACAAGGTGGCATAGCCCTCACTGAAATGGCCATACATTAGACAGAGGCCATTCCTGACATTGGAAATGACATCAAATGGAATATTCAGCTCAAATGCACTGATCCAAAATTCATTCCCCAATAGTCTTTTATGCCATAATTGAAAATAACTATCTAATTTTATCACTAATTCACCATATGAATAAAAGCCACTTACAAATATTGTTTTGTCACAGAACAAAAGAAGTGAATTGCATGTACCAGCTTTGCTTCTCATAATTTAACTGAATAAAGGACATAGGTCTAATGCTTTACAGAAAGTCACATACAAATAAGATAAGGTCAGGGTCAAGATCCACTTAAAATCCATTAAAATGTCATTGAAGTCATGGCCCCACTCCACATGAGAAGATACTTATTCTGTCTAGTGATAAAGAAAAATATACTTATAAGGGCATGTAGAGACCTACATAGTCTTCAAGACTAGAGAATGCATGAAAAATCTTACATGAATGTGTTTAGTACATATATTCTTATTTTTTTATTATATACTGATTTATTAAATTAGAAGGCATAGTGTATAATGAAGCCCCATTTAAGTTCACACGTGGACTTAGATAGGAAGACTTATGTGGACAAATTCCAAGATATGATTTCATTTCTCGTATCAAAACCATTTCTGCGAATGCCCTGAAAGTGTTGAAACATATTGTTTGGTTATAGTATTGAGATGTTATTTAAAATTATGAAAAATACTTCTAACAGAGGGTTTATGTATCAAATTGAAATATATCAAATTCAGCAGAGAGCTCAGAGTTTTTGTTTGTTTGTTTGTTTGTTTGTTTTTGCAGTACGCGTGCCCCTCACTGTCGTGGCCTCTCCCGTTGCGGAGCACAGCCTCCGGACACGCAGGCTCAGCGGCCATGGCTCACGGGCCCAGCCGCTCCGCGGCATGTGGGATCCTCGCGGACCGGGGCACGTACCCGTGTTCCCTGCATTGGCAGGCGGACTCTCAACCACTGCGTCACCAGGGAAGCCCTATTTCTTTTTTTTAATTCAGTAGGTGAGGAGCTGGGGCCAAGAGTTAAGAGAGAAGATAGTCTTCTCTACACCACATATAATGTATCTCATTTTTATAATTGTCTAGTTTTTTTTTATGTAGTAAACTCTTAGAACAGCCAACATCTAATAAGCAAGGCCTACTGAAAGCAATTTTATTGGCATTCTGTTTTCCTTAGTCAGTAAATCTTCCCAGTGCAAAACAGAATTTTTACCAATGTTGAGATGAGATGGAGGAACAGTAATTCCAAATAGAAAGAAGATTGGGAGAGGGGAAGCTTTGTTCAAAATGGTAGATGGAGCATTTGTATTTATATAATTCCCCACTTAACTTTACATTAAAGTGATTTGCAGCAACAAAGCGAGCAGAATGGGGTTATCCATGAGCTTCTGACACGTTTCTAGAAGACAGAAAGCAGATGGCAAAGTGGTACTACTGCAAAAGGATAGAAAAATCTGTGGCCTAGAGAATATGAGGAAAAGGCAACAGGGGTGAGGAGAGAGTCAATATATGCTACAAACTTACAGGACAGTTCAGAACCAGAAGTTTCAGTTACCATAAAAGGTGAAGATTAATTTACAGTAGGTAGATGGAATAGTTAATCTACTCCATTTCTCACAACTAAATATAGACAGCCAGCTTTTTAACTCTGAGATCAAAAATTAACCTTTTAAAGGTTGTTAACATGTGAGGAAGTAGCCACCCTATAATAAGACCATCTATATTCTGATTTAAGGATCCAAATATGTCGCAATTCAACATTCTGACCTTATTCTAAATAGTCTGGCAATCAGCAAATACCTCACACATCAGAAAAATTCATAGTCATGAATCCACATAAATGGATAACTAGAGTTGACAGGAAAGTTTAGAAAAGTATGAAATGTAAAAAAGCCAAAGTGAACAGATGAATAAATGACCCTAAGGAAATGGATAATTTACAAAAGAAAATAAAACATTCAAAAATTTAATAGGGGCCTTAGATTTTTGTAAAGAATATGTTGCTTCCATAATATAAGAATAAGATTCTATGACAAAGAGTAATCAGAGAACAAGAAAGATCTCTTAGCAATTAATAATTTATTGCCCCTAAAATAATTAATTAAGTTTAAAATATAAAGTCAAAGAAATTTCTCAAGAAGGTAAAGGTAAAAGATATAGAAGATCAATCCTGGGGACTGAACATCGAACTAGTAAAAATCTCTAGAAAGCATGAAGAGAGAAAATACAACGAAAAGGATTAAAAATAAATTAATGGACACTTCTGAAAGATGTCAGTATAAATCTACAGGTTAAAAGGGCTAATTGAGTGCTTAGCAGAGTATATGAAAAAGATATACATTTAGAAAAGCATTGTAAAAGCTCAGTATGGCAAGGACAAAAAGAAGTTCCTATAAGGCCAAACTGCTTAAACTATAGAGAAATAATGCTCAAACTAGCATCAGACTTCTTAACAACAAAATTGAATCCTGGAAGAAAGTGGTACATGCCTTCAAAGTCGATCAGTCTTCATCCTGTACCATATGGAGAGAATGGTGGACAGAACAAAGTCACTGCAACACAAATAAGCTATCAAAAGATTACTTTCCACATACACTTTTTTAGGCAGTTCCTTAAGTGTGAGTTCTAGTAAAAAGGAGTAAATGAGCAAACTAACACCAAAAAATGGAAATGGACATATGGAATTTAGAAAATAAAGAATTCAATCCTCAAGAGTCATATAGATATGGACCAGAATGTTTTATACAGTAATCAGTCCACATTGGAGAAGGAGAATAGAAGATGAGAGAAGGGAATTATTTCATGAGGAAAAAAAAGATTTCATAAGTTTGTTATTTTGAGAATTTTAAAGAACAAAAAATATGATAAAAGCTACAAAAAAAGAAAGTCACCTTAAACTACAGGAAAGATATAAATGATGGAACGAAAGGATGAATAAAACTATATAGGGGGCTTCCCTGGTGGCGCAGTGGTTGAGAGTCGGCCTGCTGATGCAGGGGACACGGGTTCATGCCCCAGTCGGGGAAGATCCCACATGCCACGGAGCGGCTAGGCCCGTAAGCCATGGCCGCTGAGCGTGCGCGTCCGGAGCCTGTGCTCCGCAACAGGAGAGGCCACAACAGTGAGAGGCCCACGTAATGCAAAAAAAAAAAAAAAAAAAAACTATATAGAAGAGAAAATGTTATCACAGTATGACACAGTTCCATGGTAAACACTATTTAGATGAACATGAATAAAAAATACCTCATATTGCCTTTCAATTTTAAAACTAAGCTGTAGATAGAGCAGAAAGGTTACTTATTGTTATGGAACAGAATATGGTATAACCAACCTTGACAATATATAAGAAAATGCTCAAGTGACTAGAGAGAGGAAGTTAGAGAAGAGCTGGAGGAGAGGCTGTGGGTGATAATAACATGCAAATCTTACAAAATGAGGATTCAGGAGATATTGGCTATTGTTGATGGAAAAAGGAATAAAAGTGTAAGAATATAATTTATAACAGAAATAAAATTTTAAAAGTAACAAAAAGTGATAGCAATCTCACTTTTACAGGGATAGAAGATTGAAAGTAAATTAGATATTGTACAAGTTTCTGCTTCCACCTATCATTCCATGAACACAAAAGATCGTCTCTAAAATTATGTAAGAAATATTAGCATAGACCTTTATATATGTTTAAAAGTGGAGAACAGGAATAGAGGAAGAGATGAACTGGCCAGAGAATTATAAGTCCATCTCTACTATTTACTTTTAAAATTGGTGCTACTTTTTAAAAAATAAACTTTCTATTTTGTAATAATTTTAGATTTACAGAAAAGTGGCAAAGAGAGTACAGAGTTCACATACCCTTGCTCAGTTTCCCCCATTAACATTTTACATTACCATGGTACATTTATCAGAACTAAGAAACTGACATTGATATATTACTGTTAACTGAACTGTAGACTTTATTTGGATTCCACCAAGTTTTTCATTAATGTCCTCTTTATATTCCAGATCCAATCCAAGGTAGCACATTGCATTTAGTTGTCAGGCCTCCCCAGGCTTCTCTGGTTTATGGCAGTTTCTCTGCCTCTCCTTTTTTTGTTTGTTTGTTTTTGTTTTGTTTTTTAAATAAATGAATTTATTTATTTATTTTTGGCTGCATTGGGTCTTCGTTGCTGTGCGCGGGCTTTCTCTAGTTGTGGCGAGTAGGGGCTACTCTTCATTGCGGTGTGTGGGCTTCCCATTCAGGTGGCTTCTCTTGTTCTGGAGCACAGGCTCTAGGCGCGCAGACTTCAGTAGTTGTGGTACACAGGCTCAGTAGTTGTGGCACACAGGCTGGAGAGCGCAGGCTCAGTAGTTGTGGTGAACGGGCTTAGTTGCTCTGCAGCATGTGGGATCTTACAGGGCTCGAACCTGTGTCCCCTGAATTGGCAGGTGGATTCTTAACCACTGAGCCACCAGGGAAGTCCTCTCTTTGTTTTTATGACCTTGACAATCTTAAGGAATACTGGCCAGGTATTCTGCATAATGTCTTCTAATCTTGGTTTGTCTGTTGTTTAATGTCGATTAGACTGTGGTTATAGGTTTTGGAAAGAATACAAAAGAAGGGAAGTGCCCTTCTCTTCATATCATATCAGAAGTACATGCTATCTAGATTACATCATTCATGGTGTTAATCTTAATTACTTGGTTAAAGTAGTGTTTTCCATGATTCTCCACTCTACAGTCACTATTTCCCCTTTTGATGCTCTATTCTTTGGAAATAAATCATTAAGTCTAGTCCATCCTTAACTGAGAATAGAGACAAGAATTACTGTTTACCTCTTGTAGCGTGGAGTATCTACACATATTATTTGGAATTCCTCTGGGAAGAAACACTTGTTTCTTTTTCCTCAATTATTTATTTATTCAGTCATTTATTTATATCAGTATGAACTCATGTATACTTATTTTATACTTTAGGTTATAACCCAGTACAATGTTTTTTATTTTGTTGCTCAAATTGTTCCAGCTTTGGCCATTGGGAGCTCTTTTAAGTTAGTCGTGTCTCTTTGAAGTATCCCCATCCTTTCATTTTTTAACATTTCCTTACTTTCTGGAGCTACAAGATGATCGGGGTTTGTCTTCTATTTTTTTCTGCCCTGGTTCTAGAATCAGCTATTTGGAGAAATAGGAGCCCTGGTACCTTTTTATTGGAGAATAGTGTTTGAAACCAAAATCAAGGTGTTACATGTGCTTGTTGTTACTGTATGTCATTGCTTCTCAATATATATAGCTAGGTAGTATACATATACATACTAACCCCTGTGTACATACTGTATCATGGTTCTCCAGAAAAATAGAACCAATAGGATGTGTGTACCATAGAAAGAGATTTATTTTAAAGAACTGGTTCATGTGGTTATGTGAGCAGACAAATACAAAATCTACAGGATGGCCCAGCAGGTAGGAGACTCAGAGAAGATCCAATGTTGCAGTTCACATCCAATAGTCATATGCTGCAGAATTCCTTCTTGCTTGAGAGGTGTCAGTCTTTTTATTCTATTTAGGCTTTCAACTGATTGGATGAGACCCACCCACATCATGGAGAGCAATCCACTTGACTCAAAGTCCACTGATTTAAACATTAATCTCATCCAAAATCATTCTCACAGAAACATCCAGAATAATGTTTTATAAAATATCTGAGCACAGTGGCCCAGCCAAACTGACCCATAAAATTAGCCATCATGCATACATATCTGTAGCTGTTTCTGTTTCCATACATATTTATATATTAAACTCAACATGAGTTCATCGTAATGTCTCTGACTCTAATGCAATCTCTATGCTATTTTTGTAAATATTTCTTCATTTTTTGTTAAATATTTTAAGACATGAAACATCTTGACTTTCATTAATAAATATGAAATTGAGGATTTTACATTCCATATAATTAGAAAATGTTTGAAATTAGTGAAGCAGGGAAATAGTGACTCTTATACATGTTAGATATTTCATGTTTTTTTATTTTGCTTAAGCGACACAGTTATGGGAGGGAAACATCACTGACAATATTGTACAAGTCAGGAATCTGAAGCTCAGGGAGAAGAGGACTTGTCCGAGTCCTTGGTGAATGTTAATTTATAACAAGTAGTATGATTCAGGGGAAAGAAGCACAGTGCAGGGAGCAGAGCAGAAAACTAATTAACATTAGGTTCCCAGGGCTGGTGTAACGAAATGCCATAAACTGGGTGGCTTAAAATGACAGAAATTTATTCTTTCACAGTCCTGAGGTTAGGAGCTCAAAATCAAGGTGTTGATAGTGACATGCTTCCTCTGAATTCCCTATAGGAGAATCCTTCCTTGTCCCTTCCAACTTCTGGTAGCCCCAGGTGTTCCTTGGTTTGTGGTAGCACAACTCCATTCTCTGTCACTGTATTCATATGACCTTCTTTTAAAGACACCAGTCATATTGGATTAAGGGTCCACTCCAATGATCCCCTTCTACCTTGATTCTCTCTGCAAGGACCCTTATTTCCACATAAGGTCTCATTCACAAGTACGGGGGTTAAGACTTCAACATGCCTTTTTGAGGGACACAGTTCAAACCACAATTCCTCCCAAGTGATACTGGCGTAATTCAGAAAGCCATTGAAACTGTAGTCAAGACAATGTGGCCATCACCTGCATAGAAAAAGGACATCCTGTAGGTTGTAACAGGGCTAGACAGTGATGACTTAAAAGAGGTGGAGGGGGATGTAGATTCTGAGTACTACCTTCTGTCTTTCCTGTGTTTCATTCAGATTTATTTCCTTGCTTCGCTTTCCTTGTTTTTAAATCTTAGGTGAGAGGTGGAAGGTAAGATATGCTGAATATAAAAGCTAGAAATGCTAACAGAGCTATTCCTTGCAAAATTCCTTAGGACAATAGGATGCAAACTGAACTAATATAGCTCTCTGTTAGAAAGTATCAAAAATGGGAAATAAAGCATTTCCCTCCACCTCCAGCCCTCTTTGGTATTGTACACAGCAAAACTTTGTTTCTTTAAAGATAATCCATATTTCAACAGCAGGCATGGGGGTTTTGACTCAAAAATGAGGGTGAAGAGGAAGCATTAGAAGAGAAAAGAGACAGTAAGTAGCAGGGTAGCTGTCTATTTGTATGAGTATTTAAGAAACATGTTGAGAAAAGCTATTACTCTAGTAAAGGACCTTATTTGGGTTAAACTATTGTATAACTTGACAAATTCAGTAAAATATGGATCATCTATGTGACTTGATTAGTTACCAGGCTGCGATGTCTGAGAAAAGTAGATTTATAATTAAATTTATGCCAATCTGTGATTTTGGATTTTAACTTAGAAATGGTGAAACTGAGCAGTGAACAGATTATTTTTTCCAAGTCTAAATATGAGGAAAATGTTAAACTTTAAAAGTAAAGGACATTTGTTTGCCCTTCAAAATCTGAGAAGATTAAATCATAGCACATGTAAAACTTCACTATTAGCCCGTGCATTGTTTCAGCAGTCAGTGTTTAAAATATTGCCAAAGGCTACATTCTCCACTAAAAGTAAATTCTTGTGTTTCAATTTGCAGATACTCTCATCGTATTTTGGCTTCATTCAAATAATAATCCTAAAGTAAAAAAACAAAAAAAGTCTGGTAAGGGAGGAAATGTAAAAAAGAATAAAAACAACAGAAGATTTGGGGGTTAAAGTGCCTTAAATCAAAGTGAAAGCCTAAAAGAATCAAACATACACATTTTGTATTAATGTGTCCTATAACCAAATCATACCTCAGGGTATGTATGTATATATAAAGGTAAAGTATATAAAGAACATAAATCCCATAGAGGAAACAATGTATTGTGACCAAGGAGCTTATGTGCACTCAAGAGACTTAAATTCAATGTAAGTCAAATAATGAAATATTTTCTATCAAAAATTTCCTATCAAAAATTGTTGCCTTTTAGAAACCTTTCCAATGGGTCTATACATACATACCTAGACAAATGACAACATCAATAACTGGATGCTTAATTCTAATTCGTACTTTCAAAATTGAGGTCATGGCTTCAGTATATCTATGTTGTAATAGAATTATAGTATCTTTTAGTGTTTGTTCTTAAACTTGTAGACCAGGGTCAGAATATTCCTAGAAACTTTTAATATGACACTTCTTCAAAATATATGGATATGTATGGGGATAGGGGAGGTGGGCTTTTTAAATCCAAGAAGAGAAATGGTTCATTTTTAAAAGAAAAGTTCTCTAGATAAAATCTTACCCATGTAATGAATTT
Source organism: Orcinus orca (assembly GCF_937001465.1). Taxonomy (NCBI): domain Eukaryota; kingdom Metazoa; phylum Chordata; class Mammalia; order Artiodactyla; family Delphinidae; genus Orcinus; species Orcinus orca. The sequence goes on from NC_064567.1 coordinate 81,940,368, forward strand.
TCTGGGGTTACAGGTGCACATTTATACTTTCTAAGGGATCAGTAGAAAAATACTCAACCCTAGCACTTAATTCTATGGCTGGAGCTCAATGTCTCTCAATAAGGTTTACTTTTGTAAAATTTTCATATTTTCTATTATCATGAAGTATAAATGCTTTTGCTGTAGATAAATACAAATAATATACCATATGTTCCTGAAGTAATACGCTTATAATTTTAAAAGTTTTGCATTATTCTACCCATCATAGAATTTTAAAACTGAATTGGTATTATTGGTGATATTTTTTGTAACTCTTCATTTAAACCATAGATATTTTCTGAAAATTGATATATACATTTTTTAACATGAATGCATTCAGAGAATTCGCTAACTAAAGAAATCTTTTGGATAAATTGAAGAACCCTTTGGTAAAGCAAAGTTTTAAAACTCATCCTATTATTAATGCATTAGATAACCCCAAATTTTTAATATATGATATTATGTTAAATGATATATATCTTAAAAGTAAAAAAAGAGCTTCCCTGGTGGCGCGGTGGTTGAGAGTCCACCTGCCGATGCAGGAGATGCAGGTTCGTGCCCTGGTCCAGGAAGATCCCACATGCCGCGGAGCGGCTGGGCCCGTGAGCCGTGGCTGCTGAGCCTGCGCGTCCGGAGCCTGTGCTCCGCAACGGGAGAGGCCACAACAGTGAGAGGCCTCCGTACTGGAAAAATAAATAAATAAATAAATAAATAATTGGGGTGGAAATCTATAGAATATTTTAAATTTAATTCTTAAAAGATTATGTTCTTGTTGTTTCAAATTAAGACCTTGGTAGAAGAAAGCTAGAATGAAACACCTCTAGAGTGAAACATGAGAAGAAACAAAATTATATTCAATTAGTGGAAATAGATAATTTTTCCCTTTCTATGCCAAGAATTGCTGCTACTGGTTTCTTTATAATCATGCTCTTATTTTTTGTTTAATGTGATAAGAGTTTCACAGAACGTTGTTTTAAATTTTTAAACAGAGAGCTCAGAACATGTTTTCTGAATTTTAATTTTAAAGCTCAAATTTAAAAATTTGAATTAATTCACACCACCTGTTCCTATAACAGTTGATTATCAAGAATCAAGCCAGTTCAAATGTTTTTACAGTTCACAGCTTTTACAAATGCAAATTAAAATTCAAATGTGGCCTGAAGGGGAAAATACAAACATAATTACTTTGGGAGTAAAGTTATGAACCTTGGAAAGTGGTTACTTAACAAGCTGGTAAGAAACTGCATGTATTGAAATGCAACACTGTCATTTCAAAAGTTCGGTTTAGGGCTTCCCTGGTGGCGCAGTGGTTGAGAGTCTGCCTGCCGATGCAGGGGACACGGGTTCGTGCCCCTGTCCGGGAAGGTCCCACATGCCACGGAGTGGCTAGGCCCGTGAGCCATGGCCGCTGGGCCTGCACGTCCAGAGCCTGTGCTCCAGCCCTCATGGGAGAGGCCACAACAGTGAGAGGCCCGCGTAGCGCAAAAAAAAAAAAAGTTCGGTTTAGTTAATTGAGTAACCATTTATCCAGCAGTCACTGTGTGCCACGATTTGGCTTTGCTTCTGGCTACAAAATGTCTAGAGTCCTATGTCCTTTCCTGTGGCAGTGGGAGTTAATGGAGAACATTTTCACATGATTGTAACACTAAGTAAGTATACAGCAGAGGGATAAACAAATTTATGGGAATACAATAGAGAGAGGTATCATCATACATTATAGTATCTAATTAACCATCAACCTAACAGTAGTTGGTATAATTCTCATTTTACAAATAACAAAAATAAAACTGGAAATCAAACAATACTCAAAATAGTAAGTTAGGTATCAAAAATTTAAATCAAAATCTATTTGACATCAAAATTAATATTGTTACCACTTTATATATAACATCCAGGACTTGACTAATTTTGCCTGGGATTGTAGAAGAGGAACATTCAACAGAGAGGATTTATTTGAGGTGAGTCTCAATGAATGAGAAAAAATTTAAAAGGTGGGTGAGATGGGGGAAAACAGGAAATGGTGTGCAAAACCACAGAAGTGTGAGGAGGTATGGTGTGGTCAAAGAATTGTAAGGTGAGGCATTTGATGCATAGAAGTTTAAGGTGCCAGGGGAAGGAATGGATGAGAGGGGATGAGGGTTTAACCTGGACCCTGGACCTTTCAGTCAGTGAAAGGGAATGTCTAAGCCGTGAAAATAAGCTGGAACATTATCCTCAGTGAAAGAACAAAAGACTGCTCAGTAACCCTGGTGACATTTGGCATAACAGGTAACCTGTGACTTATAATAATCAGATTTGACCTTCCCTGATATCAATGAACCTCATGTTACTCAGGCTGAATCCACTGTGCAAATTTGTTTCTGGACTGGCATTTACTGATTTGCATAAGTAACAAAATAGACATAAGGGAAGAGAACCAATTTATATAACTATAAATGTGCCCTTGGATGGATGATAAAAAGAATATGCATGAATTTTTGTTTTATAATTGTGTGGTCTTTTACCTAGCCAATTTATTATTGATTCCCTCTTCTCTTCCACCCATACTCCCTGAAATCCTTCTCCATCTGTACTTCAAGGCTGTTCATTAATCATCTCAGTTCTAGCTATTCTAAAGATATGAAGGAGAAATAGACAGTGATTTTGCTCTGAAACTGTCTATAATTTCATGGTGATAATAAGACATCTGCATTTACAACTCAGATCTGTGAGATAGTGTTTAGTATCCAACAAAAACAGAAAACCTTCTTCAGGACCTAAATAGCCTAGGAGGAAAGGTAAAGGTCTCCACTGCCTTTTCCTACTTACTGGACTGGACTAATGTACCAATGGTAGTAGAAAGTGGGAAGTGTGTGGACTCGGGCACAGGCAGATCTGAATTCATTGCCTAGGGATAGGGCCCAGGTAGGAGAAGGTGACTCAGATTTTTGCACTGGCTTTCCTGTTTGCATAATGTCAATACTTATACCTTCCTTTTAGGAGTGTTATGGATATTAAAAGAAATACTCTTTGTAAAATATCTATTAAATAACATATTCTCTTTTAAATCATACTCCCCTCTGGTACACTTCTCGTCTAAAATTCAGTGAGCCCATTGCAACAGACACAATCCATCAAAGGAAAAATATTTCACTGAAATGTACCCCGAGCTGCATATCTTGTGTTGCATTTGTTAAAAAATGAAAATTGTATATCCTTCTTTAAAGTTATTAGATGTCACTTGAAATTTCAAAGCATTAAGTATCGTGACTAAAATTAAATAAGTATAATAAGTAGTAGTTGATGCTTTTTATTTTTTTATTTATTTATTTATTTACTTTATTAATTTATTTATTTTTGGCCGTGTTGGGTCTTCGTTTCTGTGCGAGGGCTTTCTCTAGTTGTGGCAAGCGGGGGCCACTCTTCATCGCGGTACGCGGGCCTCTCACTATGGCGGCCTCTCTTGTTGCGGAGCACAGGCTCCAGACGCACAGGCTCAGTAGTTGTGGCTCACGGGCCTAGTTGCTCCGCGGCATGTGGGATCCTCCCAGACCAGGGCTCGAACCTGTGTCCCCTGCATTAGCAGGCAGATTCTCAAGCACTGCACCACCAGGGAAGCCCAGTTGATGCTTTTTAAATTTACCTCACAGTCTTCTCTATCTCCTAGAAATCACTGGTATAGATGACTTGGTCATATGATTTTCATTACGAGAATGCCTCTGCTAGGATGTGAAAGTTGTTTATACAATTTAATATTCTACTTTCTAATCAACCACTTAAAGTCCATGAATAATAGAAAAATAGTAAAATCTGAAGATGACATGGAAAAGGCCTTTGACCAGGCTGAAGGACTGTAGATGGGAGTCAATTTAGCCGTAACTAACAGTCCTGAATTCATTGCTCCAGCTGGTTATTATTTTTGAGCCTCCTTACACACATATGACAATCAGAGGCACTTCCATGGGCCTCTCTTAGCTCTCCTGTGAGAATAGATATGGGAAAGGGTTTTATACTGTCAGGTAAAGAGAAAGAGAGATTTAGACACAATAGAGCCATCAAAGCAGTTTGCCTTCCTTAAAAGAAGTCTGACTGTGGTTGTGTGTGCATATATTCAATTAACAAACATTATTAAGTAACTATCACTTACTTTGCAACTGCAATTATTTATATTGATAGTTAATCTCAAAGACAGATACTACTCCCCTCATGAGGTTTCCCATGAAATATTCCAATAAGGACAAAACAGAGTTCACATTTTACCCCTGTGATGAAAGTGTGAGTGATCACAACACTCTCTTACAACTTTGTCATGTGCATATAAAGAATAAAATAAAATCACTAACAGGCTCCTACTACTGAAATTCCTTACTATTCTAATTTTACATTTGAAATACGATAATACATAGACATTAGAGGTCACATGCTCTTATTTTGGTTGAGTTGGGAAATACAGCACTTTATTGTGTTTGAGAAGTTTAAGGGTATTTAAAGTAATGTTGAAGAATTAAATTTCAAATTTTGTAAAAGCTTATACATTCATCTGGTTTAAAATTACAAAGGCAAAAAGGGGAAAACAACAAAAATTCTCTTTCTGGCCAGTTTCCCTCTCCAGTGCAAACCACTGTCACCAGTTTATTTTGTTCAGTGCCAGGGACTGTACAATTTGAGAAACCTAGGGTCTAGTACATATCAAAAGAGAAGGAGATCAAGGGTCAGGGATATAGATTAGCAATGCGTTAAGAATGAAAATAGAGATACACTCATCTTATTGAAAAATAAGGAATGATTTTAATAGAGGAAATACTAAAGCCTATCATCCATGCAGATAGCAATTCCACAACAGATTTTAGACCAGACCTGTTTGACTGGCTTGCTCTCAGACCAACTAAGGTAAACCAAGGAGAAGTAAGGCTGATGTGAATAACCATTTGAAGTACAAACTTTCTAAAGATATAGTTCAGGAGGTTTAAAAGGTTGTCATCTGGAATTTGAGAAAAGGAGGAAGATAGGAGAGAGGAGAGGTAAAGAGGAGAGGAGAATTAAAGAGAAGAAGCAAGTGTAACCGTTGCTCAGGTTCATATTGAAAAAAATGAAATGATGAGTCAGTCATGCCCAGTTTCTCTTTCTAGTCCAATATTTACTATCCATGTGACTTTGGGCAAACCTTCAATGTTCTCATATGTAAAATAGTAACTTCATTTAAGAATGCTGTTCATATGATATGCAAAATGACTAGAATATACATGAACTATCTTCTCCTGTGACAAATACTAATTATAACTAATAAGAGGACAACTTTCAGTCTCTGAAGGACTGAGATTCTCGAGGTAAAGTTTATTTATATAGGTTATCTGTATGATGGAGAAAATCTGAAAATGATCTGTTTTCTTTAAATTTGAAATAAGAGAATTCATAGCTGTACAACTCATTAAAAAAAAAGATGAGTACATTACTCAAAATTAGTCCAAGAGTTTAAGTTAAATAGTATTTTTAAGGACCACCAAAAATATAAAATACTAAAAAATAAAGTCACTATACTTCAATAGAGAAACTTCAGTGTACAAGGTTCTATAACATTTCTATAACATCTCAATGAGAGTGATTCTAGTACTTTAACTTGGATATTTTTTCCCAAGACATTTTGATGAGGGCAAAATTTGTAATTAGTAGCCTCGAAATTTAATTGTGTCATTACTCTTGTACATCCATGTAGTGTCCACCTTTCCCAAATTAGCTTACACAATTAGCTCATGTTGTTTCCCACCTGTAAGGACTTTCCCACCTGTAAGAGTCAAAGACTGCATGGGAGAAAAGTAGCACTGGCCAGCAATGTTTCTTATGTAAGTCCTGTCAAGGTGTTTTAGGCTCCTAAGCAGTTTGGAGAAAGGGGAGCAGAGATAAATCTTGCTATGGGAACTTAGTGCCACTGTTAAAATTTCACTATATGGCCCAAGTTTCAATCAAACATGAGAAGTAATTGCGTCCTTGTGCTTGAATCTGCCTTGGCTAATGCCTATCAATATTTTCATGACTTATTTTGAGGTGCGGCCAATGGTAAATGTCTGAGTACTAAGCAAATAGCATTCAGTGTCTCAGTACTAGGCATACAATTCAATTAAATGCATAGAAAAGAAGTTTATTCAAGAAAGATAGAGGGAATCACGGCACAAGTTTCATAGACTGTAGTTAAATCTAAACTATTTGTCACACTTTCTTAAAGCCTTTTGAGTATATATGAGAGACTGAGATAATGCTTTGGGTTTTTATAAATTGAGTTTGGTAGTAAACTCCCCTGTAAAAACACCATTTGACATGCATTTTACCTTGCATTTCTTCATCTCAGTTCCCTGAAACTGAAAAATAAATGTGTAAATATATTCTACTTTACATAGATTTATAGATTAATCAGTGTCTAATGACTCTACATTTTGAAATTAAGAATTACATAATTTGTTAAAGCTCACAGCATTCTTCTTTCTTAATGACTTATTCCCTGTCTTCCTAATTTACAAATGCTGACTCAGGCATCAGTAGGAAGATAATAGTGGTCAGTATAACTTGGGTCTTAATCAGTTTCAGAAGTATTTCAGAGAAAACCATGCATAGTGCTTACTCATGTTTGCATCTGGTTTTTTGATACTGTCAGATGTTTTGTGGGTTAAATTCATTATTACAAACTTATGTCAAGGAGCTACTCACATTTTTATTGCACTAATTATCACAAAAAATAATTTAACTGTATTAGATTTTTTTAAAAGAACACATCCACTGAATTGGAAATTTCTTTCATAAACATAGTTGTGTTTAAAGATAATATTGGCCCTGGAATATAATTTTTGAACACTTAAATTTGCATTCTTATTTGACATGATCCCTTCATATCTCAGCTATACAGAAAGAGTTAGGGACATGACTTATGTCGACATAACAAGTGGTGCTTAGATACATGAAAGATATGTCTTAATCACTTCTTCACTTCCTCCTACCTGAGATTTAGTTCAGCTGTCCCACTCCATCAAAGATTTTGCACTTTCAGAAGTGTTTTCTATGATAGTTTATAAGAATTTAGTGATCTGCTTTACTTCATAAAGAAAATTATGAGGAACAAGGTGGAGAAATTACACTCCATGTTCCCTCTGTATAGTGACATCTGCTGGGCTGTAGCCCACAGTGATTTTAAAGCAAGTACCTGCTCATTTTATGGAGGTCGAAGCTCATTTCTCCCGAAGTTCAAGTATGTAGCTCATTGTGATCCGGAGAAATAATTTTCACTTAAACATCAAAGTCATTCCAGAGTTTAACAAGTTTATCTGAAAGTAGTGCTGAAATATACCCCCTGAGGCCTAGATTTGTAAACCTCTATCTGCTGGCATAGTTCAGAACAGCCTTCCTTTACAAAACTGTGAAATAATTTCTTGTAATTATGTTTTGGTAATATCTGGGAGGGTGGAGGTAGAGTACTGTATTATGAGTCAACGTGGTGAGGTCAACAGAGTTACTGCCTTTCGGACATTAAGGAAACAATAGGAAACAATACCCATTAAAAGGATAAGCATCTGCGATGAGGCTGTTGGTTTATCTCGACCGGTTTTAGAAAATTTTCTACGGGAAAAGAACGAGATTCGTGCCCTTTTAGAAACGCATCTCTTTGCCTTAAAAGGATTTAGTGATCCTTCTCTTGCAAAAGCTGCTTTGCACTTTGATATTTAAGGCCAAGCTTAATCTTGAATGCCTTCCAAGAGCAGCCGGTAACAAACAAAAACCTTGGAGCACACCCTGTTAAGTTGTTCACTCCACTGCAGAGCGCGAAAGCAGCAGAGGTGCTCAGTTCGTCCCCCAGACTGCTGCGGCGCATTCCTGTATCTCTAGGGCGGCTTGTCCTGGGGTCGGCCCCGCCCTGGCGGCTCCCTGCCACCCTCTCGCGGGCGCGCTCTGGGTGGGGCCTCGCGGCGGGTGGAGATGCGGCCGAGTGTGCTGGGCGGGTGAAGCGAGCCGGCTGGGCGGCGCGCTGGGGCAGCCAGAGCCGCGCGCCGCGTCGCTGTAATCGGACACCCGAGCGCTCGCCCCATGCGCCGGCCACTTTCCATTCACTTCATAGTGCTTGATTGAGCGACGCAGAGCAGGGCTCCCGGTGCCGCGCCACTGCAACGCTGAGGATTCCTTTACAAAGAAACTCAGAGGACCGGGAAGAAAGAATTTCACCTCTGGGACGCCCTAGAAATTACGGTCTTTGGGGAAAAGGACTACAAACACGCGGATCCAAACCTGTAGCAAATTGACTTTTCCGTGCTGATCTCGTCCCACATCGGTAAGCTGGATTCGTTGTTTTCAGCATTACAAATTTAGAAAAATATAACTTTTGGGTCTGGGTATAGACTTTTCACATATCAGTGTGCTCAGGTCTGGATATTTTCTTAAGAGCGCATGCAGTTTGTCATGGAAGTGTTTCCCTTGCTGAGAGCCCGGCTGGAATTGTTTCTTTAGGTTGTGACACCTGCGGAGAGTTTAAAGCTGAGTATTTCCCTGCCTTCTAAGGCAATATTACTCGAGAGGATTTTATGAAAGAGTCCTTTTCTTACGTGTTATTAGTGTTCAATCAGTACAAGTGAAAACAACAAGCAGCATGTCTTAAGTGTTTGAGTTAAAGGGAAGAAGTCATAAAATATGAGGGGCGGGGGCGTGTATGAGACACTTGGCTTTCAGTCCCTTCTCAGCTCTCGGTTGGCTTGAAATCACATTGCTCTGTATACTCACTCCACTTGACCTGTCATTTCATCTCCAATATTATTCTTTGCAATTTGTGGCATATGTAGCTCTCGTGGAGGCATATCAGATAAGATATTGTTAATAGCAATATGTAGAAATTCGTGATTATTATCAGCCTGCTTAATAAAGAGACAAAGTTTAGGCATATTTATAGCTTTGTGTGTGTGGGTCTTTATACATAAAGTCAACAAAACCAGGGAGTAAATTACTAAGGGAAAGTCACCCTATAAAATCAATTTTCTTCTAAGTTAATTTAGGGATGACAAGGTGAAGAGGTTGTGGAAGCAGGAAGAAAGTGTTTCTTTTGAAAATTACCAACACAAACATCTCTAGGGTTTCCTCCATCTGTGTGGTAAAAGAAGCATGCAATTTTGTTTCTGCCTCTTATAACATATATACCACCTAGGAAATCAACTTATAATTTTTGTTTACAATGGCATGTTCGGTTTAATTGTTCCTTTGCTTCTGTATTACTAAAGCTTTTCTATTGCTTCTGTTACTTTTCAAATTTTAGTGGCATTTCTTTATTGAATAAAATTAGTGGTAAAATTTTAATTTTAAAAGCCACATAATATTGAAGATCAGTATTGTTGTAACTTGTAAAAATAAATTTCTAGATTAAACTCTGTCATGTCATCTTATTGTATAATTGTGGTAGATTCAAAATGATGGGGTTTCTTTTATGGTCCTGAGTTTATTTTGCATATTGTGGCCACTAGAGCTCCTATAGATATGAAGTTACACATTACCTGATCTTTGTTATTCAGACATTAGTTAATAGCATGTGTCAATTTTATAGCTATAGTTTCAAACAGTAATACCTGTCTCTCTGATTTATCTTTTGACATTTTGACAGCCCACTTTCTAGTCGATTTATTTTAAATATGCATTGAGGGATATATGGTTCACTGGATTGCTCACCACTAAGTCATTGGTTTGAATTTGGCACAAATCCATGGTTACCTCATCTACATCACTTAACAGCTGTATGGTCATCTGTATAAACTGGCAGATAACTAATTCCAGTGATCAAGGATTGAGCACTAGTAGATCTCTGTGTAGAAATATCATTTCAGAGATGGTTACTCCAAAAGAGCTAATGAGTGTGTGGAAGTGAATGTTCATGTGGGATTTTCCTACTGCTACTATATTTATGGTAGAAAGAGAAGTTTTCATCCACTAATACCTATTTGCACCATTCTCAAGTCTTTTCAATGTAATGTGTTTTTTAAAGTGAAAAATAAGTTTAAATATTGGCTTTTCCTTTGGGAATCAGTAACTTTTTCCTGGCTGCCTTGTTTTTAATATTAGCATTATTTTGCTGGAAGATGAAATAATTTCACTTTTAACAAAGACTTCCAGACACAAATGAAATCAAATCCAAATTTTCACATCTAAGAAACAGTCACAGCACCTCCTACTGTTTGCATGACTGTAAAAGTTCAGCTGTGTCTTTTGTGAATAGAGTGCTCTGTCTAGATTGCTGGTTTTGCGTGTGTGGTGGGAAGGGGGGGTGTGCTCCTAAAATGTGAAGTGAAATATAACAAACTTGTTATCTTTATTTTAAAGGTACTTTCCCTTGGATATTAACTTGCAAATCTGAAGAAATGGCATTCCAGGCAATTTGGGTCTTGGTTGGAGTATTTGTTTGTTCTACCTGTGTAAAAGGATCATCTCAGCCCCAAGCAAGAGTTTACTTAACATTTGATGGTAAGAAAGTTGATAAACACTCTGAGGACAATGTTATTTGAAGTATTTTTTCTTATCCAGATTCAAAAATTACTAAAGACAGTAAAATATTATTGAGTATTGATTAGCTTTAAAAATATCTAGTGGACAGCTTTTTGGATGACAGCTATTTTAAATTATTGGTTAATAGACAAAAGCCTCTCTTGCATTTGTTTATGAAAATGCTTGAAGTATATTCTGCCCTTTCTGAAGTTTCTTCTGTGTTTGCATGCACACGTATGAGGAGATGGTGAAGAACTCAAAGCCTAAGGTCTTTGATCTTAGTAGTCACTTGGCTTTGTTGAGGAACACCCCTTAACTGCTAATCCTCATCAGCAGAAAGAGCTATGCAGGTTTAATTATTACAATTTTTTATAATACATATTGGGCCTTAGCCTCAAAACTGGTCTCTCCATACATTGTTCTACTGGTGTTTCTTCTATTTCCATGAGGAGTTCCTGAGGTTGGCAAAGTCTCCTAATTAATTGAAAAGGACCTAAAAGAATAGTCGGAAATATTGCAATATTTTGATTGCTGTTGTATGCAGATGTTCTCTTCAGAAGCTTAGGGAAACGAGTGTGATTTCAAATTTTCACAAACGTGAAAGGCTTATGGTCCTCTGAGGGTATGGTTTGCCAAATGTGCGCATGAGCTTTAATGTATATAGTTCAAATGACTTGTAGATGGATGATTTTGGTCAGTCACGTAACGCATACTAATTGGACAGATGGAATAAGAAATAGATCAGAGGGCATCCCTGGTGGAGCAGTGTTTGAGAGTCCGCCTGCCGATGCAGGGAACATGGGTTCGTGCCCTGGTCCGGGAAGATCCCACATGCCGCGGAGCGGCTGGGCCCGTGAGCCATGGCCGCTGAGCCTGCGCGTCCGGAACCTGTGCTCCGCAACGGGAGAGGCCACAACAGTGACAGGCCCGCGTACCGCAAAAAAAAAAAAAAAAAGAAAGAAAGAAAGAAATGGATCAGGCAGGAAGATCATCCTGCCAGTCAGGTCATTTATATTTTTATTACTTCTTTCAGCTCTGTCTCTGCGTAAACCTCAGTGTCACTGGGCATATTTTCATTCATTTGAGAAATAGTATACTCTCAAGCCTTATGTAGCAGGATGTCTTTGAAACTCTATCTTGAATGTCAAACAGCAGTATGACTGACACTTATCACTCAAATGGCTATCCTTTTCTCTTTCTTAAATCACCAAGTGCTTTCCCCAAGGTCATCATAAGCACTGAAGGGGCCTTATTTAGAACTTAGAGTGTATGAGCTTCTACTTGTTTCCTTAGCTTCTGAGTTAGGCATTCCCCTCAAAAGACCATGGCTATGCAGTTAAGTTGGGAAGAAAGGAAAAACAGACCTTTGAAGTATCTTTTTTTTTTTTAATTACTAACAAATCTTGCAGTCTGCCAACACCTCTTCTCCTAAGTTGAGAACTATGAATTACCTAATCAAATAAAAAAGAAAGGCATTAAGGAACAGTACAATTTCTCCCCAGTTTTCTGTATTTGTCTCAGCATATAGGAAGATGGAGTGGTCTCATAGATGAGGTATCTAAACTTGCTCTCTCTATTACTTTGAAACTAATCGAACTTCTTTTAACTGAAACTTAAACCAAAATATGTAAACATTAAAAACAAGTGTGTCAGTGGAGATAATTCATTAGATCTGTGTTTGAAAAGACAATTACAATTTACCTTTTACAGAGGAAATTAATACAATCTTTTAAAACCAAACTTCAATACCATGTAGGACAGTGACTGCTATTTACAAAGTGACTAGAAATTATGATGGGCTTTTTAAAATTCTGCATATCTAAAATTTTAAATGCTCTTAATCTCAAAACTGATTCTTATAGAATAATACTTTAATTTATAACATATGCAGAATACAGCATGATTAGATAAGCTAATGATCTGAAAGTCTTATAATTCCTATTTTATTCTTCCCAAGAGTCTTACTAGGAAATAATTAGAGAGATAGAATTCACTTAATTTGAATACTGTTTTAAAGAGATATATCAACAAGCATAATGAAATGCCACGGTTTCTAAATTAATACCAAAAAAACTCCAAAAATGAACTGTATAATAGACAAAGTATCATTGGAAAAGTACCTTGAGCAAAACCAATTGTTAAAATGTATATATTTCAATCATTAATTCATATTAATTTTCTTAAGAGATTTGACAGTGAACCTGCTTGAGATCCTGTTCCAAATTTCTTATCACTTAAAGTGTCTCTTTGATCTTATTATGACTTCTCTGAGTATCGCACTGAATAGGTTACTAAATTTCTTCCAAAATGGTTTAGTCTTAACATCAAAATATAGAACTTTGTACAAGGTTGACATATATATGAATATATGTTAATTTAAATGTATACAGATATATACTTTCATTTATTTCATAATTAAAAATTTCTGAGTGACACATTAGAAGAATCCTCTCAGTCTTGTCTTACTGTCCAATTAAGAATCACAGTCAATTTAAAGGTGGGTGAAATAAGAGATCTCTTCTCCCATCCAAATTCCATCCCTTCTTGTGGTGGTGATAACATTTGGGAAACAATGATTTACAGATTTGCCTTCCCTATTCATCTAGTGCAAGGTCAACCAGATGGTCATCACTACTATAGGAGAATGTACTTCAGGTGTTATTAATTAGTTACATTTGTGCTAGATAAATCTTGCATGTTAAAAGAACAGTGACTTGGGCTTCCCTGGTGGCGCAGTGGTTGAGGGTCGGCCTGCCAATGCAGGGGACACGGGTTCGTGTCCCAGGCCGGGAAGATCCCACTTGCCACGGAGCGGCTGGGCCCGTGAGCCATGGCCACTGAGCCTGCGCGTCCGGAGCCTGTGCTCTGCAACGGGCGAGGCCACAACAGTAAGAGGCCCACGTACCGCAACAAAAAATAAAAAAAGAACTGTGACTCCTATTAGATATTGCATTTCATAATTTTTATAATTCTTATTTTTTGCCATATACCTTTTCAAATGAATAAAACGTTCATGCAAATTATTTTTGTTTGAGTTGAATTTTTCTTGAAAAAATTCCAATTGTTTGACAAATTCACATTTCATAACATTATTGTATATTTTTTTTCCAGAAAATCTTTAAGATCAATAAGGGTCATAAGGAAAGGCGAGGCTATGTATATAAATAGACAAAACTTGTTTTGCTTGCTAATATGCAAGGGAAATAATTGTTGAAAAGATTCTGCTTTATCAAGAAGAAATTTTAGCATGTAATCTTTTACAAAATCAGGAATAAATACTCCATAATTTGACAGAAGATATCAGTTGCATGTAATTTTAAGAAAAGGTGCTGAGCTTCAGAAAAATGGAAATATTGTCTATATTTGAATAGATATGAAATCTGATGACTACTTTAAATGTGTTAAATATTGTTTCTATTTAAAAATGAGATATTCTTTTCTCTTTTGTTTACATTTTTATTGAGCTGTAATTGACATATAACATTGTATTAGTTTTAGGTGTACAACATAATGATGCGATATTTGTATACACTGCAGAATGGTTACTGCAACAGGTTGTTACCATGTCATTGTAGAAAGTTCCAAAAATTATTTTTCTTGTGATGAGAACTTTAAGATTTGCTTTCTTAGCAACTTTCAAATACAGTACTATTAATTGTAGTCACCATGCTATATATTATATCCCCATAACGTATTTATTTTATACCCAGAAGTTTTATATCTTTTGACCCCTTCACCAATTTTGCCCACCCTCTACGCCCTGCCTCTGGAACCACCAATCTGTGCTCTGTATCTAAGGCTTGGACTTTTTTTTTTAAGATGCCATATATAAATTAGATTATACAGTTTTTGTCTTTGTCTGACTTATTTCACTTAGCATAATGCCCTCAAGGACCATCCATGTTGTTGCAAATAGCAAGATTTCATTCTTTTTTGTGGGCGAATAATATTCCATTGTATATGCATACCATATCTTCTTTATCCATTCATTCATTGACGGAAGCTTAGGTTGTTTCCATATCTTGGCTACTTTAAATAATGCTGCAATGAACTTGGGTGTTCATATATCTTTTGAGTTAGGGTTTTCATTCTCTTTGGATAAATACCTAGAAGTGGAATTACTGAATCATATGGTAATTCTATTTTCAGTGTTTTGAGGAACCTCCCCACCGTTTTCTATAGTTGCTGCAGCAATTTACATTCCCACCAACAGTGCACAAGGGTTCCCTTTTCTTCACGATCTCACCAACACTTATTTCTTGTCTTTTTGTTGGTAGCCATTCTGACAGGTGTGGTCTAAGGTGAGCTATCTCATTGTGATTTTGATTTGCATTTCCCTAAAGATGAGTGATGTGGAGTATCTTTTCATGTGCCCCTTGGCCATTTGTATGACTCTTTGGAAAATGTTTATTCATATGTTCTGCCCATTTTTTAGTCGAATTATTTGTAATTTTCCTATTGAGTTGTATGAGGCCTTTATATATTGTGGGTAATACCCCTTATGGTATATACAATATGTTTTGCAAATATATTCTCCCATTCAGAAGGTTGCCTTTTTATTTTGTTGGTGGGTTCCTTTGCTGTGCAGCAGCTTTTTACTTTGATATAGTTCCATTTGTTGATTTTTGCTTTTGTTGCCTTTGCTTTTGGAGTCAGACCCAAAAAATCGTCGCCAAGACTGATGTCAAGGAACTTATTTCCTGTGTTGTCTTCTAAGAGTTTTTTGTTTCTGGTCTTACTTTTAAATCTTTAATCCATTTGGAGTACATTTTTGTGTATGCTATAAAATAATAGTCTGGATTCTTTTTTTTTTTTTTTTTTTTGCATTGGGCTGTCCAGTTTTTCCAACACCATTTATTGAGGAGGCTGTCCTTTCCCCATTGTATATTCTTAGCTTCTTTGTTGTAAATGATTGACCATGTATGCTTGAGTTTATTTCTGGGCTCTGTGTTCTGTTACATTTACCTATGTGTCTGTTTTTATGCCAATACCATACACTTTTGATTACTACAGCTTTGTAATATAGTTTGAAATCAGGGTGCATGATATCCCAGCCTTATTCACCTTTCTCAAGATTTCTTGGCTATTCAGGGTCTTTTGTGGTTCCATACAAATTTTGGAATTGTTTGTTCAATTTCCGTGAAAGATGTCATTGGAATTTTGATAGGGACTGCATTGAATCTGTATATTGCTTTGGGTAATATGGACATTTTAACTGTATTAATTCTTCCAATGCATAGGCACAGAATGTCTTTTCATTTCCATGTTTCTTCTTCAGTTTCTTTCAGTATATAGTTTTCAGTGTACAGGTCTTTCACCTCTTTGGTTAAATTTATTCCTAGGTATTTACTCTTTTTTTCCTTTTAAATAAACTTCACTCTTAGAAGAGTTTTAGATTTACAGAAAAATTAAGAAGGTAGTACAGGTAGCTTCCATATACCCTACACCCAGTTTCTTCTCTTGCTAACATCTTATATTAATATGGTACATTGGTTACAATTAATAGACCAATATTTATATATTACTATTAAATAAAGTCCATTTTTTAAGATTTCCTTAGTTTTTTGTTGTTTTTTTTTTGCTGTACGCGGGCCTCTCACTGTTGTGGCCTCTCCCATTGTGGAGCACAGGCTCCAGACGCGCAGGCTCAGCGGCCATGGCTCACGGGCTCAGCTGCTCCACGGCATGTGGGATCCTCCCGGACAGGGGCACAAACCCGTGTCCCCTGCATCGGCAGGCGGACTCTCAACCACTGCGCCACCAGGGAAGCCCCCTTAGTTTTCACCTAACATCCTTTTTCTGTTCCAGGATCCCATCCAGGATAGCACATTACATTTAGTCATCATGCCTTACTCAGCTCCTCTCATAGCTGCTTTTCAAAGCAAAACAAAGAGAAGCTCCTCCATGGTTCCTGTGGTAAATTAGTCTCTCCTGCTTCTGTCTTTGGTCTTGGGCCATGCACAACTAAAAGTTTAATATTTAAGGCATTCTTCCTGATGCTGGTTTTTGTAAGAGCAGAAAATAATGGGAAACAGTAATATTCTAACACTCAAAAATTCATAGCACCAATGTAGGTGCTGAATACGTACTTCACTGAGTTTATCTAGTGATCCAGTGAGGTAGTGTGTATGGAGTCTTCCAAAGCCGCAGTCTGTGTTTTCATTGATGATAGAAGTGGGGATGCTCCCTTGCTGTCTTGGTCCTCCAAATTTCTTTACGAGTGGCTATGCGACTCAAGTTTAGTCAATGTGATGTAAGACAAAGATACTAGGTAAGGTTTATATAATGCACAAACTCACCGGCATTCATTTGGCCCTTTATCCTTTGCCCTAATCCATGATTCCTATCTGGAATATCAAAAATGGTTTTGATTAATAGAAATAAAGTATTTTATTCTTTCTGATGCAATTATAAAGGGGGGGATTGTTTTCTTAATTTCTCTTTCTAATAGTTCATTGTTAGTGTATAGAAATGCATCCAAATTTTGAATATTGATTTTGTACCCTGAAAATTTACTGAGTTTATTCATTTTAAAAGTTTTTTTGTGAAGTCTTATGAATTTATATATATATAATCATGTTGTCCACAAATAGTGACAGTATTACTTCTTCCTTTACAATTTGGATGTCTTGTATTTCTTTTTCTTTCCTAATTGCACCGGCTAGGACTTCCAATATTATGTTGAATAGAAGTGGAAAGAGTGGGCATCCTTGTCTTGTTCCTAATCTTAGAGGAAAAGCTTTCAGCTTTTCACCATTGAATATGAGGTTACCTGTGGGTTTGTCATATAGGGTCCTTATTATGTTGAAGCATGTTTCCTCTGTACCCCCTTTGTTGAGTTTTTATTGTGAATGAAAGTTGAATTTTGTCAAATGCTTTTTCTGCATTTATTTGAGACAATCGTGATTTTTCTCCTTCATTTCGTTAATGTGGTATATTATGTTGATTAATTTGCAGATGTTGAACCATCCTTACATCCCTAGAATAAATCCCACTTGATCATGATGTATGCTCTTTTTAGTGTATTGTTGAATTGTGTTTGCTAATATTTTGTTGAGGATCTTTGCACCTATGCTTATCTGGGATATTGGCCTGTAATTTGTGTGTGTGTGTTTGGTGTCCTTTACTGGCTTTGGTATCAGGGTAATGCTGGCCTCATAAAATGAGTTTGGAACCATTCCCTCCTCTTCAATTTTTTGCAAGAGTTTTAAGAAGGATAGGGCTTCCCTGGTGGCGCAGTGGTTGAGTCCGCCTGCTTATGCAGGGGACACGGGTTTGTGCCCTGGTCCGGGAAGATCCCACATGCTGGCGAGTGGCTGGGCCCGTGAGCCATGGCCACTGAGCCTGCGCATCCAGAGCCTGTGCTCCACAACAGGAGAGGCCACAACAGTGAGAGGCCCGCCTACCGAAAAAAAAAAAAAGAGTTTTAAGAAGGATAGATATTAAATCTTCTTTGAATGTTTGGTAGAATTCACCAGAGAAGCCATCTGGCCCTAGACTTTTGTTTGTTGGGACGTTTTCAATTACTGATTCAATCTCTTTATTAGTAATTGGTCTATTCAGATTTTCTATTTCCTCATCATTGAATCTCGGCCGATTGTATGCTTCTGGAAATTTATCCACTTCTTCTGGGTTGTCAAATTTCTTGGTGTTTAATTGTTCATAGTTGTCTTTTATGGTTCCTTGTATTTCTGTGATTCCTTGTATTTCTGTAAAGTCTCCTTTTTCGTTTCTGATTTTATTTATTTGAACCCTCTCTCTTTTTCTCTTTGGTGCATCAAAAAAATTTTGTTTATCTTTTCAAAGAACCAGATCTTAGTTTCATTAATCTTTTCTGTTGTCTTTTAGTCTCTGTTTAATTTATTTCTACACTGATCTTTATTATTTCCTCCCTTCTACTAATTTGGGCTTCATTTATTCTTCTTTTTCTAGTCCATTTAAATGTAAAGTTAGATGGTTTATTTGATATTTTCTTGTTTCTTGAGGTAGGCCTGTATCACTATGATTCCCTCTTACAACTGTTTTTGCTCTATCCCATAGATTTTGGTGTGTTGTATTTCTTGTATTTCCATTTGCATGTGTCCCAAGTTATTTTTTGATTTCTCTTTTGATTTCTTCATTGACCCATTGGTTGTTCAGTAGCATGTTGTTTAATCTCCACATATTTGTGGGGTTTTTTTCCTTCTTTTTCTTGTAATTGATTTCTAGTTTTATACTGTTATAATCAGAAAAGATGCTTGAATTGACTTCAGTCTTCTTAAATTCATTGAGACTTGTTTTATGATCTAACATATGATCTATCCTGGAAAATATTCCATGTGCACTTGAGAAGAATGTGTATTCTGCTGCTTTTGGATGGAATGTTCTGTATACATCTGTTAAATTTTTCTGGTCTAATGTGTTATTTAAGACTGATGTTCTGTTAATTTTCTGTCTGGATGATCTATTCATTGATCTTAGTGGGGTACTAAAGTCCCCTGCTATTATTATACTGCTGTCATTTTCTCCCTTTAGGTCTGTTAATATTTGCTTTATATATTGAGGTACTCTTATTTTGGGTGCACAAATATTTACAAATGTTATATCTTCTTGTTGGTTTAACCCCTTTATCATTATGTAATGACCATCTTTGGTTTTCTTTTTTACATTATTCGTTTTAAAGTCTATTTTGTCTGACATAAGTATAGCTACCCCATCTTTCTTTTGGTTTTGTTTGCATAAAACATCTTTTTTCATCCCTTAACATTTAGTCTATGTATGTCCTTACGTCTGAAGTGAGTCTCTTGTAAGAAGCATGTAGATGGGCCTTGTTTTTTAATCCATTCAGCCACTCTGTCTTTTGATTGTAGAATTTATTCCCTTTACATTTAAAGTAATGTTTAATAGATATGTACAAATTTGCTAATTGTTTTTTGGGGCTGTTTTGTAGTTCTTCTCTGCTCCTTTCATCTTCTCTTACTCTCTTCCCTTGTGTTTCTTTTTTTGTTTGTTTGTTGTTGTTGTTCTTGTTTTTTTTGAGGTACGTGGGCCTCTCACTGCTGTGGCCTCTCCCGTTGCGGAGCACAGGCTCCGGACGCGCAGGCTCAGCGGCCATGGCTCACGGGCCCAGCCACTCCGTGGCACACAGGATCCTCCCGGACTGGGGCACGAACCCGTGTCCCCTGCATCAGCAGGCGGACTCTCAACCACTGCGCCACCAGGGAAGCCCCTTCCCTTGTGTTTTGATGACTTTCTTTAGTGTTATGCTTAGATTTTTTTCTCATCTTTTGTGTATCTACTATAGGTTTTTGCTTTGTGGTTACCATGAGGTTCACATATAACAGCTTATATACATAACAGTCTACTCTAAGTTGAAAACAAGTTAAATTAGAATGCATTCTAGAACTGTATACTTTTACTCCCCTGACCACCTTTTATGTTTTTGATTTCACATTTTACATCTTTTTAGTTTATGTATCCCTTAACTAATTATAGTTATAGTTATTTTTACTACTTTTGTCTTTTAACCTTCACACTAGCTTCATAAGTGATTAATCCACTACCTTTACTATATAGTTACTTTTACCAGTGAGATTTTTATTTTCATATGTTTTCTTGTTACTAATTGGTACCACTTCCTTTCAGCTTAAAAAAGTCCCTTTAACTTTTCATGTAAGGCCAGTTTACTGGTTATGAACTCCTTTAGCTTTTTCCTGCCTGGAAAACTTTATCTCTCCTTCAATTCAGGATGATAACCTTGTGGCGTAGAGTATTTTTGGTTGGAAGTTTTTCCTTTCAGCACCTTGGATATATCACACTATTCCCTCTGTTCTGCCAAGTTTCTGCTGAAAATTCTGCTGATGGTCTAATGGGCGTTCCCTTCTATGTAACAAGTTGTTTTTTGTCTCTTGCTGTTTTTAACATTCTTTCTCAATCTTTAAATTGTGACAGTGTATTATGATGTGTCTTGGTGTGGATCTCTTTGGGTTCTTCTTATTTGGAACTTTCTGGGATTCCTGGATCTGGATTCTGTTTCCTTTCCCAGGTTAGGGAAGTTTTCAGCCATTATTTCTTCAAATAAATCTTCTGTCTTTTTTCTCTTCTCCTTCTGGGACCCCTGTAAGGCAAATGCTGTTTCTCTTTATGTTGTCCTAGAAGTCCTGTAAACTATCTTAACTTTTTAAAATTCTTTTTTTCTTTTGCTGCCCTGTTTGTGTGAATTTCCACTGCCCTGTCTTCCAGATTACCAATTCTTTCTTCTGTTTCATCTAGTCTGCTGTTGAACCCCTCTAGTGTATTTTTCAGTTCCATTTTTGTATTCTTCAATTCTGAGACTTCTGTTTGGTACTTTATTATCTTTTCTGTATTTGTTCAAGTTCTCACTGTGTTCATCCAGTCTTCTCCCAAATTCAATGAAAATCTTTATGACTAGTACTTTGAACTGTTTATCAGACAAATTACTTGTCTTCATTTAATTCAGATTTTTTCTGAGGTTTTATTTTGTTCTTTGTTTGGAACATATTCTTGTTTCCTCATTTTGCTTGACTCTCTGTAATTGTGTCTATGTATTAGATGAAACAGCTACCTCTCTCAGTCTCAAAGGAGTGGTCTTATGTAGGAGATGAACCTTGTTGTTCAACCTTGCAGTAACTCTTGCGTGTCTCTCAAACCCCTGTGATTGTCTAAGCAGCCTGATTTATTTTTGGTATGTCACAGATGTTGAGGGTGTACCAAGCCCCATCAGTGTTCCATAGGGAGGGATCTCAGAGAGCACCTAGTTTCAGGTTGATTGGAAAGAATACCCTCAGGTAGCAGCTTTTAAAGTATGCAAATATATACAGCTCTGTGGGACCACAAATGTAAGCCCTGCTGTCTTCCAGATCAGGTGATGTGGAGGTGTCGCCTGGATGACAGTTGCAAAACTCAGGGCTCCAGACGAGTGTATAAACTCCTTTCTGGGAGGCACCAGTGAGCTGTAGTGAGGCCAAGGGAGGAGAATACAATGATGGCATTCCCTGTCCTACATTCCCTGAGAGCACTTCCATAGCTTCTAGATGTGTGGCAAACCTTAAGTTTCCCCCTCAGGTTGAAGCTCAAGAAAATAGGCCTTTTTTCACAGAAAGACTGGGGTTGTGTTTCATTCTGCTGTCTGTTCAATGCCCTGGGTGTGGTAGCCTTTCAAGAACTGACTCTCTGATTGTTTCAGTCCTGTAGGGCCCAGAAACGAAAGCTCCCCTGGCCACCAGAGGCAGGTGATCAGGGTGCATCTCCTGTGTGGACTGTGCACACCTGCTGGCTTTAGCGAGGCAGCAGGAGAACTCAGGGTCATGATGCATCTGCAGATGTTATCTTTAGAGATGGAGCAGAAGAGTACAGTAATGCAACTTCCAGCTTTAGAAGGCAGCAGGAGAACACAGGGCAGGTCGTGAATGCCAGAGATTTAGCAGAGCAGCAGGAAAGTGCTGTGACTGTATGTGCCTGGTGGTACTAGCCAGGTAGAGGGGAGAACAAAAAAATGTCACCCACCAACACCTCCATCCCCAGAGAGAGTCCTAAAAGGCCACTACCCCTCCAGCAGATGCTTGAAGATTAGCAAATGAATTTCCTTCACATATAGACTAGGAGGTTTTCAAACTGCTACTTTTGTGCTGAGTCCCAAGGCGAGTTGTCTGTATGTAAAAGCCCTTTAATAGCGGAATCTCACTTCCCAGCAGCCTTTTGGGTCTCCTGGACATAAGCCCCTTTGTTTTCAAAACCAGACATTATGGGGCCTCATGTCTCCTGTGCAAGTCCCAAGGGTTGGGGTGCTTGATATGGGGCACAAACCATTCACTCCTCAAGGAGAAGCTCTATATTTGTGAGATCCCTCCTAATTGTGGGTTGCTGTGCCAGAGGTGGATTTTTTGGCAAAGAAGCACTAATTCAGTCATGTGGATGTTTTGGTTTTGTTAGAACAAACCTCTAAGTTATCAGACCTTATTTTTTTAAGTAATCCTGATAAATACTGGATTATCATTTTTGTTTATGTTTTTAGATCTAGAAAGATAATATTCGGAAATAAAGAAGTAGGATAAGACTAAGGTGCACTCAATAAAACACAAGCTTCAAAAAGCCTGAATATCATTTTACTGAATAGGCAGCTGTCTGGCTCCACTTCAAGTTTTCTTTTTAGAGTTTCTAAAAAACTCTTATGAGTTATCAAGATAACCATGGAAATATTTTAAATTGCTTTATAAAGCTATGAATGCTCAAAAATAAATTCATTGATAGTTAAATGCATGGCAGAAAAGTCAATTATTTGTGACTGCTAGTAATTCCTTGCTATGTTCAGTAAAGACTTTCTACTACTAAACTGTTCCTCACCCCATTTAAGCCTGTGACTAATTACCTAAAACTCAAAAGAAAAAAACAATTAAAAGATTAAAACTCCATAAAGATTTTTGCTATTTGGATACATAGCTAATATTGGCCAATTTTCCAGCCCAAAGTTGAGTTTTACATTTACATTTACATATGCATGACAGTGGTTTAAAAACATAAAAATGTCAGTGTGAGTTGTATCGGGAAACAAGTGTATTCAGTGTAGAGACTAGGGTTGCATAAGATTATGAGCTCTTTCAGTTATTTACTTTGTGATTCTTTTTGCCTTCTTTTAGTGCTGAATTTTAATTAATAAAGCTGTCAAAGTCTCCAGGTCATTGATAGTATACAAATGAAAGATGATGGAATTTTACAAAACTTCTTTTATCTTTTAATACCTGCCTCATTTGACAGAAAGCTTAGTTAATTAAACAATAAATGAAAGGACCCCTGTGAACTAGTAGGCTGAATCCAAAAGCTGATAAATTGTTATTGGACAATAAACTCAAAACAATAAATTGCCTCTTTATGAACTCTGGTAGCATTAACATTGCAAGGCACATTTGTTGAAAACAGTTTGCCTACTGGTTGCCCAAGAGATAAAAATAAAGCCTTGATTACTCCATTAATCTTGGAGAATGCTCACTCTGGTTGTATTGAATCTTCTGAAATACTTAGTTCTTGGGAAAACTTGTGTTACTACAATTTCCTTTAATTTCCCTGCCAGTGGTCTCAGTTAAATGTCAATTAAACATCTTAAATAACACCTGCATGTTTTAATAAACCTAACTCAACAAGGGGTGCTGTGTGAATAGGAAGCTCTTTGCATTCTTCCCCTGTGAGAGAGTCACTGAACTCAGGAAGGGATTGATGAATGCAAGTGTGAGTTGGATGTTACCTAAAGCATAAAGAATCTTTAGAGTAGCACTAAATTTGTGGTGTAAAGAGCAAGTTAAAACAGTTGTAAAATACTGTGGGAATAGAAAATGAGAAGAAATTGCCCAAAAATTCATATGTCTATTTTGCCGTAAGGTATATATTGACATGGGACTCTAGTAGTCAAAATAAGACAAAATCTGTTTCATAGCCTTGAATTGGAGGAGAGAAGTTTTAGGTATAGCAAAGAATGTCTCTTGGGAAATATTAGGACAGAAATGTATTACAGTGATATGCTGTGTATCTCTTTTTAAATGATTTTTAGAAAAGAGTTGGAAACATATTTTCCTGTCATAAAAAAGTAATTCTTGGTGAGTTTTCTCAGAATCCAATAAGCTTAATTCTGTTGCCAAAAGATGATGTTGTGGTGTTAAGCCATTCCTAGAGGTACAAGGTTCCTGCAGTTGGGAACAAAGAGGGATGCTTCAGTAATCTGAAATCAGAAGAGTGAGCTTATATGCTCTGTTAATTTAGTCAACCAACTATAGCAATTCCATGAAAAAATGCGTCATATTCCATGATTATCCATAGATACATGTGAATATTTATGATTGAACTGTCAAATGAAGGTGGCTCAAGTGATGCTTGATAGATTATTTTAAATCCATTTTACATGTTGATCAAATATGTGGATATGTTTTTCACAAGTGTGGATAATAGGATACGTTACATAGACTTTCTTTGCAGTTTTGATTTAGAAAAATATACCTAGAACTAAATATATGCATTTTTCCATCCTTCATAGATGTGTGCTACCATTTTGTCTTCTGTGTTTCTAAAATATTTTGATAATTTATTTGTATTCATTATAATAATAATCACTAACGTTAATGTTGCCTTTGTGCCAGGCACTATTCTAAATACTTCACATTATCTCATTTTATTCTCTAACAACACTGTGAATTAGGCACTATTTTCATCCTCATAAAATGGAGGTACAGAGAAAGTAACTTACCTGAGGTCACAGGAATGGAAAGGGACATGATAAAACACAAGCAGTCAGAGTCCAGAGCCAGAGCCGTTTCTGCAGATGCTGCTAGAATTAGTTTTAAGGTCCACAAAAATCACAATTAAAATAAAAAACCATTTTCTGAGGAAGTCACACTATAACTCACTTTATCATGTTAAGGGTGTCAGTATATTTTTGCTCTTCTCGTGGAACAGCAAGCCTTCCTGAAAATAAAGGAAATAAAACTCATTCTGTACACCATTCCTAATTCCCTCTTCAATTTCAGTTTCATCAAAGTAAGGATGAGGGAATCACCCTCTGGAACAAGTTTATTTTGTTGCTGTAGGTGAGGTCTCCTTTTGTGGCTGTGAGAGCAAATCTGAGCTCAGACAAAGGATAACTATAGAAAAACTTATTATTCACTCTCCTTACCTCAGTATACAGGTTTATCAGGGTGTGTCCCCCTAACTTCAATATAGCCTATACTTTCTTTTAAAGAAAAAAAAAATTCAGGTGCTCTTTTTTATGGATACCATTGCAGCGTCAACTAACTATAGCACTGAGACACACTCAGTTTTTTCAATTTCCAAATATCTCTTATATAATGAGGTTAAAAAAATCCAGTCATTTTTATTTTAGTTCCATTACTGTCAAAAAATAAAAGTATTCATAAAGAGAGCTGCAGGCTTTGGGCAAACTCCAGGACTCTTTTGCCTTCTGCATTTCCATTTATGTGTTACTGAGAACCTCTGCTGTTAATGAAAACAGTTAAAAGCAAGGAACAGAAAGGTTAGACATTTTCTAAGGCAGACTGTGAGTTGGCAAGAAGGGCATATAAAAGGCAGAGCTGAGTGCTAAGCCATGTGCTATTTTAGGGCAGCACTAGCCATGAAACAATGTGCTGAGCTGTAAAAGATGGCAAGTACATTCTACATTTCCAAGATGCATGCTCAGAAACAATCATTTCTACACTCCCTCCTTATTCAGTAAGAATTAACTGCCTTTGAGCACTCAGTAGTAATATTTTACTTCTGCAGGGTGCTTTTTACTTTTCGGAGAGTTTCCACATGTTATCTCATTTATTACAGAATGCTTAGGCAATAGGTGGGCATGGAGGCCCCAAGGAGCTAAATGTCTTGGCTAAGGATCTGCAGCTTGATGCTAACAGAGACAAGACTGGAAGAGGGAAATGGTATAGGAAAAAGAAAACTAATTATGTAGAGAATAAGAGACATTCTGCAAATGTATATTACAAAATCTGCAGAAATGCCAGGCCATTCATTTCAATGTTAGCAAATTTGTCACATGCTATTTGCTTCCTCAAAGTATGCACAACACTGTAGCTTGAACATACCTTACATTTTTAATTAACTACTGATTTTTAGCAGTAATTTATGGATTATTATATGTCAGGCTTCAAATATATTGAACATATTAGAAATGCCTGTAAATTTTCTTTGAAAAGATTGAGGCAATACATAAATACCAGAAGTTCATATTTTTGTTTCTAATTCATGTAAGTTAATGAACATACTTTCCTTACCTTGCCTTCCCCAAGTTACTGCTTTTGTAGTCAAGAGTTTCACTTGCTGTGCTGTGTACTTTAGGATTCCATTTTCCCCTTTGTCAGTCTTTAGAACAGAGTATTCTACGTATTATCTTAGAAAGAAACAATCATTAAAATAACCTTAAGATCTGGTTTGAAGTGATGCCAGTGAAAGTGCCTAATATTCTTGCCTTTCTCAACTTTAACATTTTCTATCATTTAAGATTCTTGATAATAAAAGGGTAAAATATTCTACCTAATTAATTCCTAAATTACTACTTTACTGAAACTATTTTCTTATAAAAAATTAGCAGATACCAGACTTTGGATATAAGATTGCTTATATTTAAGCTTACATATAATGTAATAGCTAATGTCAATTCTCTAGCCTATATGGAATTGATAGGCCAAAGGAGTCAAAGCAATATAATTTTACAGAAGATAATTGCTATTTATCTAAGAAGAGGGTCAGACTGCTGATCCTGCGAAAAGAAAACCTTGAGTCTCTTTAGGAGTAATAGCACTAAAGAAACAGTTGTTAAATTCTTTCATGAAAAACTTCCTCTTTCCTTGGTATAGATTTTCACTTTCTAAAGATAAATGAATTATGGAGAGGGGATATATATCTGAGTAAAGATAAATGCACAATCTTTACATACACATACATGTATACACATACTCTGTGGGTAAAGATCAATTATATTTCATTACCGTTTTGGTGTTTTCTAAGTATATGTTCTCTTGTAAGTGCATATAACAAAAACTGAGAAGTCGCGAAGAAAAGAGTTGTATTCCTGGTATCGTTTTCAATGTGTTACTGATATGTTTTCTTACTTTAAAGTTATAATTAGCACAAATTTATCATTTAATAATTGGATAAGACACCAGAAATACATCTACGCGTGGAACAACTCCTACGGAGCACCTACTGAACGCTGGCAGAAGACCTCAGACCTCCCAAAAGGCAAGGAACCCCCCACGTACCTGGTTAGGGCAAAAGAAAAAACTAAACAGAGACAAAAGGATAGGGACGGGTCCTGCACCAGCGGGAGAGAGCTGTGAAGGAGGAAAAGTGTCCACACACTAGGAAGCCCCTTCGCGGGTGGAGACTTCGGGAGGCGGAGTGGGGGAGCTTGGGAGCCGCGGAGGAGAGCACAGCAACAGGGGTGCGGAGGGCAAAGCGGACAGATTCCAGCGCAGAGGATCGGGCCGACCGGAACTCACCAGCCGAGAGGCTTTTCTGCTCGCCCGCCGGGGCGGGCGGGACTGGGAGCTGAGGCTCCGGCTTTTGTCGGAGCGCCGGGAGAGGACTGAGGTTGGCGGCGTGAGCACAGCCTGCAGGGCGTTGGTGCGCCGCGGCTGGCCGGGAGAGAGTCCGGGGGGGCGGGTCTGGACCTGCCGAAGAGGCAAGAGACTTTTGCGTCCCTCTTTGTTTCCTGGTGCACGGGGAGAGGGGATTGAGAACGCTGCTTGGGAGAGCTCCAGGGACGGGCGCGAGCCGCGGCTGGAGGTGCGGAGCCCAGAGACAGACGTGGGATGCTAGGGCCGCTGCTGCCGCCACCGGGAGGCCTGTGTGCGAACGCAGGTCACTGGCCACACGCCCTTCCGGGGAGCCTGTGCGGCCCGCCACTGCCAGGGTCCCGGGATCCAGGGACGGCTCGCCCGGGAGATCGCGCGGCGCGCCTCAGGCTGCAACGTCACGCCGGCCTCTGCCGCTGCAGGCCCGCCCCACACTCCGTGACCCTCCCTACCCCCCGGCCTGAGTGAGCCAGAGCCTCCGAATCAGCGGCTCCTTTAACCCCGTCCTGTCTGAGCAAAGAACAGACGCCCTCCGGCGACCTACACGCACAGGCGGGGCCAAATCCAAAGCTGAGCCCCTGGGAGCTGTGAGAACAAAGAAGAGAAAGGGAAATCTCTCCCAGCAGCCTCAGAAGCAGCGGATTAAAGCCCCACAATCAACTTGATATACCCTGCATCTGTGGAATACCTGAATAGTCAACGAATCATCCCAAATTAAGGAGCCCTGTGGATGAAAGGCTCTTGGTGCTGCAGCCAGGAGTCAGTGCTGTGCCTCTGAGGTGGGAGAGCCAACTTCAGGACACTGGTCCACAAGAGGCCTCCCAGCTGCACATAATATCAAACAGCAAAAATCTCCGAGAGATCTCCATCTCAACGCCAGCACCCAGCTTCACTCAACGACCAGCAAGCTACAGTGCTGGACATCCTATGCCAAACAACTAGCAAGACAGGAACACAACCCCACCCATTAGCAGAGAGGCTGCCCAAAATCATAATAAGTCCACAGACACCCCAAAACACACCACCAGACGTGGACCTGCCCACCAGAAAGACAAGATCCAGCCTCATCCACCAGAACACAGGCACTAGTACCCTCCACCAGGAAGCCGACACAACCCACTGAACCAACCTTAGCCACTGGGGACAGACACAAAAAACAACAGGAACTACGAACCTTCAGCCTGCAAAAAAGGAGACCACAAACACAGTAAGATAAGCAAAATGAAAAGACAGAAAAACACACAGCAGATGAAGGAGCAAGATAAAAACCCACCAGACCTAACAAATGAAGAGGAAATAGGCAGTCTACCGGAAAAAGAATTCAGAATAATGATAGTAAGGTTGATCCGAAATCTTGGAGATGGAATGGACAAAATGCAAGAATCAGTTAACAAGGACCTAGAAGAACTAAAGATGAAACAAGCAACGATGAACAACACAATAAATGAAATTAAAAGTACTCTAGATGGGATCAATAGCAGAATAACTGAAGCAGAAGAACGGATAAGTGACCTGGAAGATAAAATAGTGGAAATAACTACTGCAGAGCAGAATAAAGAAAAAAGAATGAAAAGAACTGAGGACAGTCTCAGAGACCTCTGGGACAACATTAAACGCACCAACATTCGAATTATAGGGGTTCCAGAAGAAGAAGAGAAAAAGAAAGGGACTGAGAAAATATTTGAAGAGATTATAGTTGAAAACTTCCCTAATATGGGAAAGGAAATAGTTAATCAAGTCCAGGAAGCACAGAGAGTCCCATACAGGATAAATCCAAGGAGAAATACGCCAAGACACATATTAATCAAACTGTCAAAAATTAAATACAAAGAAAACATATTAAAAGCAGCAAGGGAAAAACAACAAATAACACACAAGGGAATCCCCATAAGGTTAACAGCTGATCTTTCAGCAGAAACTCTGCAAGCCAGAAGGGAGTGGCAGGACATATTCAAAGTGTTGAAGGAGAAAAACCTGCAACCAAGAATACTCTACCCAGCAAGGATCTCATTCAGATTTGATGGAGAAATTAAAACCTTTACAGACAAGCAAAAGCTGAGAGAGTTCAGCACCACCAAACCAGCTCTACAACAACTGCTAAAGGAACTTCTCTAGGCAAGAAACACAAAAGAAGGAAAAGACCTACAATAACAAACCCCAAACAATTAAGAAAATGGGAATGGGAACACACATATCGAAAATTACCTTAAATGTAAATGGACTAAATGCTCCCACCAAAAGACACAGATTGGCTGAATGGATACAAAAACAAGACCCATATATTTGCTGTCTACAAGAGACCCACTTCAGACCTAGAGACACATACAGACTGAAAGTAAGGGGATGGAAAAAGGTATTTCATGCAAATGGAAACCAAAAGAAAGCTGGAGTAGCAATTCTCATATAAGTTATATATATATATATATATATATATATATATATGTAGTTTGCTTGAGTGCAGTGTTTTTTGTTTTCTGTACTGAATTCATTAGCATGGGTCAGTATAAAATTTAGCATAGGTCAATATGTAATTTGTAAACTAATAAGGTCTTAAAAGTGAGGAATTAAGTCTTTTAAATTTAATTATTTATTGTAAAGAGCAGAATAGCATACATAAACAGGTGCCTAAGGAAAACTTGTATTCTAATATGGAACTCTCATGAACACCTTTTTTTTTTTTCTTCTAACGGTATGATAGTAGGCCATTTGATTATTTTTATGGCTTTAACTTTACAACAATGAAATATTCGTAAATTTTAAAAAGTATTTTTCTTTATTTGATGCGGGTGGGATACTGGAGAAATGAAAGGTCAAACATCTATTGAGGAATCCATACTTGTCTATATATTGTGTACTTTTATTTCAAGAACTGATTTAAAATTCCTAAAAAGATGCTATAATAAGTTATTATGCCATTTTACAGACTGAATTAAGTGAATTTCAGGGAGGTATGAAACTTGCCTAAGGCTATCCAGCTACCAAGCGGTAGAAGTGAGAATTAAATCCAGGTATACCTATAAAAAAAAATTAAAAAAAAATAAAAAAAAAGAAGGCGAGGGCAGCACCAGGGTATGGGGTTGTTAGTTTTATAGGGGTAAGTAATTTCATACGCTGATGAGTGGGAGGAGTATTCCAACTATTTTGGGGAAGGGGTGGGGATTTCTAGGAATTGAGCCACCGCCCACTTTTTGACCTTTATGGTCATCCTTGGAACTGTCCTGGCACCTGTGGGTGTGTCGCTTAGCTTGCTTATGTGTTACAATGAGTGTATACTGAGGCTCAAGGTCTAGTGGAAGTAGACTCGTCCGCCATCTTGGACCTATTTTGTTCTAATCAGTTTATGTTGTGTCCTTGGGCTATGTAATTCTTTTAAAGGTTGTGCCCTGCCCCCTTTCCTCCTGTTTCATATTGAATATATAATATTTACCAGAGTATGTTTTAATAATTAATACATGATATATTGTATAATTAATTTATATATCATATATATAATGATATCTATAGGTATTTGTTCTAATA
Organism: Orcinus orca; assembly: GCF_937001465.1. Lineage (NCBI taxonomy): Eukaryota > Metazoa > Chordata > Mammalia > Artiodactyla > Delphinidae > Orcinus > Orcinus orca. The sequence goes on from NC_064567.1 coordinate 81,971,450, forward strand.
AGTCATTAAAAATAAATGAATATTCTTTTTCTTTCATAAAAAAAAAAATTGGATAATTAGCTTGGCAAACACTTTAGTACTCTAAATGTTACTGTAACACTTAGTTATACAGTAATAGCTAGTGCACGTGAGCTGAGGACCAGGGCAAGAAACTCTGGTGGCTTCTGTATTTGAGCTTTGCCTCCCTCCCATTATTTATGGCTAGTAATAGTGAGAACAAAATGACTTGCTGCCAGAAGGAGGTAATCCATCCTTAGCACAGAAAACAGGAACTTAAAGGGAGCGAATGGAAAAAAATAATATGTAAAGGCACTGTAAAATAAATACCTAAATTTGTTTACAACATTTGCTTCTTTTACAGCCGTAAAGTCTTCCAACCCAAGTGGCTAGTGTGACTATAGTTAGCATCAATTACCAAAGACTTAGCAGTGTGCTAATTATAGCATATGAAACATAATCTTTCATTATGAGCTTCTCCTTTCTAAAAATCTTTGCAAAATTTAGATTAGAAAATCCCTTTTTTCTTTTGTAAATCGACATAACTTTATACAAACTGTGTGAAGTGCACCAAGCTGGGACTTCATTCATTGTTGAAATTTTATGATGAATACAAGGGTCTGAAGCTTTTAAGACAGCACTAACAAAATTAGAAACTGAGAGTAAGGGGAGTAGAACATCCTAGTATTCCTTTCCTTGCTTATTTGGGTCAGGTAGAAGTGGTGTATGTGGCCACAGTTTCTTTTAAATGGTAGAGACTATTACAGTTCCACAGAACTGTAATTCTTAACACAGGGACTTCTTTTTTAATGAAGAAGTGAGTAGTAGTAAAGTGATTATAAAATTGGCTTGTATAAAAAAGATTTTCATTGAATTTCATTATGGAATTAGAGTTACGTCTATATGTATGCAAATCATTCAATAGACTGGATTGAAAATATTTTAATAAAGAAACTTAAGATGATGACCAGGCATGCAAAAGTTCTGATAATATGATGTGGTGAATATTTTGAAGCTCTTTTTGAAACTTTTCCATCCTCTTAAATATATGCTATTTGTCATAATTCAAGCAAAAACAAAACCTCATGACTTAAATTATCTCTTGATTTGAAAGATTCTTTGGATAATTGTCAGTTGCCAGTAAGAACCTTAAGTGTTCTCTAAACATCATCCACCTAGTTCTGTATTCACACCTAAATGTTATTATGTAATAAAGATGCAGACAATGGGAAGAGATTGGAATCTCATTGCTATTATCTACAAATCTAGGTTTAAATAGAACCATTCCTTTCAGAAGCAGTCTTTCTGGCATCAAAAGTTTCCAACTTTTATTGGTCTATCCAGCCAGATTGTCGCTCCATAAATTCAAACTCATGGATTTTTTTTTCTTTTCCCTGAACAGTAATACTCAGAACATTTCAGGAGACCAGAACATTAAGCTGGAATAAAACAATGAGTGTATTATCATCACCAAAAGAGCATTTTGAATTTTATTAGTAGAAACCAATTAAGATGTTATTTTCAAGCAAAGGGCTTGGCAAGACTTCAGAAAGTTACAATACTTTCCAGAGTCGGGTAGGGGTTTAGCTGGCATAGAGGGCAGATCTTTAGCTTAGAGTCTTGACAGCTTTAATGCACATGCAACTGGGATTTTTTTATTTAAGCTGATTCTCTTAAGAGCCATGCTTCCTGCCACTGTTCAACATAATTGCATCAATTCCACTTTCCATTAGAACTCAAAACCTGCTGATATGACTGGAGTTTTAAAACCTTTGTGTGAAAATCTAATTATGCATATTTTTTCCAGGGAGATCTGATAATGCTTATGTTCTACAAAGTTATGTTTTTTATTCTGATATCTAGCATAGATTTTTATGCTAGTCATATACTTTGGTTATTCATTTAATTGTATTGACTCCAGTGGCGTAAGCAATTTTCTATTACAGGAGGAAAAGAATATTCAATAGGCTCTATTTTGTTGAAGGACAAAGGAGCACATACCTATTTGCTATAGAATAATAAAATATTCTGATTTCAGGTGAAAGGAAATGATTATCTTTTTATTATGTGTATAATATCTATGTCCCTTTTATAATGTGCTTATTTTCAACAGTTTGTCTTTATAGATATTTTATAATGATCTGCATTGATTTACTTCATCTCATATATTTCTACTTTTTTGATATGTATTTGACACTTTTCTATACTTATAGTTATGTATAGACATTTCAGATATTACATCAGGAATTTAAAGTGTAAAATATATTTATCTAGCAGTTTATCACCTTGCATTTGTTTTCCTCACATTCTTTCTTTGGTTTTTCTTCTTTTTTAATTGAATTAAGAAAAAGATTATTAAGCTTAGCCTGGACTCATTCATAAAATGGTGAAAGCCTCAGAGCCTAGGTGCTGATGGAACATGTAGCAGGAATTGAGTTAAAGATGGCCTAGAGTTAAGATGCATCATTTATATATGCTTTGGAAATGAAATTTAGTGCCATAGACACTTAGATGAAATTACCTTTAAAGCAATAACCATCTTTGGTCTCCAAATTTTACAATAAATATTTGATACTAAGGCAAAATTTTAAAACCTTTTCTAAAATTGCTTCTGGGTTAAAAATAGAATTTTAATAACCAAAGATAAATTTGCTGAGGCCCATTAATAATAAAGCATAGATATTTTTCAAGGTATGTAAGTATCTGTATTAAGTTCCAATAGCACACATTACGTTCACCTTAAAGTGGAAGCTGGAAAATGTGGTTAGACTTGATTGTTGGCAAATTATGGGTCAATATAAGAAAAAGCTTTCAGGCTTTTATAAAAAAATGTTGTATCCATCTGTCTCTTATCCCTTTACTCCCCACTCATCCACCCTACTTTGGAGAGATTCCATTAAATACATTGTTCCATTTTTTAAAAAGACCCAAAGAACTGCACTGAATTCCACGAATATTTTAGAGAACCTACCTTGTACAATGTGGTTGCTACATCTATAGGTACAAAGAGAAGTATGGCATGGATCCTGTCCTCAGTAACCACCCGTTCTAATCAGCAGGGTAAGCCAACTACATAAATACTACACCAGGCACAGCTTAATGTGTGCCGTAAGAGTGACACAAACAACTTATAGAAGAAGCCAGTTTTGAAATAAAAACATTATCTTAAGTTGGTTTTGAAAATTGGCTTTAAACCCTTTGTGGGCATTAATCATTCTGCAAGCAGGGATTACAGTTTTATCATGGTTATAAACTGGATTGAGAGGGGAGTTCAACTGGAATGCCAAGGAAGAGGTTATTACACTTAACCAAGGTTCTCCAAGCCTCTGGGGCAAAGCTCTTTTGCTAGGATTTGTTTTGTCTTGTTATTCACCTCTAAATCTCCAGCAGTCCTGTATAATGTAGAATCATTATGAGTGATATACTGACAAACAGTTTGGCACCAGTTTGCCAAACTGTCTCTGAATGCCCAGAGCATTTAAAATCCTAAACTGTCCATAGTGGTGGTAGGAGCAGGGGACTGTTTTTAGAGTCTTCTCCATTTCTCAGTTTCCAAGTCTCTCTTGTTCTCTTATTTGATTTCTCTCTCTCTGTCTCTCTGTCTCTCTCTCTCTGTCTCTGTCTCTGTCTCTGTGTCTCTCTCTCTGTCTCTCTCTCTCTCTCTCTCATACACACACACACACACACACATACACACACACACACAAATACACAATGTTGGCCATATGTGAGGGATAGAAGAAAGACATGAAGCAGCCTGTCTTAAACATCAGAAGTCCAAAATAACTAGGTCTTCAGAAATATCTTCTTTTATACATGAAAATGAATTCCATACCAGAGGTCAGAAGCTCCTTTCTCTGGGCTTTCATTCCCATCAGCAGTTTTCCATCTTATCATAAGACTACAAGACAGAAGAAATTAGACCAGGGAAAAATCTATAACTCTAAATGTTTGGAACGACTGATCATGTTAAACCCAAGACCTTATAACACTGATTCTCCATGTTGGCTACACATTAGAGTCACCTGGGAGCTTTAAAATTCTGCTGCCAAGGCCACACCCAGACCAATTAAGTTAGTATCTCTAGGGATGAGGTATAGCCACTATTGTTTTTAAACTTCTCCAGGTGATTTCAATCTGCAGTCATATTTAGAGACCACTGCCTCCAAATCCCTAAAGTTCAGTTTCTGTTAGGGAACATGAAATCTCCAAGGTTCTTTTAACAATGAAATATAATTCTATTCAGTCTATTGCTCTAATGGTTTCCAAGATAGAGTCTTTGCTAAACATTGAAATATAGCCACTTTACTCAACAGTGGAGATTTTCAATGCCAGAAAAATCATCATTAGTGTAACCATAATGCACCTTGAGTGTTCACTACCCATTGAGTGAACAAATACCCTTCACTTATTTCTTTGTGAAATATGAAAGTCATGTCAAAGTTATGACCTAGAAAATTATGTTCTATTTTCTATTTCCTTTATATTTTGAAATGTAGTGTCATCTCAGTGAGATTCTTGACAACCTAAGCTAGTCTTGATTTAGGTTATGTAGTCAGGTCTAACAGAGCCTGGTGCTAAGAAAATTCGGTAAAGATCTGTGCAGTATGTACTCGCTCACAGACAAGTTCATTTGTATGTGTTTGTGTCTAAATGTGGGATAGCAGACTCTCTAAGACAAAGAGGCAGTCTATAGTGGTAGTGATAGGGAGACTGGGAGTGGAAGATAGGGAAGGTTTCTTCTCACTCAGAAAAAAATATTTCACCTATGGCAATGGGAACAGATACTGATCCGTTTTTGTATACCATTCTTTTTCCAGTCTCTTTAATGATGTATGATACATAGTAGATGCTTAATAAATTTTTGAAAGTAAAAGAATGAATGAATTATGTCTGCATTAGCAGTTTTAGAGAACTGGAAGAGAGCAGAAGTAGGTCCAAAAACACAAAAATAGAGAATCAAACCCTGTCCAGCTCTGTGTTCCAGGATCATAAGTTGCCAATAATTCAGAGAGGCCTTTCTTAATATGCTTTTAACCTTCCTCTTGGAAAATTGTCTTGGTTTAGATCTCTGTCCTTTGTACTGTGATCCTACTATTGCCATGAAGGCAGGAAAGCCATGGAAACCTTTCATTAGTTTATGATAAATATCTGCATACTCACAGTTGACGACTTTCTGGAGAAAAAAAAACTATGTGTAGGGGTTACTAGGTAGAAATAAACTAAGCAATATTATGGGCAGGTCAATAGTAAACAGAACACAAATTGAGAACTTTGGGCCTTTGAAAATGTCAGTATTCACTGTGAAGGACATGTCACGTTTACCTGTTCTTATTAAAACGACATGAATTAAAAAGTTTTCTTGGCTATTGTCAGGAGCTTTATAGTATATGTTTGTTTACCAAAATGATGTCTTTCATTAAAGGAGAAATAGGGAAAAAACTCTCTTTTTGTGGAAGATATAAATTTAACACCTTGAAATGCCCAATATACCTCAAATGGGCAAGTTCAGAAAAATGTTTTGCTTGTTGGATGAAGTTTAGGAAAGAAAACAAATAGGCAGCTATCTTATTAAATGATACAGCAAATGATATTCTAGGACAGTGTGGGTTTTTAGGATTCTAGTCACATCAAGCTAAGATATCATTCTTTCCATGCTTCCACCTATAACTTTATTGATTGATCTTTAATGGAAAGATATGTATCTTGCCTTTGAAAGAATTAGATTTAGCGTGCTCCTATTATTTAGGACTTGGTCTGGCAAAGTAAATGAGGAACTCACAAGTAAGAGGTAAATGCTTAAAATATTTCCAGGAGTAAAATACCAATATCTGGCTTAGTAGACTGTAAGAATACAACTCCATGTGTGTCAAAATGCAAGTTACACAACTGTACTTCTCTGAAGGGTATAAAAAAAAATCGCTTTGCTGAGTGGAAATTACTTCTGTAAAATACTAAAATAACTGCATTAGTAAATTGTGGAGTCATGTAGTCAAAGGTAGTTTTTATTTTTCCTGGAGTATTTCACTTACCATTTATTTGTTTTGGAATATTGTTGTTAAAACCCAAATTATCATTTAATTCTAACTTGACAATCGGAAAATTTGCTTGACTATCTTGTAACATTGAGGTTCTTAATTCATTTCTGGAGTTCATCCACCAAAATGAAGTGTGGTAATTCTACCACCTTCTTCAGCAAACAAAACTATGACTCATTTCCCCCACCCAGTTACTCCAGAACTGTTCAGTGCAATGTTACAAAATGAGTTGTGATAGTACAATATTTCCCAATTTATTTTTGAGCCACTCAAGCAATGTATCCAACATCTTCTGTTCTAGGGAACAGACACTAAAACACATATTACACATTTTCCATACTTCATTCTTGTCTCTGTGTTATCTCAGTAATAAAGAGGGGAAAGGTGATGGAGAATTTACAGTATAGTGCAATAAACTAGTCATGAAAGAACTATATTTTATAAATTCATTTGTTATATAGAGGGACTTTACTTATATTTAATGAGCAATTTATAGGACAGTAGCGAATGGGCCCTCCTGTTATCTTTGCCTTGTTTAAACCAAAATGGAAATTATTTTGTTTTGCACCACCTCTACTAGCTAAGGCAAATGCTCAAGCCTAGGTCAGGCCCAGAAGCAAATTGCCTGGGTTTGAAACATTGCTCTAATGCTTATGAGACATGCAACTCATGGCAGTTCCATCAACTTCTTTAAACTTTGTTTACTAGGCTATAAAATAAGGATAAATTAGTTCCCACCTGATAATGTCATTGTGAATATTAAACAAGGTAACATATATAAAACACTTAGCAAGACATGACAACAGTTAAAAGTATACTAAATGCTAAATATTATTATAATTATTTTGTATAAAGTGAGAGAATTAAAAGATGACTAGGATATATTCCATCACCTTAAGAAATGTATTGTCTAGTTATATTAAGAAACATTATTCTAGATGTGGAAAACTTGTGGGACACTGGCCTGGAAAATGATATTCTTGGCTCACATAATATTTAACAATGAGTAAGATGCTAACATTTAGGAATCAGGAGATTTTAGTTTATAATGTATATTTCTCTTTTTTCTTGAAAAGTCAGAGGATCTAGGAAGCACTGATAGGGGCTGAGTAGGACTGTCCCTTCTAGTCTGGTTTCCTTTATTCACTCATGTCGCCTGTCTGAACCTCACCAACATGGACTTTCTACTCTTGGGTCTAGAGTGGGACACGATAATGGATAAAAAATAATTTCTAGATAAAACAATAGATCTTGTAAGGATCCTGTCTCCTTGGTGGCATTGGGGCATAAAGGATAGAATTCTTTCTTTCAAGGAACATACAGTTAGAGAAAAAAGGAAATAAAATCATAAAACAAGGGCTTCCCTGGTGGCGCAGTGGTTGAGAGTCCACCTGCCGATGCAGGGGACATGGGTTCGTGCCCCGGTCCGGGAAGATCCCACATGCCGCGGAGCGGCTGGGCCCGTGAGCCATGGCCGCTGAGCCTGCGGGTCCGGAGCCTGTGCTCCGCAACAGGAGAGGCCACAACAGTGAGGCCCGTGTATCGCAAAAAAAAAAAACATAAAATAAGACATATCATATCTTCCTAAAAATACGTATATCATTTTCATGATACCCACACTGAAAATAATACAGTACATTAACTTTTGTCTCTGCTTATGAAAATATTAGTTTGTTATGAAAAAAAGAAGTTGAGAATATAGGGCATGTAAGAATCCTTAAATATAGAAACCCACTAATCTCATGGTTTCTTTCAAAGGGAATCAACAGCATTTCTTTTTCATAAATATATTCATAAATATATATGCATATGTACATGTGTTGAGGTTTGCATGAAGGCATAAATCACCTATAAAATAGTCTAGGCTATGTTGACAGACTTTGGGAAAGAATTTATCAAGCCACTCTCTGATCAGCAGTTCTAGTTTTTTGATCTCAGAGAAGTTATGGGTAGGCTGTGGTTAGTGATGTGAAAATATGGACTATTATTCTCTTATTTGTCAAGTTATTGACAAAACTTTTTACTTAGTCATTTCAATGAAAATCTAGTGTCAGCTATCCTAGCTTCATGCAGATTTATTTAAGGAAAGAAATACCCTACATAAGTTTCCTGATACTCAATACCAAGTTATTACAGAAGTCTGATTCCCAAGTCCTGTGAGCTGCAAGATTGGTGTGATTTGGTTCTACCCATATTTTGCTAAATATTGACAGACAGAAAACACTGCCTAGAGCATATGTATCCTAATGAGTACAATAATTCTTGTTTTATTATTATTATGACACATCTTTATCTTTGCTTCTATTCTTATACATGGAGCTCAATGTTACTCATCTTTAATAAGAATTATTTCACATTTAGTATTTGGGTTTATATATTTTTCATTTTTTAATCTGGGAAATTATATAGAAAAAGTACATCTTCTGGAAATGGTCAACATAAACTGCATCTAAATACTCTCTTGTTATTCTTTATGGCAGTTGGCAGGAGTTTTAGCAAGTCATGTTAAGTTGTAACTACAAACAAAAAAAAATACAATTTCCAAGTTCATGAAGAATTTAGAAAGTTTCATTATGTATTCATTCCAACATAATTTCTGCACTATCTGACTATACTGTCAATGAATAAAGGTACTGCATAACAAACTAAAAAAAGTCTTAATTTAAAAGTTTATAGTTAAAATAGCACAGTAGCTTTAATCTTTAAACTGTAAATGCAACAACCTTCTTAGCTTGAATTTTCATTCAACTCTTTGTTTTCCTCAGTAGCAAATCTTGCAATCGATTAATAGCTTCACACTGTTTTTCGGTATTTTTCTTCAGCTAGTTATCTTTCTGCTCTTTGATTTTCCTGATTTTCATTTCTCCGTCTTCTTCACCGCCGAGCACTCTTTTCTATCTGTGTGTTCTGCCATCCACACCTCCTCTCATTTTTCCTTCAGTTTTCTTCTCTGGTGTTCATGAAGGGAGGCCAGAATTGACCTAGGCATGTAAGCAAGTCTGAAGGCTGTGGTTTAAAGCTTACCTAAGCAATCATTTTACCACTAAACATCTTCTATAGTCTCCAATCCCCAAAAGGAGACATTACTTCCCTCTGGATATCTGCTTATTCCTCAAGGAACTAAAAAAAAGAATGTTGATTTTTAATGGATTGTTTTGTTGTTTTATGTTTTGGTGGAAATTCCTAAATTTAATATCTCCATTCAATGCCCTACAACCCCATACACTGCTGCACAACCCAGGAAACAAAAATGAATAATTTTATCTAGCCCTAGTTTATTTCAGATCTTTATTTTTCTAATCACTACTAAAAGGGAAGTTAGAGGGAGAAGAAGAGAATAGAATTACTAACTTTCAGAGAATGTAGGCCGGTGGATTAGTTGGGCCATGCAAGCTGCTGGATGGTTGCATAGCCCCATGCTGCCCTAAGGGGTCTGTGTGACTCTGTGCCTCTCTCAGCCTTATCTGCCTCCAAAGGTGGTACTCACCAAGCCTTGCCACCCTGCCACACACAGTCTTATCAGATCTCTTTTACTGAGAGGTTAATTCAGGAAGAAGATGAATACAAAATAAAAGTTGGCACAAAAGGAAAAGAAGCCAAGATGTAGGCTAGCTGTGTGATGGCAAGTCTTGCAGGATGGCAAGACTAGAGTATACAACACGGAAGTGATGGCCACTTCTAAAGGAACAACCACTAGGGTTGATTGAGGGTCATAAGAGATCCATTCAACTATTAGAGCTACTAGTGTACTCCAGTTGAGGTCCAGTTCACTGTTGGGCTGGTCCAGGTGGCTGCTAAGATAACTTTGCTGCTTTCCCTTTCTATTTTTTTTTTTTTCTACATAGATCCTTTTACAGAAGGTAAACTCAGATATACCCGTTCTTGACAGTAGGTATGATTGAAGCCTAGTTAAATGACAGCATCTGGAGGTAGTGAAATGAAGAACTCCCATAGTTGGAGTAACTAAAGGGCAACGACAAGAATTTTTACTGTTACCTTGATTTAATGAAAATGATGATACCTATAGGTACCCAGAATAATCACGTTAAGATCCTGATTTTATTGAAGTTGGGAGCATTTTCAAGTTCTCTGCAACTGCATTGTTATTATAAATTAATAAATGAATCCAGTGTTTGTAGTTGTAGGGCTATTTTAAACACAAAAATCTACTATTTAAGCGAATTAAAAATTAAAGCAATTTAAATATCATATTTTGGGAATTCCCTGGCGGTCTAGTGGTTAGGACTCCACGCTCTCACTGCAGAGGGCCCGGGTTCAATCCCTGGTCGGGGAACTAAAATCCCATAAGCCATGTGGCACGGCCAAAAAAAAAAAGCTGTAATAAAAATCATATTGTAAAGTGAATTATAGTATTGTGATTACGCTAAAAATAGTGTGGGAATATTGAGTAGAATCAACATGGAAAATCTAAACACAAATCTTACATTCATAATACTGTATTCTCTGTATTTTCTCTTTTTATTTCATAACATTTTAGAAAATATTATGAAAAGCATTAATTAAGAAGTGCCTACAAACTTTATTTATATACCAACATCATAGGCCTAAAGATCAGTCAATGTAAGGGTGAATTGTGTAAGAAAATTTTTAAAATGAGAGCAATTGAAATAATTGATTTTTGTAGGATAAACTTTGCCTTAGATAGCCTAAATTAAATCATCCCTTCATTTTTCCAGATCACAGAGATATTTTAGAAAATGAGGTAACTGTTTGGATGTTTAACAGGAGATTTTTGTAGGCATTCTCCTCTGTGTTTTTTAGTGTCCCTCATTTTTCTAGACTTAGATAATTAATAGATTGCATGTATTACTGAAACCCTTTCATGTTTAAACTTAATCTCTGCAATTTTCTAACCATTCTGTGCTAATGTGTAGTTTGATGTGCATATTAGGAATTTGGATTTGTTTTATTTATCAGTGATTAGAATTTCTGCAGATTTGTATTTAACACCTTTATGAAAGTTTACCACTTTGTTGAGCATGGTCAAGAAATACTTTTTTTAAATTAAAAGATTGCTGTGTCTGAACATTGGACGTAGGGAACACTGCCCTGCATTGTCAGTTTACATAGGGAAAACTAATGAGGCCATAAAGAAATACTATCTGTTTTATTAGAATTTTTTTACTAGTGAAACAGCTGGAAAAACAGAGTTAGTCTGCTGGCTTCCATTTTCCATTGCTTTCTGCCCTTTAAATTCAGATTTCCTCTTGTTCGTGACCACATGCTCACTATACACAGACTCCTTGGTTTGTTACTTTAAGCCACATGGAGATTAAGCACCATTAGTAAAGACTAGTTTAAGAAAGGTTTTAACTAAAATAAATGGCACTTTCAAAGAGAATGAGGATTTATGGAGTGTGTGTGTGTGTGTGTGTGTGTGTGTGTGTGTGTGTGTGTTTGGATAAATCAGTAAGGAAGAAATAAGATCATAGTGCTTGGGTTGGGTGCCATTAGTCATGGAGACATATCTTATGTTACAGACTTATTTCTAACAGTTTAATCGTAGTAAAAATGCTAAGTGGCATCGTAGTGGCCAGAAAGAATATGCATCACTTTACTATATTTAGAATCAGAATTCTGTTGCTGAAAGAAGAATTAGATATCACTTAATCTGGCCCTTTTATATTACAGCTGAGGCCCAAAGAGATTAAATTTCTTGGCCACTAGGCAGAATAACTAGAACTTGGGTATACTTGTTACTTGTACATAGCATTCCCACATCATCATAACTGTCTTCTCTACTTATCTGCTAAAGGGATATATGGAGAAACTGGAAATGCAGTGTGAAGGATGATAAGGGAGAGGATAGAGTGGAGCCAATCAGGCTTTAATACATAACTGTGAAAGGTAAACTGACACCAATAAATTGGGAGAGTTTTTGGACTACAAACAAATGAAAATTATTTGATTTTTTGAAAAACACCTATTTGCAGTTAGATCTGAAAAAAGAAGAAATGAAAGCATTTATAGTTATCTGCCTTCAAAAACCCATTAAGTGCTAATTAGCCAGTATCAGAGAAGGTCCAAATCTGTCTACTTTGGAAACATGCTCTTTAGGGAAATATATGAATTTTGTTTAAAAAAATAGCATCTGTTGGTAGAAACATGTATCCATGACCTCTACATTTCTGAAAAATTCCCATAATCATTGTGGGAAAAAGAATCTGAAAAAACAAATCATGTAAGTTTAATTCTAACAAACATCCTACTGCAATGATAAAGTGAAATAACTGAATAACACATGAAATACAGTTTATATTCCACTTTATCAAGGAGGCACAAGGAGTTTAACTTACATATATCCAAATCAAATTCAATGCGTTTTTTTAATATTCTTTACCAATAGAGGCCACCACATTAAATAAGAAAAAAATAGTATATTCTAATACACTCTCTTATTCAACTGCCATAATTAAAATTGTAATTCACAATATTCAGAAACTAGTCTGAAGTATTTGTACTGTCTACCAAAGGAAGAATTATCTCGTTGTTGTACTATAAATTGGGTATTTATTTCATAACAATGGCAAAAGTGGGTTATCTTTGGGAGGTAGGATTAGTTTTCTCAGCATTCATGTGTGACAAAGGTTAAAACTCGAGTCATAGCAATAATATTCAAAGTAGAGAAATGTCTTCAGTTACCTTTCAGTCATGGTACAGCATTAAATTTCTTGTAACTTTTAAGGGTTTGTTTACGTTTTAAAAGTGCTTGGCTGTTTCATAATGGCTAAGGGGCAACTTAAGTTAATTTTTTGATACGGTGGTCTTTGTTTAGTTTTCAGGAATTATTTGATATACTTTGGAAATATCCTTGATATAATTCCCTGAATTATTCATGTAATCTCAGAGCTAGAGTCTACATCACTACAGGATGACAGCTAACACAGTTCACAATGGTACACATAAATCTGACACCTCCCTCAGCCTTTCAGGATATTTTCTAATTTAAAATATTCTGATTGAGAACCTACCACATTTAAGGCATTATCTCCTCTATTGAGTGGAATATCAGTAAATGATAGACTTCTTGCTTTCCAGGAATTTACAATCCCATTAAGGAGATGAAGAGAATAATAACTATACAATAGATGACACTGTTAATGATTAGTGTTGAAGGCTAAAGAGATAAGGAAAAAATGAAAGAGGAGTGGTACAATCTGAGCTTTACCTGAAGAAAGAATACAGTTTAAAAATATACAAGCAAGAGGGCTTCCCTGGTGGCGCAGTGGTTGAGAATCTGCCTGCCAATGCAGGGGACACGGGTTCGAGCCCTGGTCTGGGAGGATCCCACATGCCGCGGAGCAACTGGGCCCGTGAGCCACAACTACTGAGCCTGCGCGTGTGGAGCCTGTGCTCCGCAACGGGAGAGGCCACGGCAGTGCGAGGCCCGTGCACCGCGATGAAGAGTGGCCCCCACTTGCCACAACTAGAGAAAACCCTCGCACAGAAACGAAGACCCAACACAGCAAAAATAAATTAATTAATTAATAAACTCCTACCTCCAACATCTTCTTAAAAAAAAATATATATATATATATATATACACACACACACAGAAGCAAGAAAGATGGTAGAAAGTGCATCTGATAGAGCGATGGTGTAGACATCGATTTCTCAACTTGATCTGTTTGAGACTAAGATCAAGTCTTTACCATGTGATGGATTTGAACAATGTTGACTATAGGGATTAGGATGAAATGGAATTGGAGAAACTAATCTGTCTAACATGTGGTCCAAATAGTGAGGCAAGTTGCCATGGCAAGGCAGTTGGGTGGCATTCAAGGAACAACAGTAGGAGAAACAGAGGGCTAGAAAAGGAAACCAATAATAGTAAACTAGTGAAAGGGGATTATTATGATTTAAAAATAAGTAAAAACTCTGGGTATCACAGTTTTTGCCTCTTCCTCATTAATTATCTGATGAAAGAGTTTAGGGACAAAAGGTTTCATAAGGTTGAAGTACAACTTCAGGCCATCCAATGCAGCACCATTCCTAGCTTCCATCCTTTTCTGAAGAATGGGAAAATAATCAATAGTCAATGTTGAAATATTCCTTCAGAATAAAATCACAAGAAATTTAATCTTTTCTTGTTACAGCAATAATAATGGAGAAAAAAGATCATAATATAGCCACATATTCCAAACTTTAACAGTGGAGTTATTTATTCAGAGTGGGAGTTTTGTTAGGAACCTGAGCAGACAGAGAAAAAAGTACTTACACCTGAATCATTAGAAACGCCTTTTTTAAAAAAATTCATGTTAGATAACATAATTTTCAATAGCCTATATTTGTGAAAATGATTTAGTGGCTTATACTTCTCAACTCAAAAACTATTGGTGTCTCTATAGTGTCTATTAGGTGTAGGACACTATCTTGCTCTTTTTTTCCCTTCGGTTTCAAAGTTTTTTAGTGTATCATTTTCCTACAATGTCTAGGACCTACTTCTGTCTCCTTTTTAGACAATGTACACACTGAACTTAATCACAGTTAGGTCTATAATAAGAAGTAGAGAATCATCTGAAAAGAAGAAAATATCATGACTATCTTTGAAATATTGTGCATATACCCCCAAGGAAAGAATATATATAACTGCAGAATATAAATTACCTTGGTATTATAATAATAAGAAGAAAAGACTCACATTAACTGTTAAAGTGAAGAATGATCTCTATAAATACACTTCAATAATCTGTACTGTCTCCTATAAAAACATTGCTATGTATTCAGCTTTTAACTATGAAAGATTACCGAGAACTGCAAGATAAATTAAATGTCAAAGTGACCTTAGTCAATTTGTACAGCAATAGTTTATTGTCTCCTGTAAAGATATTACCTACACAAGCCAATGATTTTATATGTGATCCTAAGGTAGTACCATTATGCTAAGAGTGGTTGCAAAGCTGTATTTCTAAATGAAACGGCCTATAACCAATAGAAAAATAAATGAGAGGAATATATGGTTTTTAAAAACATTGACTACTTCAGACTTTTGGTAAGGTTATTATCCTAAGCATATAGTAGTTACTTTTAGAAGGACGGGAGGAAAAAATAAATAAATTTTCCTAGTTGATCATTCTTGCCTGAATTCCACAATTTCTAATGCTTTTTACATTCAAGAATAAATGTTATAGTAATACCATTTTCTAGTTAGCATGGGAAAAAGAATCTTCATTTAGGGAAAGTATAATAGTTCAATTATCTGGAGAACGTTTTTTAGATAAGAGGGTGAAATTACTAGTCCTTGTAGATTTGTAATTTCTAGTTTGATTTTGACCATTATATTCAGCAGAAAAGATAGGACATTTTTTCCCAGGACTCAAGAAA
Source organism: Orcinus orca (assembly GCF_937001465.1). Classification (NCBI taxonomy): domain Eukaryota; kingdom Metazoa; phylum Chordata; class Mammalia; order Artiodactyla; family Delphinidae; genus Orcinus; species Orcinus orca. Next base: position 81,986,830 of record NC_064567.1, read on the forward strand.
ATAGTTTGCATATTTTTGTTTGTTCTTTAAGGAAATTTGATATTTTCTTCTTTGAATATAAATAGTTTTATCAATTCATCTCGCTTATGTATTTTATTTAAAACAAGGGAAAAAGCGTGAAAAAGGAACATATTTATGCCGTCTTGTTTTTCTTTGCTTTTTTGTTCTCTTTGCCTCATTCCCATTCCTCTCTATGTATCCCAAATTATTTGAAGATTTTATATGTGTGTAATGCAATGGATGACGTCCATTTATAAGCAAGGCTGGAGAAGATAAGCTGGTCCAATAGGCTATTACTACTACAGAAACAATAGAGGTATCAAGGGGAGGCAGAAAAGCGGGAGAGACTCACTCTGCAACAGGTTGTGCATGGTGAAGAGGGACACCCGTCAGGAGTTTGGACTCAAGAAGGGGTGCACAGGAAATATGGCAGAGGGGTTTCAGTGACTGAGACCCCTCCTATCTCACTCATAGACTATTTGTAAATTTGCTAAGTATCACAAAATGCTGAATGTGTCCAAAATTTCAGTGGAAACCAGCAAAAAGTGGAAATTTCCAAGCCCTATCTCACATGGTGCAGAAGTGTGCTGACTTTTCTGAACCAAGAGGCAAAACAGAGATAAAGCACAAGAGAGAATTCCTTGTGCTTCCTTGTGTGGAATTCCTGGGAAACTTTTTTTTTTAATTGGAGTATAATTGCTTTACAATGTTGTGTTAGTTTCTGCTGTACAGTGAAGTGAATCAGCTGTATGTATACATATATCCTCTCCCTCTTAGACCTCCCTACCCCCACATCCCACCCATCTAGGTCTTCACAGAGCACCGAGCTGAGCTCCCTGGGAGACTCTTATTTGTATCAAGCCCAGAAATGTGGGGTCTGAAGCAAGATTCATTAAGTCTTGTAAGTCTTGCAGGGAGCCTTGGTAATATACAGATTGCCTGTGCATATGCCTCCCAAAGAAACCCACTGAAATCCAATACTACAATGATCATAAAATAATAGCATTATACCTAGATAATGCATACATTTGATGCACAGGACATTTGACTGTTGTTTTGGATTTTGGAGAAAGTGATAATATGCTAGTAATATCATATGGCCTATGATAGTATTTGTCTAAAATCTTGTCAGAATCTAAACTTTCTCTATAGAGATATTTCTCTGACACTGAGCTCTTGGTTCTTCTTTCGTATTTTTGAAACTCCATGAACTGTGTAGTTCATTATGTGCCAAACTAGTTGAGGAAAGTTCAGTCACTACTGAACATGTATATTTCAGCCTTGAAAGCAACAGATTTAAAAAGTAGAAAGTATATATAATAAAATAACTCAGCCAAACCTCAAGTGAAAAACAACTTTGGTCATTTTTGAGCCTTTAGATTTGGTTGTTTAGAAGTGGTTTCCAAAGTTTATTTTACCAAGTGCCCTTTCAAGATTTTAAGCTTTCTGAACTTACTTTCATTTTTCTTTATACACTCTTAAACTTGTTATTAATTTTTATTGAGCTTTATGGTCTATGTTGAAAGGGTGATGCAAGTAAAGGGAGGGATACTTTTGGAACCTTGGAAGGTCCTCAGCTTCCTTCAGGAAGCATTTGCCCATTTCAACAACTGAGGAGATCAGAAATAAAAATAAGCTTTTGTTTTTGCTTGCCCTTGCTTGAGCCATGGTAAAATTTTATCCGAAAGTAACAGCAACAAGCATTAAAAATTTATGTATTGAAAATGTGATAGATTAAATTGGACAAGTGCCCAGATTGTCAAAGACAACAGACTTTTTAGCCATAATGTAAGTGCCTTCAATACGTCAAACTTCTAAAAGCAAATGGTTTCCTCTAACACACATCTAATCTGATTCTCTTCTGCATATTTTAATTACTTTTTGCAATTATGAGGACAATAGACTACATATAAGGAAACATTTAAAAAATGAATAATATGGCTTCTAATTTTGCTTAAAGTTGCCAGAGGTATAATTTGAATGATTGTTCACCCACTGTCAACTCCGTACAGCTGACTTCACTGAATTAGATATTTGTGATTGTGTTATTAAAAATTGTCATAAATGGAAAAAATATTTATATTGTTGGGTATTATTTAGGAGGGTGCTACAAATAAATCCTTTTTTTTTTTTTTTTACAATATATGATGTGTCCTCATTTCTATCATCATATTTATGCTTAAGATAACTATAGCTCAGCCTTTAAAACAGTGTGCTGTATTTGGAAATGTATACAATTACTTTGATTTGTATTCATGTTATCTAAAATAATATATATTTTAACTAATAATGCATAATGAATTTGTAACCATATTTCTTTAAGAAGAATATATTTTGCAGGTTAAACTAAATTATTATTTTGAACCAATATAACAGGTGTCTTAAGTCTATTACAGGGATGTGTGGTAATACAAGAAAGAGGAAAATGACACGTTCTATACTAAAAGGAAATCATGAATAATAATTATTTGCAGATTTATTTATAACATAAAAAGATGATTATATATAACATAAAGTATACAGGATTAGGATGAGACCTAGATTCTAGTTTTAATTTTACTATGTCTTATTCCTTTAAACTTCACAATCTTTCCTTTTCTCATATCAAAATTAAAATAGTAATAGCTACCCTTTCTCAAACAGGGCTATTGAGAAATTAAATGGAAAAAAACCATTTATTTTTGTAATATAAAATTCAAAACATATTTCAAGTTTAAGATCAAATCAAAATATGCTTTTGCACTAAACTATGAGACAAAATACAGCATACTTTATCTCCTTAATTCAATTTAATAAGTTTCTTTAATAATTGTGATTATAAATATTTAAAATGTTTATTATGTCTAAGCATAATCAAAATCAGTTCAAGGATCCTTATACTTTTGGGACATGGAACAGAAGTAGTGGCGTAGACAAAAATTCAGACACCTAAGAATGGTACCATACCTTCTTCATTCTTTGTTAAAAACAATGTAAATAGATATTCACTGTATACCTCCTTCCTTTCAGATGTCTCTTTACTACATTAGTGTTGTAAACTTAGTGTTCATGCCAGTATCTCATATAATTACAAACTTCTTTCACTTTAAGTTTCCTAGAGGCCATCTCAGGAATCATCTCTGACTTTAAGTGGTTTACGGGGGAAAAAATGCCAGTACACATCTTTCTAAAATGTTGTGTTTATTTTATAATTATAAATTCATTAATCTTTAAAACTTCTTTGGAGAAATAGTATTAGTCTATATTTCTGTCTTCCAAACTACATTCTTTATATAGATGGTTTACAATTGATAAACTAAAATTAAAATTATAGTCTTTGGATATCTAAGGTAACATAACATCAATATTTATAGAGCTTCTATAATAGACTATGTTAAATATTTGAATATTTCTTCAGAGAGATGAATATATTTGGAGTCTTCAGATTATTTTCCATGGTATGCAATTGCAAGTAGTTATCCAATCTCAGTTACTCTTTATACTCAGGGTAGGCAGTGCTTTCAAATCTGTGTTATTATATAATTAACTCTAAGAAATGTGAAACCTGTAACCAGCATCTCAGTAACTAGTTTGACAGACTGAAGGTAATTGTCTTTAACCTTTACTTCGAGGCTACTGTATTTTTCAGTACTGTAATTTGTTAGACATACTACCAATGCTTTGATTTGGTGATTCTATTCATCCATTTAATCTTGGTTTATGGAGTTGAACCATTGATTTAATCTTTCTACTTTTTCTAAATTCAGTATATTTCCTGGAGATAGAACCTTAGTGAGAGGCATTCAAAAACTCAGTTATAAAATTTCAGTGGGTCACTCTTTTCTATTTATTAACATTTATTCTTCAACCTGTCTATTTCTGTTATACCAGATTGAAATAAATATTTTGGATACTAACTAAAAAGTGGTAAGCTCAACTGTTTAGATATTTAATACCTCTGTCCATTTAAAACTTTGTTTTAAATAAATACTTTACATATTTAAATACATGTAAATAACTATTTAAATAAATATTTCAGGTGAGAAAATGTAAATGAACTTGATGTATCATGCTTTAAATTGGATCTGCTCTATCAAATTACATAGCTACATTAAAATAGAAATCTTTTCATGCAATATTTTAATTTAACTATCTAGTAACTCTGAGTATAAACTAAGCACTGAGAGAATGACAATGCATGCCATAGTTTAATTAACATAACCTGTTATTGATTTTACACATACACGTACACATTTAAAGATCTTAGTGGTCAATGTTGGAAAGAGAGAAAAATCCACCAGTATTTGTTACTTAGAAATATCCTAATTCCTTTCTTATTGGTCTTGTTATAAGGAACTATTGACTTACTGAGATTTTTAAATACTTATATAAATTCAACTATATTTTCAGCATTAAGGACTAGACTGATTTCTGGTGATTTTTTAGCACAAGGCTGGTTTAATAAATTTTAAGATAGTACATTTAACTCATTTAACTAACTCCTAGAATTCTGCCCACCAAGCAATATTTGCTAAGGGAAGTCCTGAGAATGCAAGTAATCCTTAAGAAATTTAATTTCTAACTGTAAGTACACAGTCAGCTGAGCCATTTTTCTTATATACATGGACATATCAATACATACTGCATATACAGTGTAAGTTTATTGCACAAATGCCAACTTAGAAACATTTTACCAGATGTTAGAAATAAAATAAACTCACAAAAGTAAAAAAAAAAAAAAAAGAAAAAAAGAAAATAAATATGTGTGAAGCTATAATTAATTAATTTGCTCATTGGTATTTACTGTTAGATAGCATCTTCAACAGGACATTCATTAACTGTCCCTCAATTTGAATTAGTTTGAATGGATAATGTGAGTATGCTCTGGACTCAGTGGAATCTTACAAAAAACACAGCTGCTCTAAAGTCTCAAAGGGGAAAAAAACCAATATGTCACCAGCAGGTTTGTTGTAATAGATGCTTAGCACAGCAGGTTTGTATAAACTAATGGCTCGCTAGGCAATGACAAGACAGTTAAATTAAAGGACTGCGTAGGCAGAATCACTGGGGCAGCAAGGCATACAAATATATAAGTGAAGAATTTTTTTGGCGGGAGAGGGGCAGGCAGGAGTGTGGGCCAGAGTTCATAGGTACCTGTGTTGGAATATAGTATTGAAAACAGATTTTAAACATAACAAATTTACATAGATGTAACAATCGCTTTGAATTGACTCATGTATTTAAAACTCATTATCAAAGAGCTGTTAATTTTTTACTTTAAACTACTGTAATTTTATATGAATTCACCAATGTACAGGTTTTTTAAGAAGGCAAAAATTATTCTTTACACAATTGATCTAGGGATCAAATAGGGAAAAAAGCTGTGTTCCAAATATCTGAAAACATAAAAAGAAATTCTGTGTGTACTTAAGAGATCAGGTAATAGTCTGCTTCAGAAGCAATATATAGGGGAAAATCCCGAGCTGTAAAACGTTAAACAGGTTAATCATAAGAATCATCTTCTTTGTCTCATTCTAAAGAAAAATGTTATCACGATACTGTAATCTTATGAAAGCTTGCAACTGAAATGATTTCATTAAAAAAAATGACTTCAACTCAACAGTAAAATATTTTACTTATACTACCTCATGGGAACCAAAGATTTCCTTAGAAGGCTTTTTTTAAAGGCACTAAAGCTGTGTTTTTTAATTCATACATTGGCCTTAACGTTTATTATTCTCTAGTTCGTTACACAGTTTTTCTGTACAGTCAATGTATTATTGCAACCTGGATTGTGATGTTTCAACACAATCTTGTGACCTTTAAGCAGAAATTTATAGTGTACATCAAAGCAGTAATAAACACATAAAGAAATTCTTGTACAAAGAAACACAGTTATTTCAATATTTCTGCTGAACATGTGGCTAGAGTTTACATCTTGGTTACCTTGCACCAGCTTCCATGAAAAACAATGCCACCATTTGTATGAGAATGTACTGCTTACTTTCTCCCATCAACACTTTCCCTCCAAGGCTGGAGTTTTTCTCTGCCTGGCCTTTCTGTTTATTTGCTGCTCATCTTCACTTTGGAATTGCCCATAAAAGTCTGTAAAAACACAGGTTTTATTCATTTCTTTACCATATTGTAGCATAGTTGTATTTTTTTTTAAATCAGAGAGTCTTCAGTGTCTCTCATGTTTGAAAAGTTAGTTCATGGGGCCTCGAATTTTTGTAGCAATTAAATAGAGGCTAGTTATGTAGTTAAAAGTCATCTATAGTGAAATCAAAAGAACTTTACCTTGATTCTTTCACTAACAGCCTTATGATCTTGGGCCACTCTCAATTTTCTTACCTATAAAATGTAGAAATTCAAATGGATCCTTATATCTAAACTATTTCACACCTTTTAAAAGGAACAAGTTTATTGAATATATGAAATTTTACTTATATATGCCAATATATAAAATTAGGGATACGTTTCTTTTGCTTACAGCTTTTTTGACTATAAAAGGAAAATAAGCTTACCCATGAATTTAAATTTAAATTTAAAACTAATAAAATTCAAATGAAGACTGCTAAGTTAACATAGCAAATGTTTACTGAAATGACATTTTTGTTCACAAAGTAGCCGTGACACTGACTTTAACCCTAGAGATTAGGGTATATAGTGCCTCACACTTAGTGTGGACTCTAGAAACATTTCTTTCATAGGAAATAATGACTACCAAGTGAAAATGAAAGATGAGTGATGATTCCTGCAAATTATGGGTTATGGTGGTATGAGGTAATTTTGTTGACATTGTGGATCTTTTCCTCATGATTTAAAGATGTGCTTTGATACTATGAAGGACTACAGAGCAGTTGAACCAGTGCAAAGCTGCCTGTGAAGCTTGTCTTAGGGAAAATTGTGAGCCTTTATTTGTGTCCAGGGTGGGAGGAGCAGCAAGAAGCATGCATGAGTCATAGGACAAAAACACAAAATGTCATTCCAAAGAGAGAGTGGTGACCTTATGTCTGAGGATGCAGAAACCGAATTGGGGAAGTAAGCTGTTTTGTTCTCAAAGGTCACGTAATGAGGGTAAAACCAACTTTTTCCCTTAGAAGGTTATACCATTGGATTAGAATTACTTTTATTTGATATTCCAAGTGCGTTACCTCTGATTCAGTTTGAAACTATCCCAGATCAGGCAAAGTCCAAACAAGGGGTGCTGTTAAGGTGTGTGCTTCTGCCCTCTGAGATTTGGAACAGAATCTAAATTCTGTGTAAGCTGTGATGTACTTAGGTAGAATCTACTTTTCCAGGCCCCTTTTAATTTTAGAAAGAGGCTAAATGTTCGAATTACCGTTCATTAATTTGTATGTTTTTTATTGATTGCTAAATATAAAAAGTACAAAGGGTAGGTTGTGGCATATTAGCAAATACTTAAGAAAAAAAGTATTATAATAGTAAAACATGAAAGAAGTCATCACTTGATGGAAGAGAACTTCTTATTTCTGAGTGTCTGGTGTCATAGAATGTCAGGCCATGGAATCCTCATTCTTCTATTTCAAGTGTGTTTACCATCATTCCTTCTTTTTCACAAATGGGTTTAGGTGAATTTCACTTACTGATAGGAGCCTCCTCTTCAGGATCTTTTTCTTTTTAAAATTTTTGTGTGTGTAGATCCATTTTAATGTGGAAACTGTCCAAATTAAACATTTGTGTATAAAAGTTTTCCAGAGAACTCTCAAAGAGTTCTATTGGATGTCTTTACTGTATTATAGGACTTGTACTAAAAAAATGGTACAAAGAATATATCCAATTAAAACAAGGAAAGAACTCTTGAACCCAGCCATGCATACAAGAAAAATAAATTGTCTGAAGTGAGACATGAGGTAATAGTGACTCCGCAAGGGGGGAAGCCAGTACTAATCTGGCTTCTAGTGTGCTGGTTGGAGATGAAATGTTTCATTGACATTAGTGCTTAACAAATCACCAAATATTCGATGAATACTTACTATGAGTCAGGAGCTCTGTTAAATGGCTTTTCTTCATATGATTGCATTTCAGCAAATATGTAAATTATATGAGGCAGAGTTGACAGTGTCAAATACCAGGAAAAAATGCATTTCCTAAAAATTCCAGAATGTATTTTGAGGTTTTACTCAATGCTATACAGTGATTCAAAGTTCTCGCTACAGTCTAGCCTCTGAGAAAATAAAAATACCAGAAGGTGTATTGCATTTCAGGCCATGAAAATACTTCCCAGGAAATGAGGACTGTGCTCATAGACATGACTAACACATCTCATTTCATATATTGAGATTATTTGCAATGGGTGGGGAGTACATTTTAGTGGTCTAAGCCATACAGTATTGAATCATAGCATTTGGGGAACTAGGTGTAGTAATCTATATGATCAGTTATAATGACTAACGTCAACTTCTACTGTGGTTCTTTTTCATATGATCACAGTAAATTTAAAAAGTGATCAGGACATTTAAAAGAATAGAGTCACTTCCTGTGTGCCCAAAGGTTTCTGTATGCTATAATTTTTCCCCTTACAGCTATATTTATGTTTTACTTAAATATAATGTATTCCAAAATACTTATTACTATATTAAATCAACAGAATCACATGAATAGTTTATTTCATTATTTTCCCCCAATAAACAATATTTGTATTCATTTATGGACAAGCTTTTTCAGGCTTTTATGATTTTCAGCAGGCTTTGTCACTACAAATTTTATGTGGCTTGACATTTTCTCCTCACACTGTCTTTATGGTAATGCACCGGCTAATTAGAGGTTTTTAGCCCTACTCATTCGTTATCTCCACAAAGAACAATATGAATCCAGTTCTCTAACTTTATTTCAACTCATTGCTGCTGCTCCTGCTGTTGCTGCTGCTGCTGCAAAGCCAACTGTAGATGCAGATAATTGTTTCCGTGATTACTAAGATAAGCACCACATGTAGGAGAGGTTTGATTTTTCCATTCTACAAAAGATAATCCCTGGGAGAATGTAGCAATTGTAGCGTTCTCTTTCCTAATCAATTACACAAGCAAAACTCCTCCAGTGATGCCATAACTTGTCCATTATTTCTTGCAAGCAGTGTGTAAAACTCAGAGTGCACTCAGAGGAAGTTATCAATCTATTTTCTTGGAAGCTAGTGCTGCTACGTTAGTGTTAAAAAAATACTTCGTCAGAAACCACATCTTATAGGTTGTTTTTGAATATAAAAATGATACAAGGTTAGCTAAGAAACTATTGATAGAATAACACTTGGGTTTCCTTTGGAAGAATAATAATGTTGGTCTTGATGAGTTCTTGGGTAAAATGATTGATAAACTTGAGACTGTGTGTGTGTGTGTGTGTGTGTGTGTGTGTGTGTGTGTGTGTGTGTCCTTCCCCAGGCAATAAAAATAACAATTAGGCTTAAAAATTCTTGATAGAAGATCATTCTTTCAAAAACACCACTTCACATCCTAGCAATCAAATTAACTTTGGTTGTTTTTCATCAAAGTTATAATTCCATAAGAATGATTATTATTGAATATTTACAATGCAAGGGACTTCCCTAAAAGGCATGCTGATTTATTTCTTGCTGTAGTATGATCTACATTTGGATAAGATTATTTTAAATGGAGGTCAGAGGGAACATTTCAATATCCTAAAAGGCACAGATCTTTTGAGAGATTTCTATAAATTATGTAACACGTGTTTCTAAGATAAGCAACCACCATGATTTTTAAACATAGTATATCTCCAGGACATCATTCAAATCCATTCATTTAATTAACAAGTGTGTATTATTTAGCACTATTATGTGTGGGATATTCTTACAGACACTCAGAACATATAAGTGAACAGAACAGATACCCCTTCTGTAGTGGACTTTATGTTCTTGTGGGAGGGGACAGATAAAAAACACAAAACATGACAAATAAATAAATTAGTATCTTAGACAGTGGTAGGTACTATGGAAAAGAAAAAGTAGAATAGGTTAATGGTGTTTTGCAGAGATGAGGGACGGCCGCCTTCAGTGTTAAAATGGTAGTCAGGGTAGGTCTCTTTTAGACTGTGAGATTTGCAAAGACTTGAAGGAGATGAGGGATAACCAAGGGAATATCTGTGGGAAGAGCATTCCAGACAGAGGAAAAGAGCCAGAGTAAAGACCCAAAGGGGTAAGGGAGCATTCCTGGAATGTTCTAAGAAGAAGCCCAGTGTGACTGAGGCAGAGTGAGTGAGAGATAGAATAGTAGGGATAAAGTCAAAGTCAGTTGAAGGGGGGTTGATGCACATCTCTTTACGGCAGTACCGTGACGAGTGTCCTTCAAAGAGGAGAACTGGATTTTATGAAAACCGGATGGAGAAGCCTTTTAAGCCTCTTGGCTCAAGGTCACTTGAATTAGGTTTGGTAATGTGTCCAAATTCATTTTAAATATCAGCTAACCTCTTCATGGTTTGTCTCCTGTTATTCTTATATTCTTACTCCATGCTGGTGTGGCTTTAGCAGAGACGCACACACATACACACACACACACACGCACACAAAACTAGATGGATGGATGGATGGATAGATAGACAGAAAATTCTTTTCTAGGTCCAATTATATTTATATATATAAATAAATATTCCTGAATAATTCCATAAACTTATGGTCCCTGAAATTCCATGAATAGTTGAATGCATGGCCTGAAATGGGGTTTCACAAAGTGTTATATGTGTTTGGAATCTGTGCTCCTTTGCATCCCCTTCCTTCTGCAGCATCTTGAGAACACAATCACGTGCCTGCAATCTTCCTGCCTCTATATCTCTGCCTCTTGCCCTCTTGACTGAAAAGAATCGAGTGTTACTCTTTCTAATGCTATTTGATTCCCTGTCCTCTGGAATTCTGTATCCTTTGTCTGTGAAGGGACTTTGTTCTGTTACTTATTGTCCCTTATATCTCCAACAAATCTTGTTTAAATGACCATTTCCATTAATACCTGCTCAGATGTCCCCCATCATTAAACAATTGTTTTCTAGGTCCCGTTTTCTAGCAGCGCCTGCCTGTTTTCTCCTTTTCAATACCAAGCTCTTTACATGCATTTCTGTGTTTGCTGTTTGCACATCATCTCCTCCCTTTTAGTCTTCAGGCCTCTACTGATGGGATTTTTCCATTATCTCACTGAAGAGTCACCTACCTCTTCACTGCTACGTTAGTATTATTTTCATTCTTTATCTGATTTGATCTATGTATAACATTTGAGGCAATGGACCACTTTTCTCCCTGAAAATATTCTTTTCTTTAGCTCCAATGACAATATTCTTTCAAGTCATTTTTTTCAAGTCTACCTCTGAGGCAACTTATTTGTAATCTTTTTAAATTCCTCCTCTTGCACACACCCCATAAATACCAGTGTCCCTAGGATGACATTCCACACTCTGGACAATCTCAACCCCTGGCAAAACTTCCTTCACCATCTACATTCTATGATCTTTCCCAGATGTATCTCCTGTTGAGGTCTCCCGTGAATCCAATGTTCTTATGTAGAACCATGACCTAGACACAAGTGTGAAAATCCATATCCCATAGGCACCCTCAAATTCAAGATGTCTAACTCTAAAACTCTAAACACTGCCCAACTTCTTTCTCTTCCTTGTCCTGTATTTAGTGATTGGCAGCCCTAAATACCCCACTGTCCAAGCTGTGAACCTGAGCACCATTTTTTTGGAGAAGTTTTAGATCCACAGCAAAATTGAGAGCAAGGTACAGAGATTTCCTATATACTTCCTATTCTTCCACATGCACAGCCTTCCCCAATATCAACATCCCCCAACAGAGTGATACATTTATTACACTTGATGAACCTACATTGACACAATATTATCACTCAAAGTTCATAGTTTACATTAGGCTTCAGTCTTGGTGTTATACATTCCATGGGTTTGGATAAATATACAATGACATGTATCCATCACTATAGTATCATACAGAATATTTTCCCTGTGAGCACCATTCTTGATTCCTTTTTCACCGCCCCTATATGATCAATTACTTTGACTTTTATAGTTTATAACATAAAACTTCCTAAATTACCTTGGTGGCCCAATGTAACTTCTTGTGAAATTATGTTTATTTTTTATTCTATAAAACTTGAAACAGATACCATAAATTCCATTGTGAAAATAAAATTCACATTAATGGAAGAGGCTCTAATCATAAAGAGTTATTAAATTTGAATGAAGAATATAAATTTTAAACTTGTCATTACAAAAAACACTAATCAAAAGTTTGATTTAGGTTGAAAGAAATAATTCCACCCTTAGTGGAATTCATTATGTAAGATCTACTGAGAGAAATTTTACCTCCTTTGAGTCATATTGCTTCCAACTGCACTACATCCAATCTCATACACCATAAACTATACTTTACATTTCAAAATCCGTGAAAGAGTTAATTTGTGGAAATTTTTTAAAATACAAAATACATTGTTAAATCAGTTTTCTTATCAATGCAAAACAAAAGACTAGATGGGAAAATATATTTAAATTATATAATCACTAAACCTGTGTAAGATGGAATTTAATTTCAAGAAAAGAGGAAAACAGTGTGAATGTATTTTTTATTTTAGTTCCATCTGTCAACTAATAAGTATATTTAAAAAGAAATGTAGTAAAAATACTGTTTGAAACATCAGTGGCCATTATCACCACATGGCGTGAAAACATTGAGATAAGATTAGGTAGTAGAGTATATGGCAGTTAAAATCACATTTTACGTTAATCTTTAAAGGAATTTTAAAAATAAACATTTAATATAAAGGAAAGTATTTCTGCCAAAGTTAAAGAACCTCAGGTTACAAAGAGCTTAGCAGTTGGAGGAGAATGAGGCAAAACATTTCAAATTTGAAGAAAAAATCAGTAGGGCGTGACTAATAAATGTTATAACTGGGAATGTATAATAAACTAGCACACTTGTTAAAAATATATGGTAGCCTCTGTAGAGAAAATTTATAATTAATAGTGACTTACATATGTTTCCTGTGATATTATGCTTAAATTTTGTAACTGTATATGATCAATATATGCTCATAATCTTGCCATTATCTTTTTCCAAGATAACTATAATTGCTTCAGACTTTACAAAGTTCGCTCAGAAGTAAACTGTAGCATGTCAGAAAAGTAATCTCCACAACTCACAGCTAGCTAGTGGTCATCTAACATAACAGATGGCACCCTGCCTGTCCTCAGCAGCTTGTGGGACAAAGCTGAATGTCAACACCACTGGGATGTAATTATTGCAATCTCTTGGGTCCAGTTTGGCGTGACCCTGAAAGCAATTCCCCAGGAACTGCTGGAAGCAATACAGTGATGGAAAGAGCAAAGAAATGGGAGCTTTCTGAGACCAGTAGCGTTTTCATTTTGCTGACAAGTGTTTTCACGCTGCTTGAGAATAGGTATTTTTCATGCGACAAATCAAATTGACAAGGAAATTGAAAATTTATTTCAATTTTCAGTGTGGCCTAATTTAAATATTATCAGTGTGGCTTTTATTTATATTGCAGAAGGAGCTATTCAACGATCAAAATAATTTTGAAAAATATTTTTAATGATTAAGAAGCAGTATCAATTATATTTAAATTATGTTTGCTAAATAACTTGATAATGCTTTGTTATATTTGGGGACATACATTGTAAATTACCACCAAAACTTATTTAATCTTTAAAACTACCCTATAAGTTAGATATTAGCATTAGCTCCAATTTATAGGTGGTAAATGAGGCACAGAGAAGTTATGACACAAAACCAGTGATAGATTGAGGTCCCAAACCAAGCCATCTAGTTCCAAAGCCCCTGTTCTTAATCAGTTTACTTCTCTGTATTCTCCTTGTATGTTTCTTTAAAATGCTCAACTTACCTGTGTAGTGTAGTAGTACCTACAAAGATTATGGGGCTTGGTACTGAAAACATAATGTAAGAAAATCTAAAATTGCAAAGATACTAAAAAATAGGTCATTAGAGAAATTATTAATATGTGAATTGATTAGTCATAAATTTCTCTCCAGAAAGGTGCCTTTAAGTAATATATACACTGAGGATGCTGAAAACGTTTTTTATTACTAAAAAATTAACGTCACAAAAGAGGTATGCTTTCAAGTGCGTTTTAGTGGGGAGAACTTTGTAAAAATGTCACAAATTTTTTTTCTGATTTACGAATAGCACAAACATTTCTCTTGTACGTGAGAATAGGCAGCTAAAAGCCATGCTGCTGATGGTAGTTAAGAACTGAGCACTGTTATCTCATTTAATCTTCACAGCAGCCCATGAGGGAAGTGCTGTTTATTATAACTTCACTTTACAGGTGAAGAAACTTGAGAGAGAAGATAAATCACTTGCCTGTAGTATTTTAAATAATACATAGAACAAGGTGATACCTCTGTGGTAAAAGCAATTGTACCTAGTATAGATAAAATTCTGGTCATTTCTCAAATGTTTGCCTATCATGATCAATCAACCACTAAGCAAGAGATGGTGACAGCCTAGCCAACATGAGGAAAGCACCTAAGGAACTGTAATTGCTAGCTGTGATTTTTTTCTTGCTGGGGTTGGTAGGAGCAGTCAGTTCTAGGTAGTAGAAGCAGTAGAGAGATAAGTTCAGGCTCTCAAAGAATTTAGAGTCTAATTGATGAAATTACTCTTACTGTGAAAAGCTCTAAAACCATGGATTATAAATTCTTTGTGTAAACAAGGAATAGCATAATAGCCTCAGGGGGCGATTGTAGTCTGAGGATACCTCCCACTGCATCTCCACTTTGAGGTAGATCTTAGAGGAAGAAAAGGTAAGATAAGGTGTAAGTGGGAGGAAGGGCATTACTGTTGGGAAAGGCAGGAGTGAAGACCAAGTTCACGATGCTGGAGGTGGGTGGAGGGGGGCGGAGCCTGGTGAATATTTCAGAGGAGCTTCTACTCTTGTCCCTGTAATTACTTTCCACACAATAACTGGTTGTCTTTTAAAAACATAAATGAGAGCGTGTTTCTCCCTGCATACCACAGTTCAAAGATTTTCCATTTCACTTAGAATCAAGAAGCAAATGCTGCAAAATGAGTCCCTGCTTAGAGGTCTCATACATACAATGTATGTGTGGGACAAGAAAAATGAGTTTAATAAGTGAATCAGGCCAGAATGGATAGCACTGGAGAGGGCTTCAGCTTTGAAGAAGGCGTGAGGAGTGGTGGAGACTATGGCTCCTTCAAATGCGATATTAGGTGCTACTCAGCTCTAGCTGCCCCATGTAGCAGTAGCTCTCCTTTTGCCTGGTGTTCTGGTCTGCTTAAGAGCATCCAGCAATCCAGATTTTTAAGTGAAATCCCCTTTTAAAAATATTTGGCTCAATAAGAATAGTGGAAGAAAAAAAAACACAACACTGTGCAGACAAAATACATCTGCAAGACAGATGTCTAGATCAGAACCACAGGCCACTAGCTTCTGACCTCTGCCCTGCTCAGTCTGGCTCTCCCTGGCTTGGCAACCACAGTTCATACTACCCTTTCCCCTGCTCACCATATTATCACCGCAGTGGCTTCCTTTCAGGTTCTCAAATTTTTTGAGCTCTTCCATACTCTGGGTCCTTCATGTTTCTTGTTTTCTCTGTCTACAGTTGTTTGGGGGCCTTCTCATTCTTCAAACCTCAGCGAGGCTTTCACTTCCTCAGAGTAGTACTTCCTGACTGCTATCTAAAAGTGCTACCCCACCCCTTGCCCTTTGTTTCCTTCCCTTATACCAGTGGTTCTCAAAGTGTGGTCTGGGGATCCCCGAAGACACCCATGATCCTTTCAGGAGGGCCCACAAGGTCAAAATTAGTTTCATTGTAGTAGTAAGATGTAGCTTTCTGTTTTCACTTTTGTTCTTTCATGACCATATAGTGGAGTTTTCTAGAAGCCGTATGATAGGTGTTACTGCAACAGACTGAATGCAGAAGCAGATATGAAATTTCTGGTCACTTGATTAAACCAGACATTAGAGAGATCTGAAAAATATGCTACTCTTCTCATTAATCTTTTGCTTTGAAAATATAGTTATTTTCATAAACTCATATTACTTACATTAATATGTAATGGGTTTTATGGTTATTCTTAATATATTAATACATATTTAAACTTTTTTCAATTTTAATTTCTATTGTGGTAAATATCACTAAACATAGACTCAAAACAAGTTCTTTGAGGTATATAATAATTTTTAAGTATGCAAAGTGGTCTTGAGGCCAAAATTTTTGAGAATTGCTGCTTTATAGATATATATCAAACACTAAAATTACTTCTCTTATTTACTTGTTTCTTTTTTTTTTTGCGGTACGCGGGCCTCTCACTGTTGTGGCCTCTCCCGTTGCGGAGCACAGGCTCTGGACGCGCAGGCTCAGCGGCCATGGCTCATGGGCCCAGCCGCTCCGCGGCATGTGGAATCTTCCCATACTGGGGCACGAACCCGTGTTCCCTGCATCGGCAGGCGGACTCTCAACCACTGCACCACCAGGGAAGCCCTACTTGTTTCTTTTACTAAAATATAAGCACCATGTGGGCTGGGACTTTGTTATATTCACCATTTTAGCACTCTTCAGCACATAGAACAGTGCCTGAAGCATAATGGACACCCAGCAAACATATGTAGAACAAGTGAATTGGTAAATGAACATAAGATGTCTAAATGGGAGTTGTTTAGAAGGATAGGTTTGAGCTAGCTCTGTAAGAAGTTTTGCATACAAGGCAGGACTGTTAAACTGATCGTGCAGTTAATGCAGAAAATTAAAGGTCTGCAAACGAGGAAGTAACAGGATATAAGTGGCATATGTGAGAAATGATTTTATAGTAAAAGTTAAATGAAATAAAATCATCTTTAAATTTTTATTCCTTTGCCCACACATGTTTATCAACTCTTCAGCCCACTTTCCCCTTGGCTTTTTGAGTAGGGAGAAGTTTTTGAAACCCTTGTACATTTCTTACAGCTATACATACCTCATGTCCTAATGAATGAGATCACATCAATTTAAATGGAACACTGACAGAAAACACAATTTAGTTCATTAGTAAGGCATGACAAATTTACAGCCAGAAACTCGTGTTGACTTTTATAGAGGAACATAAATTAAACATGGTCCGTATTAAAGTCTGAACTCACTCAGGCAAAAATGCACGTATTCCTCCAAGGCAAACTGTTAATATAAAGCGAGGAGGTGTGGTATCTGTGGTGTGATTTGAAGGGCTCTAGGGGAGGTCTTTCTCCCTCCCACGCAGGGAGCACAAGTGTCTAAACTCTACCATTAGAGAGACATTCTTTGAAGTGACTCTTTCTGCTGTACTCTTTTGAAATACAAATCCCATAGAGAACGTTAAGAATTTGGGCTCCCTTACCAAGCTGCTGTGTTTAATTCTGCCTCCACGTTACATTAGCTGCATGCCCTCGGGCAACTAATTAAACATTTCTATGCTTCAGTTTATGCATTTGTAAAATAGAGATTCCAATAGAGTAGTTGTGAGAATTAAATAACACATGTAAAGATAATTGGAATGGTCCCTGACACGTGGTATTCCCTCTGGCAGTGTTAGTGTTTATTGTTATGGCATTGCGGGTAGCACAGGAGGCTGGGTGTCAAGGAGAACTAACTTAACAACTAAATGGCCAAGAAACCCTGATTAAGTAATTTAGCATGTCTAAGCTTTGATTTACTAATCTAAAAATAAGAAAAGTCTGACTTTAGTTCAATTAAAAGGGAGAAAATGTATTCAACAAATGGATGTGCTGAGTGAAAGGAATAAAGAATGACTTTCTAAAGAAAAATAAATAGTGGTCTCAGGTAGTTTACAATCTAATGGGGATAGAACTAATGTAATGCACACTGCCGAGCACTTTAATGAAGGCATCTACAAGGTGCTGTGAAATCATGGAAGAGGAAGATGAGAATTTTGAGTACTGCCATCAGAAAAGACATGGAAGAGAAAGGAACTTCTCAGATGGGCTTTGGACATATTAGAAGGGTGTTGTCATGCTACTCAAGTGGGATAAGGTAATTCCAGGTAGGGAAAGGCTCTGATTGAGCCTGTTTCCACAAGGAGGAATGCACAGTGCTTAGCATACAATAAAAGGTGACGTAGTGGAAACTGAATATGGGAAAAAAAGAGTTCAGAAACACCGTGGAGAACATTGAACTTTGCAAGTTATAGGCTGCGCTTTTACTCTGCAAGAAAGAGAGTCTTTGAAAATTTATAAACATGAGAGGTTTCGATCATCTGTTATCATCTGTTCTATAAGAAAATAAGCTTTGGTAACAAGGCAAAGGAAGAATTGGTGAGAAGAGAGAGTAAAGTCTGAGAAAGTAACTGGAAAAAAGAGGGACTTGAAGTTGCAGTTAAAGATGAGGAGATCCCAGACGTGAAACCATAGACATGAGGCTCTTTTTTGGTTTGAGAAATGAAGGAATAAGGGTCAAGGATGATACTGGGATCTGAATCCCAGAAACTTGAAAGATGCCTTTAAGTAAATAGTGCTTTCAGGAAAGGAGAAGCTGCTTTGGGGAAGAAAATAATACATCTAGCAATAAATTCTCTGATTCTAAATACCAACAGAAGGAAAACATATTAATCCAAACCATATTTGAGGTGCTCACAGCTCCTATAATTCACTTCCCTCCTGCCACAGTGCCTGGCATGGAGAACATCAATAAATATGAATCCAACTCTGATGGAAGGGCTCTGGTGTGGGTCTGGAAAGGCGAAGGAGAAGAATGTAGAACTGGGAGTGAGGCTATGTAGAAAAACATCCCATACTGCATATTTTTACTTCTTCTGTGAGAGTTTTTATGAGGCTATAAATGTTAAAAGTAACACAGAAAATTTGTGCTTTTAACATTTAAGAACTGATCTATGAACAAGTAGGTTTATACATCGAACAATCCCTGCTTGTCTTGTAATGAGATGCTGATTTTCTTTGCTGCTAAAAAACACACTTTCATTAACACTTTGCTAGCTAATTACAGTTAATTATAACATTAAATTCATATGTGATTACTTACAGGAGTGCCAGGTCTGGGGGATACTAAAAATTGCACTGAGTTGTAATAATACCAGGATTTTACATTAAAATACCCTTTTGAAAAATCTCCACTATCCTCATTGTAGTTAAAATTTAGTTACTCGTAATTTATCCATTTGAAATATACAAAGCATTTTATACTCTTAAATATACATTTAACTTAGGTTTTAGGAGTAGTAAATAGTCTTTCCTAATTTTAAATGTGTATTTTATTGTTTTTGCTTTGATGACACAAGCTTATTATACATTTAATATGGGTAATTCCCAATTTACAGATAAATTGTTTTCTAAAATGTTGTTGGTTGTCTGTTCCAGTTCCTTTTATGACACCTGGTATAGCCACAATAGCAGCTATAGAATCACACAGACATCAGCTGTGGATTCCTGCAATCTGCTATTTGTGGAATTTCTCCAGCCAACTGTAATAAACTCTGCTCCCCCTGCTCCAAACAACAAATTTTGACATCATCATATAAATTTCATGAATAATCTTTGCTTCCTGAGAGAGGAAAGTATATGGTCATCAGCTGGTTACAAATACATGACTAATGAATATCTATATTAATAATCAGTATCCTATTTTAAATTATAAGGGAGGGATCTAGAGAGGAAAGAAGAGATTGCTGTTCCTGGTGCTGCTGTTTGTTTTGTTTGCCTTAACTGGAAGACAGAAATGCAACGTCCTGTATTCTAGAAGTCACAGATTGCTACCTGCAGGTCAGATGAACCACAGACATGTAGACCTTGATCTACACAGTGTTAAAAAACTACAGAATTAAAAAAAAAAAGGATACAGGGACTTCCCTGGTGACACAGTGGTTCAGAATCCACCTGCCAATACAGGGGACACGGGTTTGAGCCCTGGTCCGAGAAGATCCCACATGCCACGGAGCAACTAAGCCCGTGTGCCACAACTATTGAGCCCGTGTGCTGCAACTACTGAAGCCTGCGCGCCGAGAGCCTGTGCTCCGCAACAAGAGAAGTCACCTCAATGAGAAGCCGGCGCACCGCAATGAAAAGTAGCCCCCGCTCGCTGCAACTAGAGAAAGCCTGCATGCAGCAACAAAGACCCAATGCACCATAAATAAATAAATAAATAAAAATAAAGATGTACTTGCATATGTGTACAAAGATTTCTTTAAAAAAATGATAAAAATAAACTTATTTACAAAACTCACAGACTTAGAGAATGAACTTATGGTTATGAGGGGGGAAGAAAGAGGGGGAGAGATAGACTGGGAGTTTGGGATCGACATGTACACACTGCTATATTTAAAGTAAAATACCTTTCCATGAAAAATAAATAAATAAAATAAAAGAGATAACCAACAAGGACCTACTGTATAGCACAGGGAACGCTGGCTCAGTATTCTGTAATAACCTAAATGGGAAAAGAATTTGAAAAAGAATAGATACATGTATATGTATAACTGAATCACTTTGCTGTATGCCTGAAACTAACACAACATTGTTAATCAACTATACCCAATATAAAATAAAAAGTTTAAAAAAATTAAAATAAAAAAATGCCTTTCCATGAATAAATAAATAAATTAATCAATTAAATAAAATAGATAACCAACAAGGACCTAATGTATAGCACAGGGAATGCTGGTTCAATACTCTATAATAACCTAAATTGGAAAAGAATTTGAAAAAGAATAGATACATGTATATGTATAACTGAATCACTTTGCTATATACCTGAAACTAACACAACATTGTTAATTATCTATGCTCCAATATAAAATAAAAATTTTAAATAAACCTGTGGATTAGTTGTCTAATTTTTTAAATTGCGAAATTTCATAATAAAACCTAAATTGTCTGTTTCTCTTGAAAAATTGGAAAATCTGTCAGTACAGAGACTATGGTAGCTAAGAAATGGCTACCCCCTTTATAAGGGCATGCACTTTCTTATTTCTACTGTCCTCATCATGCTTTACTGTTATCCTAAAACTGAGAACAAGACTCAGTTCCTATTGACCATCAGTTTATAGTATCTCCTGGCCTGTTTGACTCATTGGTATTATATACGTAGTCTCTAAATGTATGGAATACTTCCCTGTCATGATGTCTTCTTCAAGGAGAAGGTTAACTAGTGTGGTGTCTGTGTGTGTATTTATACATGTGGATATATAAAGAAATGATAAATGTGCTCTCAGCATTATAATGCCACTCTGCACCCTATTTTCTTCCCTGGTTTCAGATCTATCACATGCCTCCTGCCTGTACTAACAATTCACAAAGCAGTTGGGACAACAAGACAGGGAAACAAGGGGAGGTCAATCAACTCAACACTGTAGACAAAAGTAAGAACAGAATTAACTTCAAAATATTATTATATGTTAGTGATTTCCAAACTGTAATACTTTGAAATATTGGCATTTTTATTAGGACATTTGTCCCAATATAAAAATAATTGCCGTATGTATACACCAACATAAATACATTTTCTCTTTGCTTGAAACGATATATTTTGATTATTTCAAAATATTTCCCTACAACCATTAATCAGAAAATATTATGAATTCCCATAGTAGCATGTTAAATTGGTAACTTGTTGTTTATCTCATATATTAACAAAAAAATGCTTTTCTAATAGGGATTTCTCAAATAGGCATTCCAAGGGGACCCCTTCCCTGGAATTCTCTCACTTTTTTCTGCTTATCTGAAACGTACTCATTTTTGTTGGTTCACAAGCTTCATTGTTTCCACAACTTCAGTCTTACATTACTCTCTGCATTCTTTCTAAGCAAATCTAGTTAAGCAAATACGTCAGCTTTTAAGCTATGTAGTCCTAAGAACTTACTTCTGTGGAAATTTTATATTATTTATTTATTCTACCATAGAAATCTTATGTTAAAAATGCAGTGTCTCTAAATGCAAATAATGTTCCATATATTTTAAATGCTTCATATGTCAAGTGATTATTTTAAATTACTGGAGTTATCAGAAGCTATAAGGATGAGTTCCTTCAACACTAAGTTACTATTTGTTTCTTCAGAATGCCCAGTTTTCAGTCAAAACAAACACCTTCTCCAGCTGCCCTGGCACCTTTCAGGAGTGCTGATTATAATTATGCATAGCCATCCTCATGGAATTCACTGATAAACTAGGTTTTAACCAGGTGACATGACCGCTTCTTAAAGAACTGTGAAAAATAAGTGGAAGTAAAAATAATTGTGTTAGAAGGAAACTTTTTACAGTGTGGTTTTCATTGTTCAAATACATTTCTTTTAATTTGAATATTGACCATAATATTATAGAAAAAACACTGAACCCCTCAGAAGACAGTCTTTCTTTTAATCTCAGGCCTGAGTATTACCATCACTAGTTATATAATCACCGATTATATAATCTTGACAAATTACCTAACTTACCTAATAATCAATTTCCTTATATGTAAATTGAATCTGTGAGTTTTATGCACATTAATTGAGGAAATATCAGAGCACTTTGGAATCATTAACCTGATATTTCCAATTGTTAGATAAATGTTATTAAAGAGATACTTATTCAATACTTACTATATGCAAAACACTGAATTAGGCACTACAGGGGACAAAAAGAGAAGCAAAATATAGTGCCTCCTCTTAATGCATTTATAGTTAGGCACTATAATGTAAGGAATTATCTTCTTACAGATCAAGCAAAGTAAAAGCACTATAAATTAAGTGCTACGGACATTGAAAATAGAGAGGTCAGGAAAGTCTGGATATTTGGTTTGCATTCTTAAAGATAGAAAGATGAATTTGGAGAAAGAACATTACAGATAGAAAAGACAATAAAATCCAGGACATGGAGATAGAATGATTGGAATATGTTTGTGGCATATTAAGTAGATCAGTAGGCCAGAGTGGAAGATAAGTTTAGAGGTATCACGGATGATACGGCTAGAGAAGTTAATTAAGTATTATTGTCTAAGCATATATACAGCTGACCCTTGACCTACACAGGGGTTAGGGGCGCTGACCCTCCACGCAGCTGAAAATCCACATATACCTTACAGTCAGCCTTCTGTATATGCAGTTCCTCCATGTTCACAGATTAAACCAGTGGTGGATCGTGTAGTACTGTAGAATTTACTATTGAAAAACATCCAAGTGTAAGTGGACCCACACAATTCACACCCATGTTGTTCAAGGGTCAACTGTATTTTGGAGGCTTTAAGGTGTTTGTGGGGGTTTTGTTTGTTTTTCTTTATTATTTTTTAATCTCCTACATTATACTCAATCTTTCTTGATATTTTCTCTAATCACTGGATAATTGGAGTTTACTTTAGTAACTACATAATAATCCTTGCAGCATTGAATTGAACATTGAATAAAAACTACATACAGAGAGAAATATGGTGTTTAATTCAACATTGTATTCTCAGAGCCTAGTGGCTGACAAATAATACACACTCAGGAATATCCTTTGAAATAATTAATGTTGCTATGTCAATGATATTTACATTTTTAAAACTTTAATATCATCTTTCTAAAGGCTTTAACCATTTAAATTTATAGCTATTTAATTTGCATGAACAAACCTGAATTCTGGCTTGGTATATATTTCCCTTGATATATTGCCCAAATCTTATAAAATATGATGTGGCCATAAAATGAAGTAGTTTTTAAAATTCGGGTATTTTATTGGATAGTCAAAGCAGGCCCATAATATTGAAAACCGTTGCAAGTAAATATGTGACTGTGACATCATGCTACTCAGAACAAATTTAACTGCATATTATAATATTACAAATGACTGAATTATTTCTAATATATTTATAAGTTTTCAGAACTAACTGATCTGGAAGCAATGCCTTTTGAACATACTTTATGATATATATTTTTTCCTTTTAAGGATAGACACTCCTGTGGTTTAGGAATAATGGATGGATGAATAGATTTAAAAATCAAAGTTTTACTGAATATAGGAGAAAGTAACTTTTTTTCATGTGCCCTACACTCAAAATTTGTTCTGTAGTGCTGCTGTCAGGACATAAAATGGCAAAGGAATGCTCATATTGCTATGTTCTCATTTTCTTGTGTTTGGTCAACTGGATAAAGGTCTTTGTTAATTAAGTGAAAATCCATATTATTTCATCCTGTGTGCCTTTGATTTAAAGTCACACATAAAGCTATGTCAACATTGCTGACATTAAATAAACAAACATCAATTAAAGAACAAAACTGTGCTTTGGAGGTATCTACAGAAGAAAAAGCACTCACCAAGCAGTAGGTCTCCCCAGACAGAACTTTTCAAGCCCCACAGCACCTGTCTTCACGGTATTCTAAGAAAAGAAGCAAGCAAGCAAACAAAGGTTTGTGTGGGTGGCCTTCTACTCACTATCTATCCCCTTTGATTGAATGGACTTGCCAGTTCTGTCTCTGCCACTGCTGGAAGAATAATGGCTGTGGGCCCTTGACCTCTGCAAGTTTGGGATCTCAAACCTCCACTCTGGGTTTCTGCCAATTAAACTTAGATCTTGTTCCCTGATTGAGATTATTTTAATATTATCAAATAGAAACAGGATAATGCCTCTGTAGCTCTCAGGCTGTTGGACAGAGCTCAAGCTATGTATAGGTTTTACCATGTTAAATCAGTTTTCTCTGTCATGTTGTAGCAGTGTTTCAAGGGACACGGTTGGACCATTGTATGTCCAGAGACTCATGTTAGCAGAAATGTGATGATGCTCCCCTCTGAAAGTGGCTATAATAGAGATGATGAAGTATCTTAGGGAAGCAATAACAGGATTATTATATTTCCAAAATCTTAACAAAGAAGCCAGAAAATAATTGGCCATCGTGGAAGATTCGTAATATTTTTTAAAAGTTTATTTTTATGATTATAAACTTAAGCTGCTGGACTGTAGTCATAGTTTATTCAGTAAAAACTAGGCAATAGTTAATTTCTCCTAGGAAATAGTAGTATTGCTGAAAAGTGAGTGGGATAAAAATGCTAGTCTATATGCATTTGCTGGGCATACATTTAACCACAAGGATTATTTCAGTGGAATTAAGACTTATTTGAGTAAAACCTAAGGGGGATTTATATAAATAGCCTTTTATATTTTTTTCCCTCTTCATTAAAATATTTTTCCCAAGTTTAAATATGTTTATAGCCCAATAGATGAGACATTCTTGAAAACCGATTATTTAAAAAATAAATTGTGTCTGACAGACTTAGAAAGGGACTCCTAAACCAAAACATATGTGAAAGGTGTTAGAGATTTCTATATTTCAGTTCAGTGCAGAAACATTTTCTGTGCCAGCCCCTGAGCTGGGAGCTGAGCTATCATCACCAAATAAGGCCTCATGCCTTGTCTCAGAGAAGAGCTTACCATCCAAGGAAAGACACCCAAATGGAGGCTGTCAGCAAACTGTGGCAGTGGAAGGATTTTCAAAATGTGTGCCCCTGAACAATTGTTAACATAGAAAACACACACACCAAAAGTCATATCTTTGTTTTCAACATGGAGTTCAGTTCATGCAGTTGTATAGCCATGATTGAGAGGACTAGTTGCTACCCTGGCTTAGAGAGGCGCTTGTAAGCATTTGTGAGCTCACTAGACCAACCTGAGGCTTGATGTGACTATTTAGGATGAACTTGGAAATGATAGAGTAGAAAATAAGTTATCCCTTGCGGAGACTGTGTTGGGTACTTTTCCAGAACAACCAAAACTCTAAGACAAGCATACCAAAACTTAGCAGTACACCTGTTATAAAAAGCAAAGGAAGTGATTTCTAGACCCATAAACATTAAGGAAAAAAAGTTATCTAAATATGTATGTCTAAGCATATAATTAGGATAAACCATTATAATACCTCATCTATATAGATGAAATAAATGTAGTTCTTTTTACATACAAAAAAACTGGGAAATTATCTTGAGTTTTCACCTCTATTTTTTCTTGGATTTTTAGTCTAAGAACTAAAGTGAGATGAGTGCCTGTCTCAGGAGGGAGTTTTAGGCAAAAGTTTCAAATGATGAAAGGTGAAAGAGAGGAAAAAAAGCCTGAAAAATCAAAAGCTCCTATAAATTCTGAGTGTTGCAGTGAAGGAGACAAATAATGCAACTCTAAGTAAGGAGCCTTAACTTCATCCTCTCTAGATACATTCAGTTCTACATGTCTAAGTTTCAGTTATATTCAAATTCAAGTTGGATTGGAAAGGTTTGTTTCCTCCCTAAATTTAGACTCCTAAAATAAATGGAAAAGACAAATGCACAGTTACCTCTAATTCATAGCTGCTCTATGTAAAGCTAGATCCAGTCTCGACTAAAATGTATCTGGTCTAATTAAACTTTGCAGGGCTGTGTGAAAGGATGTAAAAAGGTTGGGCTCTGATCTGCACCTGGCAGGTTCATGAACTTGGATGGCTCAGCCTGATGTAACTCAAGCTTCTTATTTCAATTTATCTTAGGCATTTAAAAATTTTTTTATTCATTTTCTATACTTCATCTGAGCATGTGTGATTTGTAAACACCAGTACTTGATGTAGGATTTACTTTATTTGATGATTTCCTTGTCTGTAAAAATAGGGACTGAAATTCCTCCTCCAAAGTTTTGTAGTTTTATGAGTTTACAACAAAAATCTCTAATCTCAAAGACTCTTAAGTGCAGTACCTTAGTTTGCTGTACAGTATTCACAGAGGTTTTTCAGTTTGGAATATATCTGGACTCCTGCATAACTAAAAATTTCCCTTTGGGGTTTAGTGTCAAGTCATCAGTTAAACCAGATGGAAGCCCTAAAGGCAAATATCTTTGTTCTTTCATAATATAGATTAGTAGGTCTCAAACCTGCTTGAACTTCAGGATTCTCAGGAAGATTTATTTAAAGTATACATTTTTGAGCCCCACCCAAAGGAATTGTTAGCCAGTGGTTTATAGTAGGGTCCAGGATACATATTCTTATATGACTCTCCTGAAAGCCTTCCTCAAATACAGATAGATTTAGAAGCCTACCATAATCTAGGGTCACAAATGCCTAAGAGTATTTTCAATCTGTCAGTGCCGTAAGTGTGGTTGAGTCCTTTAGATGCTTAAAAAAAATAAGGTGAAATTAAAGCAATATCTTAGATAACACAACAAAACTCCCCATATCAGTGTCCAATATCTGAACATTGTGGAAGTTTTAAGGGAAGAAGAAAAAATCATCAGGCTGTTTGATTCAGTTTCCAACTTTGTGAACATAGAATATCCTTAGTCATATTTAGAAACATCACAATTAATAACAAGATATTGACAAACATGTCATACAACTAAAACACTGGTAAATGTTTAGCTGGTAAAAATGTTTGAGCTGATAGAAATTTTTAGTTTGTTTAGTTAGCAAAGAATCCTTAGTTCCTTTAAAATATTCTTCATGCTGACTCTAAGCTAACTGGTCTGATCAAAATATTTCCTTCAATATTATTGTCAAGTGGTCAGGAGTCTAGAGAAAGGGAAGAGCTGGCCATCCTCTCTAGAAAATAAGTTTCTGACAGATATAAATGCTCATAAGTATATGATTTTAATTTTTTATGATGTATTTATTCTTGGATGGAGAAAAATCCATTCATATCAGGTTATGACTACTAATTTAAAATTTTTTAATATACCTTAAGCAAACACTTTATCTAGTGATAATACTGAGATGTCGTGGCTAATTTAGCAATCAATCATGCAATTAAGACATTGTTTTGTTTCGTTTTTCTTTTTTGGTCTTTTCTTGCCTTTTCCTTTCCTTTCTTTTAACTGCTGAACATTTATGAAATTATTGTTTTGTTGAGTAATTTGTTGGGTTTAAGAATATATCGCACATGGGCACATCCTTGAAAATTCAAATTCCCTTCAGTAAAAAGGACCCTATGTCACTGACGCCAAAGCCTGCATCATTTGAAGTATTTATGTCCTCTTCTTGGAAGTCAGGAATTTGACTTTAATTTAAGGAACATATATATACATAAGCAGGCAAAAAGAAATTAAAATGGATTAAATTCAAGAATCAATTTAATGAAAGGCTTAGGCGAAGGTGAAGAGACTTTCTTTTTCTAACATACATTGATGATGAAATTTGTGAGGCTAGGGCCTCAGTGACTGCTTCTCCAGATCCCGTCCAGTGG